>NW_026623050.1:3077272-3385000 GCF_023065955.2 Ursus arctos
ATATAGGTTAAGATGAACACAAATATGTATATTTTTTCTTAATATGTGAACGTCACATTTGGCTCAAACGATCACCCCTCTTTTTAGGTGATCATGTTTTCAAAATCACTTTATTTGAAATGTTTGGTCATGAGGCAGTGCTTTGTATCAGGGAGTCATGATTTTTTAAGTGAAGGATCTGCATATCTGGATAATGAAGTCCCTTCTCTTTTTAATTCTTTCGTTCCATCCAGAACTGCAAAGACACTCTGAGAGGCTGCTTATTTGTTAAGTGCTTCTTAACTCGTCTCTGACCCAAAGGATGCTCTTGTCAGAATCCAGGCCTATCAATAATGAATGGTGTTTTTAACTTTTGATCTCCAGCGGCAACATTTCTTTTTAGGCTCCAAGGATGCCTCTAACCACCTGCAAAATAGAGGGAGAGGGCACCTGACAAAGTTCCAGAAAGTGCTGTGAGTTATGGAAGAAGTAATAGAGCTTTGCGTTCTGGGCTGCTTTTGTCTTTCTGTTTCTGCACCGCCCCCCCACTTCCCTTGCCCCATTCCCCAGGAGAACAGTGGCTTTAATAAAAATGGTGTGAGAGGATGAAAGCATTTAACACAATAACCTCTCGAATTGGATCTTTGTCTGTGAAATTATGTGCTCCATTTCCAAGCTGACTTTTTGGAGGGAAAAACAAATTCCTAGAAAGCAGTAGCGGAGACATGGCCTCTTGCCACTGCAAACAGACCAACTGAAGATCACGTCAAGGGCAGACCAGAAAAACTGCTCTCAGCAAACCTGAATCTGAATGTTAAAACACACGCGGTGTCCCAGAAAACTTTATTATTGGAAATGTATTTTCTAGTAAGAAAACGTTGGGTGTTCTAGCAATTATATCAAGCACTGGACTCACGACAGATTAAATGTAGACTTAACACCATCCGGTCCACAAAACGATCACCTCCAGCAGGCAGGGAGATACGTAAAACCAAAAAGGGATGGAGATATGGGCACCATCATGGCCTATTAACTATACGTCTAGGCCCAAAGAATTTCTCTGCCTGAAAAGCTGCGCATCTGGGGAAGTTCATACGGTTAATCGTGGGAGTTTGTCTATGGCTTCAGCTCTAAATACGCCGGAAAGGTTTGGCTCATTTTCAGAGTCTGCGCACACGTTCAGCTCAAACACAATTAGGCCACTTTACCATTACCTATTCCATATGTTACAAATAGCCCACTGGGCAGGTCAATCATGGAATGGAAGAGTCATTTTGCATGTTTCAGGAGAGTAATTATTAAATATTCTTAAGGGAGGTTGCTTTTCTCATAATTTCAATTTTAATATATCATCTTAAAGTGAAGTAGGAAGTGGGATTGGAACGGAAGGGAAAGGACGCCTGGGTGGCTCAGTCCCTTGAGCTGGGGGGACTCTTGATTGCAACTCAGGTCATGATCTCAGGATGGTGGGATCCAGCCCCCCCATCAGGCTCTGCGCTCAGCATGGACTCGGCCTGTCTCTCTCACTCTGCTTCTCCTCCTGCTTACACTCTCTCTCTCTCTCTCTCAGATTAATTAATTAATTACTTAAATCTTAAAAAAAAAAAGAACTGAAGGGAAGTATGCATTTAGGTTCTTCCAACTATCCTCTGTGATTTGCCCCAAGATTTAATTACAAAAATTTAATTACAAGCATATAGAAAAGTTGAAAGAATTGAATAATAATCACCATATATCCACCACTGACTTTCTACAATTAACATTTTGCTATTTGGGGGCACACGGGTGGCTCAGGCAATTAAGTCTCTGACTCTTGATCTCAGCTCAGGTCCTGATCTCGAGGTCATGAGTTCAAGCCCTGCATTGTCCAAAAAAAAATTTTTTTTTTTTGCTACTTTGATGTATTACGTATCTGTCCATTTATCTACTTATCTATCAATTCACTTTGTGCTTTGACGCAGTTCCAGATTAGTCATAGACATCAGTATACACCATCCTTAAACGCTTCACTATGCGTACGATTAACTAGAATTTAATGTATATTTTAGTTTCTTTTTCTTTTTTAGGCAAAACTTACAAACCATGAGTTACTCAAATTTTAACTGTGCTATTCTATGAGTTTTGAAAATTCATACAAATAACCTGAATCCCTATCAAGACATAGAAAATCATATAACTCCAGAAAGCTCCCCCATGTCCCTTCCCAGTCAATCTCCACTGTCAACACCTCCAGAGGCTATGGAGATTAAGACCATATTTTGTTTTATCTGTTCTAAAAATTCATGACATATAGTCTTCGTATAAAGCTTCCTTTACACAGCATATGTTTTTAAGGATTTATCCATGCTGGTGCTTGAATCAGTGGCTCATTCTTTTTACTGCTGAGTAGTATTCCCATTGTATGAATAGACCTCCAGTTTGTTTTTGAAGACAGGATTCTTTCCAGTTTTTTGCTATTATGAATAAGGATTTAACAAACATTTTTGTACAAATGTTTTGTTAATATAAGCTTTCATTGATTTTGCATGACTGTCTAGGAGTGGAATTTCTGGTTCATAGAGTAGGCATTTTTCCAAAGCAGTTGTAACATTTTAAGCTCCCACCAAGAGTATGAGAACACTAGTCACTCCTGTTTAATTTCAGCCCTTCTGGTAGGGATAAAATGGGATCTCATTGTGATTTCATTTGCAGTTTCCTGTGACTAATAATATTGAGCACTTTTCCATGGGTTTATTGGTCTTTTATGTATCTTCATTGGGGGAGGATCTAGTCTATTCTTTACCCTTTTTTAACCATGTTGGTTGCATTTTTTACTATTGGCTTGTAGAGTTCTGTATATATTCCAGATAGAAATTCTTCATCAGGCGTATGTTTTGCAAATATTTTCTCTTAGTCTTTGGCTTGCTTATTTGTTTTCCTACTGATGACTTTTAATAAGCAGAGGTCTTTAATTTTGATGAAGTTTAACCTTTCTTTATAATCACTGTTTTTTGTACTTGAAGAGATTTGCCAATCAGAAGAAAAAAAAACTTCATTTAATATTTTCTTCTAGAGGCTTATTATTTACATATTTGAAGATTTATTTATTTATTTATTTGAGAGAGAAAGAACAGGTGCGCAAGCGTGTGCACCTGAGCACTTGTGCGTCAGGGGAGGGGCAGAGGGAGAGAACCCTCAAGGAGACTCCTCTCTGAGCGTAGAGCCTGGGGGCTCAATCCCAGAACCCACAGATCATGACCCATGAGATCATGACCTGAGCCGAAACCAAGAGTCAGATGCCCAACTGAATAACCCACCCAGGCACCCCTGTTATTTACATTTTTATGTTTAAGTCAATGATCCACCCAAAATAGTCTATTGTGTGTGCTGAAAGATAAGGAAAAATTAGTCTCTCCCCATGTTTCTGTCTGTCTATCCCACTCCCTGGTAAATAAAGGATAGAGAGAAACAGACAGAGAAAGAGAGAGAGAGAAGACATTTCAGATCATATGTTAAAAATGTAGCATTTCCCTACATCTTGTCTTAGCCCCTTAATTAAAAATCGGTTGACTACATATATGTAAGTTCTTTCCTGGACTTTCTATTTTGTTCCATTGATCTACATGTATACCATTTCACTAACACCACACTCTCTTTTTCAATATAACTTCATAGACAGTCTTGAAGTACAAGAAGGCAGATCTTCCAACTTTGTTCTTTAAAAAATTGTTTTGCTAATTAAAAGTCCTTTAATTGCATTTCCATATATTGTAGAAGAGATTGAGAGTGTGGATTTTACTTTCTAGGCTACTTTCCTGCTGGGCTGCATTTGACAGTGATGCTTTCCTCTTCTCAGAGCCATAGTTCCTTTGTTCCCCGTCAGCTCGTATAGCTACAGCTATATTCGTTCTGGATGATGTGCAGTCCTACTGTCCTGGCCCCTTCAGGAAGCGGTGGTAACAATTCATTGCTGTTTTCAAGCGAGGCATTTCACCTCCCCTTGTTGACTACCCTTAACTCTGTCCGTGCCTTTATAAGCTGTCCTACAATTAAACGTTCTATACAGTTCTTCTTCAAGCACTCTATTTAAGTATGCCAAACTTTTACAAGGCTGTATCTTTTAAAAAAATCTTTTCATCCTCAACTTAATAACACTTCCTTAGAGGCGACCACCCTATTGAAGCAGGTCCAAATCCTTTCACACTTTACCGCATTCCCCCACTTCTACATCTCAGAATTGTGTTCGGCTCCTTCATAACACAACAGAATTTATTACTCATCTCAATAGTTTTATTGGCAGTTTAATAATAGATAATGAATTCCATGAGGGTCAGGATTATGTCTAGTCCATTCATGACTATAGAATCAGTGAAAAGCAGAATGTTTAGCAAATATAATCCAATCGGTAAATATTTATTGAATTGTCCAGACCTTATAAGAGAACTTTAGAAGATTTTGTGCAGAGAGGTTCCACTGAATTGCTAAAGCATTAACTAAAGTCATCACTATCAACAACGTAGAAGGTGAAAAAAATATACAGCAATTTTCCTACTTCAAGGGACAACAGATTAGTAAGAAAGATGAAATGCATTAAGCAAAGAGGAATACAAAATCCTTTCAAGAATTTTCAGGTAACAAAAATTGCAGCTCTGAGAGTAAAATTCGAAAAGTACAGCACCACTACAAAAATCCAGCAAATAAATAACTTTTAAAAATGAAGTTAGGTCTAAAAAGTTTATATACACTAGCAAATGATTTTTTCCTACTTTGCAATTTATTTTTCTGTATTTAGAAAGAGTAATTCTTTCCTAAGTGATTTTGAGTGTTTAGAAAAATGCTTAGAATTCCTTAGGGAATTTAGGAGGAGACTAGGATGTCTTTTGAAGCTGCCATTATGCCCTCAAAAAGAAATTGAAACTGTACGTCTCATCTCAGGCCTTTGAAGAAAAGCTGCCCCCCAAGACCTCCCCTGGACTTTAATCATCTTCTAGTAGGTCTTCTTACCTCTAGTTTTTCTTTTTCAAATTTTATTAATTATGCATTCCACTGTTTAACTAATCTTCTTAAAATACAATATTCTTCATGTTTTCCTGTGAAAGAACCTGAAATTGTTTTTTTCTGTCTCTCACATCAACTCTGATAGCCCAAAATATTCAGCAGATATTTAAAGTCTTCAATCAGCTGATAAAACAGTTTCTTCACTGCCCCTCCATGTCAAGGTCAAACAAGCCAGTTGTCCACCATGCGCTCTGTACGCTGTTCACATTCGACCACAGGCCTTTCCATGGGGCATACCACCACACCCTGCCCCGCTCATCCTTGCCAGAATGACCTTTTCTTTCCTTTCCTGCTAAACAAATTCTTGGAATTCCTTCCAGATAATAGCTCTCATAATTCATGGAGTCTTTTTCATTTGTTTGTTTACTGCAATCCACAATGATCTTTCAATGAGCTCAATTTCCTATAATAATTATCAATAAATATGTGCAGAGTGTCTGTTGCATACGGGATACCTAAGGTAAGCCCAGTGTATACAAAGAGGCAGAAGAGTCAGTGCCCAAACTCGGGGAGCCTTATGTTCATCTAGTAAGATAAATAATAATGCAAAGAGAACAGGAGTGGCCTTACAGGTTACTATCCAACCATGCAGTCACTTAAAATATGTCTTAGAACTGTTCCCAAGACCTTTCATAGTATCTTTCTTCCCAAATAGATGAACTCTCAGATGTCAGAAATCACATCTTTTTTTTTTTTGAAGTTAAAATAATGTGTGGAATTATGCTAATGCTTGCTGAGTGCTTACTACGTGGCAGGTGCTATTCTAAATATTCCATGTGTATTAACTCAATTCATCTATCAAGAAAGATATTGTTACCATTTGACAGATAGGAAAACTGAGGCCCAGTAAAGCCAAATAACTTGCCCTGGAAAACAAGGCTAATTCACGGCAAATTGCAATTTGGACCTAGGTTTTCCACCCCCAGAGGCTAGACTCTTTACATGGTGTCTTATTTCCATGGAGATTCCACGTCTACGTTATGTATGTCACCAAACCATACGGCTAAAATAAGAAGACCCTACCCCGAAAGCAGGAAGTCTGCCCGGGGGTGATGAGTAGGCTACTGAAACCTAAGAGGGAAACAGAATTGAACTTGAAGTGCAGGCATGCTGCAACCCCGGTCAAGCATTCTGTGGTCGGCATTTATGTGGTTCTCATCTTCCTTGCTAATTTCTCGTCTGTAATTCTGCGAGGCGTTCTGATGCGCTGTGCCCACTTTGGTACGACCGTCCCCCCAACCCATTCCATTGACTATGCTAATCATTATAGACCATTTTCCCCTTTTCCCTCGCAAAATAAATTCTGACTTTGTTTGGGAAAGCAATGTGCCCAGCGGAAAAAAGTAAGTAAATAACAAGACTGGATGGCTATGAGGCATAGGTCCAACCAAAGAGTAAAACAATATCCGATGTACGTGTTGGTTGTTTTAGACTCCTAGAAAAAGCCATTGCCTTCCTTCCAAAAATGGATTAATTCAGATGGCACAGGTATTTTGTCCTTTGTTCTTCCCTTCCTTCTGGCTCGAACGCAGGCACAGTGCCCTCTGGTACAGCGGCTATCCTACCACCATGAAGCTAAATATCATACACTCAGATCAGTGAAATGGGAAAGAGAACACTGGTGCCCTGGATTCCCCAGTCTCCCTACTAGGTGAGAAAACTGAACCGCTTTATTTGGGTAAGGCACTGTTTCAGGTTCCTGTTTACGTGCAGCTCAGTGAAAGCCTAAATAAATGACAAAACTTACTATCTGAGTTTGATTCATAGGAACAACTCCGTTTTGGGTTAAAAAAATTCAAGGTGTTAATAAAATCCCTCTATGATCCCCACTCAATAAGCATAAACATTTTTTTGAGAAAACTAACAAAAGTTCCACTTGATTTTTTTTTTGAAAGTAACAAATGCTTTGTGACCGTTATTATCAGGGTAAAATAAAATGAAGGACAACCAAATGGAGGCCCCCAGTCTATCTGAGCCAGTCTTTCTGAAGCTCAACACTTTTACTTTAGGACGGAAAGTTCACATCAGTAATAGGGTGATTCATCTTTCCTTAATCAATGAACAATTAATCTTCATTAGTATCCTCAGGTCAGTTTAAATGTGCAGGGAGACGCTGGATCTTAGCAAGGAAACCTCAAACACAATGGAAGTCATTAAAATTACATTACATCGGGCATTCTGGACGAGGCAAAGCTGGCACATGATTACTACAGGAATCATCAACACTGAGGCTCACGGCCGAGTCATTCGGACAATGTGGACAAATGTGTTATTTCAAGTATCATCCCTTGTCCCCAAGGCCAAAGTAGAAACGGCCTGCAAGTCTCAGAGCGGGGGCTGGTTCCTTGAGGGACCCTCAAATGTGCCACATTTTTGTCTCACTCCCCTTTTCTCATACTTCAGGGGCCACTTGGTTCCAATCTCTGAACTCTAACGCGCTTTCCTCAAACACTCCAGCCTGCACGGATGTTCCCATTGAGTTGTCCACCTCTCATCTGGGGACAGTACGACAACACCCCGATCATCAGGGCTCTTGGGTATGGAATGCTTAGGGTGCACGAGACTCTCCCTTGCGAAACTGATGCCCATCATTTCAAGCTCAGAGTTGATCATCTTATTTCCCCTTTACCGACGTGAAAACTCAAGTTCTGGTGAACTAAGTAGCCCAAAGTCGTTCAGAGGCAACCGAAGCCCGTCGGCCTCCAGAATGACTCTGCTGTACCATGCTGCCCTCCAAATCAAAATACTCTATTTTCTTCTGTTGTGTGTGTGCCTCTCGCCAGCACACCCTGCTCTCAGTTCCCCGAGGGGAGTGATTTTGCCATGGATTTCTAGGTATCCCTCAGATCCCAACACGTGCTGAACACAGTCTGGTCAAGTTTCGATGTATGTAGCAGATTGGACTCTTGTCCAGTCCTATAACGCTCGGTGTCTTGTGTGAACTTATTTGATACAAGCATTATCTGTAGATTCCGAATGTGATTTTTTTCAGACTCACATAGTTGGATTTGGAGATAGCAAGCTCTCGAGGGCTGTTTATCCGTCTAATCATAAACGTAAATAGAAGGGGGCCTGGGTAGGGCCTTGAAAAGACCAAGTTGACTCATCAGATATATGTCTCTATCAGTCTTTTCAAACAGTTTTTTTTTAAGACTTCAATTTAATTAGAATTCCTTCTCCCATTGAGATAACATCTTCAATTGATTTAATCCTTTCTCGAACATTCCTTGCATCCTGAGAAGTAGTAATGGTTTTCATTTTACATTCTGGTCTTAAAGCCTGACAAACAGCTAGTGTGGGGTTTTACTTCCCCTGACCAGCGCTGCAGCAGTGGGGGTTAGGGAGGGTCAGGGGGCTGGCCTCCAGGCATGTGTGAGCTTCCTTACCCTTACTCGCCACTGCTCTATCCCTTCTTCCCTGTGGTTTGATTCCTCCTTTTGCTCTCAGAGATCAGATGCCTGTAGTTAGAATTCTAAAATCATTTCCCATTTTGCAAATTGTATCTACTACAGACATTTATGAACTAGCGAGCATCTTCTTAAAACGCAGCTCAATAACCCTTCTAACATTCTAGGTCTTCGAGTACACCTCTTTTGTTTACTATGAAAAATAGCTAGAAAAGAAAGTTGGTGCTATAATCCCCCCCATTAGCTATTTATTATTGAAGGCTCTAAGTCTGAAAAAAAAATAAGTACAATAAGGTCAAGAAACAAAGATTGAAGATTTTAAATATAAATATATCCAACATTGTAATCTGTAGGGTAATATAAATCATCTGAATAGATATCAATTAATGATCCATATAATAATCAGCAGGTCATGAATGTCTTAGGAGACTGAACCTCCTGATTGGAGATGCATTTGATAGAGCCAAGGCCACAGAGTGTGAATGCCTGTAAGTGACCCTTCAGATGGGACTTCCATTGTATCTAATGGGATTATGCAACTCCAGTTGGTTCAAAACTTTTTCCATTTCAGTTTCTTTACTAGGGCGAGTATTTGCATTGGAGTGATTGTAGGGTATTTCTCTCTGGGTAGTCATTATGCCAGGAGGCATTTAGTTTTCTCTTTTTGTAGAACTAAATTATTTCACTACCTTCATTTTCTTACATGTCAAATTTTTAAACTAATTTGCCAGCAAAAAGCTAGATACAGCACAAAAATGGCAGCATTTTATTAATCTGTTTACTTCGGGGAAAAAAGGCAAGCACAGTGATAGGGCTCCGCAGCGGTTATACTGACCTGCATGAAGACAAATCCCCCAAATCCAAATTCTTTCCTCTACTTACCTCTTTACTCAAGTTGCTAAATACAATCTAATGCACAGCTATGTCTTATGGTTCTCTAACTTGCAACGTTTTAATATTCTGTTACACATAAAACACAAACTAGGGAGTCAAATGATATACTCTTGATAAGCTAGTTTATGTAAATAATCATTCTGTTTACTTCTAACCAAAAGAAGACACAGGACACCTGGGTGGCTCAGTCAGTTAAGTGTCTGCCTTCAGCTCAGGTCGTGATATCAGGGTCCTGGGATCAAGTCCCGCATGGGGCTCCCTGCTGAGCAGGGAGTCTGCTTCTCCCTCTCCTTCTGCCCTTCCCCTTTGGCTCCTCCTTGTGCTCTCGCACTCTTTCTCTCAAATAAATAAATAAAACTTTTTAAAAAATAAAAAATAAATAAAAGAGAGCACAAACTTTTGACTCAGATACTCTTGGTTCCAGTTTGCAAGTTGGATGAACTTAACCAAGTCGTTTAGTCTCTCTGAGTCCCCATTTAACTATCTGTAAAATGGGAATAAATAATACCTGCATCAAAAAAGTTATCTTGCGTAGCCAATGAGACTAGACAGCGTTCTGAGAGGTAGTCCAAGACAGGAGTTGAGAGTATAGAACCTGAGCCAGGCAACTTACTCATCTCTTCGTTTCTTAGTTTCGTTGTTTGTATAACGGCGATCATAATAGTTATAGGGTGAGGTGCTAATATATGGAAAGGGCTTAAAATAAAGATGTATTGCAGTAAGTCTGCTCAAGCATTGGTATTACTCTTATCATTTCACATGAAAGTACTGAGCCTAGACCATGGGACCCGGAGGTGATGCTTTCCTCTTGTGTTATCATTGACATCTTATTTTCCCATTTAATTATGTATTATCACCCACCAATGGCAGCTACAGAATTTTTTTTCTAGGAGTTTCTGGGTGGGGGGGGGTTGTGGTGGGAAAAAGAGCTATGAGATTTGTCTTGAAGCAATGTTTGCTCCTTGGTTTAAATAAGATCAGGGGATTTTTTTTTTTCTTCCATAGAAAACTACCGGAAAAGTCTACTGCCAAGGCTAACACCCCTCAGTACTGTGGGTCATGCAGATATTTCCAAGTAGCAGAAGGAACCGAAGATATAATGAATTCTTAGTTAATCAACCCAGCATTTTCAGCATAACCAGGTGAGAATAACTGTGGGGTAATGCGATCTACCTCTCAGCACGAGACAATGATGGGAACCTAAAATGCATGAAGTGATTGGGGTTTGGTTCATTGAGTGGTACAGATAAGTTCATTTCACCTAAGACATTCTTCCTAAGAAGTATATAAAAATGGCAATGTCTTTGTTTTATTATTGATGTCAAGTTCCAAAGTTTTTTAACGAGTAGAAAATTCTTATCCCAATCTAAAACATCCCAATTTACCTCAATATGAGCCTATGTAACCCTTAGAACAGATTCCATTACCACCTACCCAGTAATATTAACACGCACATATACACGCTGTAATCACATTTCTATCGCTGTTCTCCATAAAGTGTAACCCTCTTTAGGAAATCTTACTTGATAATAATTTGCCTGTTCCTTCAGTCAACAAAATTTTACAGCAAATCATAAAATCGTACTAGGCACAAGGGAGGAAAAGCCATAAAATCTGGCCCTACAGTCTAGTGGGGGAAAAGACAAGTAAACAACAAATGTTAAAGACAACGTGGGGTCAGTGAAGTTAGGGGGAAAACAAAACACCTTTGATACCTTGAATTGGGATTGGTATAAAGTACCAATTGTATATACGTATGTACTTAAATTGGTATAAAGCAATGATGAATTTACACACACACACACACACAGCTTTTTCCACTGCGAAGGCCAACCCAGAAACAACGAACTCTCCTAGTACTCAGAGTATGCTCCCCCAATAGCATTTCCTACCAAAAGGAAAAAGAGATTTTTCAAGAAATCAGTAATTCCAGATCTACAACAGGAAATGTAGAGGATTATCTTGGCAGAAGCAAGAAAGCTCCTGAAGGTTCTCAAGAACCCACTTGAATAAACCCTTCTTTGCCACAGAGAGAACAATGGAACCTCAAGAAATGTTATATTTGCGATGCATTGAAAGACATTAAAGATGTTTAAATCCAGGCATCCTTGACAGTATTGGAACAACAATTGGTCATTTCTGGAGAATGCTAGGGTACCAGCTCATTATTTTAAAAACTGACAAATAACAGGAGCAAAGAAATAATCAAGTCTGCCTTCCCCAGATGAGCTGTACTTCAGAGTAACCACATATGTGGCCAGGGCAAACTTCCTTTAGTTGTGTTAAGATAATAAATTAAGAAGAAATAATTATTTGAGGTTAAGTGAAGAGTATGTGTAGACAAAACAATTCTTGCTATAAGGAGATAATTATTAAAACTCAGAAATAAACATAAGAGCATTATGCTAGTATACTATTCAGTTCTTTCATATATGTTGACATCTTTATAATATGAAGTTAAAGAGGAACAATATGTTGCAGTTACTGTAGCTTAGCAGATCTCCAAGTAACACAGTGTATGTCTCCAAATGCATAAAATGCATGATATTTTATCATCTTCTGTTATATTTATTCACAAGTATTTTGTCTTATTTTTGCATTTTAAATCATATTTTAAAATTTTACTTGGAACTGTTTGTTACAAATATGTAAAACTACAATTAATATTTGTGTGTTGACCTTGTATCCCACAGCTCAACTTACCAACTTTGCAATTATCATTGCTGGTAATTGCTTTGTCGATTCCGTAGGATTTTATAGGTCGACTATCATATATGCACACTTTCCCATAGCGTGCAAACTATGTTTTGCAGACTGTTTTGCTTTTGCTTTTCTAATCTCTATTCTTTTAATTGCTTTGTCTCACCTTATTTCAAGTACTATATTAAATAGAGCAGCGGAAGCAGGCATCCTTGCCTTTCTCCGGTCTTAGGATGAAAATGTTCAGTTTTTGCCGTTAAGTTTGGTGTTCGCGGTAGGATTTACATAATGCTGGTCGTAGATTGAAGGGATTCTCTTCTTTTTTTTTTTTTTTAAAGATTTTATTTATTTATTTGACAGAGACAGCCAGCGAGAGAGGGAACACAAGCAGGGGGAGTGGGAGAGGAAGAAGCAGGCTCATAGCGGAAGAGCCTGATGTGGGGCTCGATCCCATAACGCCGGGATCACGCCCTGAGCCGAAGGCAGATGCTTAACCGCTGTGCCACCCAGGCGCCCCTGAAGGGATTCTCTTCTATACCAAGTTTCTTAGAGTTATAGTTTTTGTTTTGTTTTGTTTTTCAGGGAAAGAAGGGCAATATCTTTGTCAGATTTTGGTACCAGGGTTATGTTAGCCTCATAAAATGCCCTGGAAAGTGTTGCTTCCTCTATCTTCTGAAAATATTACACTATTTTCTGTAATATTGATTTTATTTCTTTAGGAAATATTTGATAAATTTCACCATTGTAATCATCTGAGCCTGGAGTTTTCTTTGTGGAAAAGATTTTTAATATGAATTTAATTTACTTAGTAGATTTGCTATGTGTTTATTTAATAAGAGTAGCTCTAGTCTGATTTTTTTTATTTCCTGACATGACAGTTTTGATATATCATATATTTTAGGAATTTGTCTATTTCACCTAAACTGTTGATTTTATTGAAATAGTGTTATTATTAATATTCTCTCACTATCCTTTTAATATTTTGAGCATAGATATTGATGTCCTTTTTTTCAATCACTATATATGCATATATAAAAGATTATGGATAATATAGATTAAGTATATATATTTTATAGATTATAGATAATATGATTTATGTACATATTATATGTATATAAAAGATTATAGATAACATAGATTAAACATACATATTATATATTATTTATATTTATTTACTTTTTTGTAAGATTTTATTTATTTATTTGAGAGAGAGAGAGAATGAGCGGTGGGGAGGAGGCAGAGGGAAAGAGAGGGAAGTAGACTCCCTACTGAGAAGGAAGCCTGATGCGGGGCTCCATCCTGGGACCTGGAGATCATGACCTGAGCCACAGCCAGGCACATAACTCACTGAGCCACCCGGGTGCCCCAAGATTATTTAGATTAAAGATACACGTGCGCGTATAAATATTTGTTTTTCTTGAACAGTCCCACTAGGAGTCTATTAATCTATTAATTTTATTGATATTTCAAAAAAATCACGTTTGACTCTGTTCATTTCACTATTGTTCATGAGTTTTTTATTTTACTGATTTCTGCTTTTATCTATGTTATTGTCTTTCTTCTACTTTCTCTGCATTTAATATTCTCTTCTTTATTTAGTTTCCTAAGGTGGAAGCTTAGGTAATTTATTTTAAGCCTTTTTTGTCTTTTCTAACATGATACTGTAAATTTCACTCTAAACATTGCATCACATAAGTTTTGGGACATTCAATTGTAATTATTACTCAGTTCAAAATAGTTCCTAATTTCCCTTACAATTCCTTCCATAACCACTTGGTTACCTAGAAAATTCTGTTTAGTGTCCAAATACTTGGAGCATTTCTAGATACATTATTGCCATTGATTTCTAATTTAATTCCAGAGGACATCACTATAAGAATTCAATCTTTAAAAATGCGTTGAAACTTATTTTTTAGACCATTACATGATCTATCTCTATAAACACTCATGTTCATTTGAAAAGAATGTGTATTCTGTAGTTGTTAAATCTAGCATTCAATAAATGTTGGGTCAAGTTGGTTGTTACTGTTGTGAAATCTATATTCTCCAATAATTTTTGTCCACTTCTTCTGTCAATGACTGACAAAGGGTTATTAAACTCTCCTATTATGAATTTGTCCATTTTTCCCTTTGGTTCTGTCAATTTTGGCTTCACATATCTTGAGGATTTATTCTTTGATGCATAGGCAGATCTGGAATTCAAAGTGGTCCATTTCACTCATGATATTAAGTCCCAGCTTCTTGTTAAACCACTATGCTAGAAAGCAGAGGCTTAGTCCAGAAAGAACATAGGCAGAAGCCCCCCAAAAGTTGCTTGAATCAAAAGTCAGGGTCATTTACTCTTTAAAATCACAAGGAGCATAAAATCTGAGCTAAGTAAATGCATTGAGTCTCCATGGGTATGTCTGAGATTAAAGGCATTAGATTTGGCACATAAATATTAAGACAAAGAGGGCAGACATTTTTCTACCTTTTCTTCCGGGCATAGTACCAGTTTCCCAGCAGTCATGGAGAATAGCCCAAACCAGTTATGGTGGATCCACTCTCCTTGCCAGTGAATTAGCCATAGTATGTGATGTGATTCTGTCCAATGAGAAGGAAAAAAGGAAGTCTGCTTCAGGATGGGGGTGGGAGGTGTTGTAAAAGAAAAATCTTCCACCTTCATGAGAAGTGTCCCTTTATTCTGCCTTTAATGAGGTGGCCTGAGGATACGATGCCTGGAAATACAGCAGCCATCCTAGGAGGACAAATAGACGAGCCTGTCATAGACGGCAACGTGCAAGATTGGCAGAGCAGAAAGGATGGAAGGAATCTAGGTCCTCAATGGCTCCTTGAGCCATGTAATTAATAAACCTTGCACAATCTTTACACGTTCTAATACATTTTCCTCATTATTTAAGCCACTAATTAAACATTCTACAACTCGATGCTAAAAGCATCCTCACTGATACGAGAGTCTCTTGTTGGCTTCTATCAGGGGTTAATAAACTTTCTCTGTAGAATGGCCAGATAATAAATACTTTCTGCTTTGCGACCATACGGTTCCTGTCAAAAACGCTCAACGCTATCGTTACAGCATGAAAACTGCCATAAATGTTATGTAAAGAAATGTGTGGCTGTGTTCCAATTACACTTTATTTACAAAAACACGGGCTAGACTGACCCATGGACCATAGTTGGCCAATCTGGCTCAGATGAATTCATGTGAACTTTGGTCTGTTGGGGGGTGATATTTTTGGTCAGCCTGAAACTGAATGGATTTGGAAGTTACTCCTAACAGTCTCTGTTGCGCTACGTTCATTCAGCCAACTGACCCAAGAGTGTTGCAGAGCATTCTGGGCCAGCAGCACGGCAGGTACTCACTCTGATAAGAATGTTCAGCCTTCTCCTTAATATTTCCCACTTGGCAAGCAGAAAGGTGTCTACAAATTATAGAACAATTGCCTTTCCTGTATTTTTACCAAGAGATTAGAGTGCTCTGACACAAAGGGATGTTAAATAAATATTTACCGCGTGTATAAGTAATAGATAAAGAGACAAATGGAGGAATGAACAGAATGATCTAATGTCTTAAGGTAAAGTTCTGTAATTTAGTAAAAGGAAGAAAATTTAGGGGAAAGGAAAAGCATAATATATTAACGAAGTAAGCAGACTAATTAATAGTCCTCAAGAGTGTCTACGTGCTCCTAATCCCTAAAAACTGCAAATTTGTGTCCTTATATGGCAAAAGGGACTTATCAGAAGTGATTAAGGTTATGAACTTTGAGTGGGGAGAGAATTCTGCATCATTCTCGTGGGCCCAATCTAGTCAAATGAGTCCTTAAGCAGACAATCTCTCCCAGACGTGGTCAGAGAAAGACAGAGTGGTCGAAGAACAGTCAAAGAGGTGGGCATTGTTGACTTTGAAGCTGATGGTAGGAGGCCATAAGTCAAGGAATGTAGGCAGCCTCTAGGGTAGCGGGAAAGGCAAGGCAAAGAATTCTCCGCTAGAGCCTCCACCTCTACCAACACATTGCTTTTCACCCAGTGAGACTTGCAGTGGCTCTCCGATCCACGGAACTATAATAAAAATCTTCGTATTGTTTTAAGCCACCAAATTTGTGGTAATTTCTTACAGCAGCAATAGAAGCTAATACAACGAACTATAATATCTCTAATCCAGTAGTTTTTTGAAGATATGCTATTTCTTTTCCTATTATTCCTTCTGTATTCTCCAACTCTGTTGCCTGCCTGTTGGAGGAGGTCATTGAGAGAAAGTGACCACCAGTTAGTTAACCCACAAGCTGAACCCAGGCAATCAGAGGCTCCTCTCCTCCCCTTGGCCCACAGTTCCCACAGTGGGAGTTATTTTCAAGGACTCAGCCTTGAGAGAGCCTTGTGTTATTGAGAGCATCTGGATGGTATATGTGACTGAACCCAGTTAAGTTAAGCCCTTTATACAGGTTCTGAAGATTCTGGCGAGCAGTGTGGAGATCTGCTCATCTTGAGGCCACTCAAGACCAGCTTCATCGTAAATTCCCTTGCTTATTCAAACGGCCACCTAAAACTCTGAAGTGACCTGCCTCTTTCTTCAGTCTCTTCTTGCCCTCCATGTAGGGGGGCCAGTTTCAGATTTAACGCAAGGAACTCTCGGGGGTGCAAACCAACAAGACCCTATATCTCATATACATACTATAGTTCTACATTTAAAGACTATTGTCTCTATTTTAACAATGTCAGGACTAAATGTTTTTAAAATCCAAACAACATGACGGCTTGATTCGCAGTAACTGCAGAGACAAGGCAGGCATAATTCCCAAAGAGCTACTAGCAACTGACCAAGAGATAAAGGCTCCAGTACTGACCCAGTGTAATTGGATAGCATGGGTCTCACCCACCCTGCTGGGGCTAGAACAGGCTTGGTAGAGCTACTGCCCCAGGAAGCATTATAGTTGCCTTCATGTAGTTTCCTACTTTGCTCTCCTTCCTATGCAACACTTTAAGTGAAATTAATAACCTTCATTCATTTCTTGCCATTTCTCAAAGGTTTCCTATAAATTGTAAGTAACAACTTAAAAGTATTCCACAAACAGAAATTGTCAGGCCAATGTCGAACAAGAAGGAGAATGAAGAGGAGGAGAAGAAGGGAGGGGTGGAGCAAGAAGAAGAAGAAACCTATGAAATGATGTAGGACCCATGTTGTTTTTTTCATGCTATTATTCTCCCTTTTTGGCTGCCATGCGCAGAGTCTGATGCATAATGCTGAATTCTTCATTCCCACCAAGGGCTCACTTTCCACAAGGACTTATCCAGGTCAAAGTGACCAACTACAGCACAGTGTGCTCCCCGTCTCCTTTGTTCATGTCTTTCTGCTCTGGACAGTCAGTCTGCTGGACCAGGATGGGCACTTCTGCACCTACTGAAGGCTTGGCCTTCGTGGTACTCTTATCCTAGCCATCTGGGCCATAGCACGGCTACATTAACTTTTGAGCATTATCCTGAGTTATGGCCCATTGCTTGAAGTAGGCTTCAGCGAGTGCTGCATGAAAGACGGTTGCTAGCCTCAACAGAAGACCCTGCTTCTCCGAAGCAGCGACATCCCCAAATCCCTTGACATCATATGCCACTAGTTCAACTCTTGAATATTCCAGCACGTTATTTCGCTATAAACTGCACTGTAACCTGAACAAAAGGCAAATATATTTTTTAAAGATTTACTTATTTATTTGAGGGAGAGAGGGAATCTCAAGCAGACTCCCCACTGAGCATGGAGTCTAACACAGGTTGCAATCTCACGACCCTGAGATCATGACCTGAGTCAAAACCAAGAGTCAGATGCTTAACTGACTGGGCCACTGAGGGGCCCCGCAAATATATTTTTTTTGATATTTATAACACATTGAGCTCAGTTCTGTGATCTGTGGCGTGGACTAGCAACCAACTTTCACTGAAAACTCTCTAAGGTTAAGGTAACATTTAAACTGAGATCTCTTCCAAGAGTTTGCCTTTTAATACATAAAATGTAAATTCATACTGTTATCAAATATTAATCAATAATACTCCAGCTCCTACGGCACCCTCAGACTTCACTGAACTATTTCAGTGCCAATTTTCAGACTGTTGCCAAAATGCAAAAACACTCCACGCGAAACATCCAATATAAGCACTAATGTACTCTCAGCCCCATCTCCTTTCCAGAATTCTGCTGTACAGTCTTTGAGAAAAATCCCCTTTTTCATTTAGGTGACCTTTATATTGGATTAAAGGAAACAGGGAAAACAATAAACTAGCTTCTACTTACTTGCTGGATCTGATGAAGTGTTGTAAAATCCAGCTTCCGGGGCTTACGAAGCTTCTTTGACGTACTAAACAAAGCGTGCCCTAAATACTAACAGCTTATCAACAAATTGTCCCTGAAAAAAATGCAAGCTACGGTGTTACTTCAGAAAACTGTGTCACTCTTATATAATACTTGGCTATAATTTGAAAAAATAAATAAAATAATGAACAATAACATCACTTATATGCTACAGAATGCACATTTTAGTCCCTTGGCCAATGTTAATGCACACAAGTAAATGGGCAGTGGTTTGGACCCCCCCACAGGGCAGCCACAAAGGAGCCAGTAGGTGTGCGTCTCAAGGATTGAGTTTGCCAATTCAATGAGCTTTCCCACCTCAATTTTCCCAGTAGTAAAACTTCAACTTTATATTGTATAGAATTTAATGGAATGGCCCATACTCTTTCGAAGTAGCTTATTTGTGTTGAATTTGTAAAACTCTCTCCCAATGTTATTGTCCTTTTGTAATAGGTTAATCCTAGACTGCCCTGTACGATGTTAAGGTGGTTATGACTGCTGGCACGATCAAATTTAAACTTGTTTTGGAAAACAGCTGTATGCTCTTGCATAAGACCAATCCTGAATATAAGATTATCTTATATTCATCAAATATCACATATTTTACAAAATAATTTTATTCAAGTATTTCACATGTGTCTTGAACATCAGTTTATCATCTGACCCAGCTCTCCAGTGGGTTCTCTCCTGCTTCTGCTTGGGTCTTTGGGGTGAAGCCCTAACTCAATCCACGTCAGATACTGACACTATTTATTCAAAGTACCTATTCACATAACATTGAACCTGATTATTTTTTTCTGTAGGTATATATTCTTGATTTCTACGACTGAATTGCTGTGTTTATCTAGTGACATCCAACACTTAGAATTTCAATGCTACAAAAAAAGAAAAAAGAATTTCAATGCTTCTGGAAATTATTACTGAAACTGTGTTATAAATGTCTTTGTTTCCTTTAGAAACAACTGACTGAGTTAGTTAGGGGCTGACACGTGTCTTCCACAAATAATCCCTTGTATCCAAAATAAAATTACTGAGAAAACACTCCAAGAGATGACAGACTTTTCAAGGACTTGATTTTAAGGTCTCTGTCTCTTTTTGTCCCTGCCTCTTTCCACCTCCATGCATGTGTGTGGACGAAACACCTCACCCTTGTCTGCCTATATAGAGATAATAACATTATTAGTTTTTCAAACTAAGCTGAAGTTCTTTAGTGTATTCAGTTTTTCGTTAAGTCCCACTTATTGGTAGGGCATTAACGGCAAGCCAGAATTTTTGTCAGGGATGAAATACACAGCACACCCAGTTGAATAAAGAAAAACTACTCCTTTCGGCTCTGGGTTCAGCTTGTTAACAAGTGGAAGTACTAATGAAAACCGCAGATGGTCCTCAAAGCTCATTTCAGCCATTAGTTTCAATCTTGTCCCCTTCTTCCTTGACCGGAAGTGCGGACAAGAAGGAAAGTGGGTCTGACTGGGACTCCTTGCCCTGCACACCTCTGGGAGAGGTGCTAATGGAAGGCAGCACGGCCACAAGGCAGCTCACCCAAAGGAGAGAAGAGACCAGAGCATCACGTAATCCTCCAGCTGAATGATAAACTACTAGTAATGCTTCATCTTTGCTTCTGTCAGCTATCCAGAGACAGCAATCCCACCCTTCTACTCATCAACACAAAATAATTAGAAAGACCTGGCGTAAAAGGATGACATTCGGCTATTTTGTATTCAACTCTGATTGTTTGCCTTAAAAAATTTGAGTCTTTCAGCAGAACATATAGCAAGGTGCCTATCAATTGTTCATTTGCATTACCAATTAATAGCACAGTCGAATGATCTGCTAACCAAAGACATTTTGTTCCTGATGAAGTCGTCTGTTGGTTTAACTGAGCTGGCATAGATTTAATATCCTACTGAGCTTGCCTTATGATTATTAGCAGGATATGCTGCAGCTAAGCTGTGTTTGTTAAATATATACGGTGCCTACATTACCAGGATTTATAGCAGACATCAACAGATAAAAATTAAACAGTGTAACATATCCATTCATAATATGGAGCTTCAACAAAATTCAGAATAATTATGAAATTTATTAAGCAACTGAGAAAATAGAGATGTACTGATAAAGCTTGACTTATTTCAAAATAAACCCAAGTTCCACACAATTCCATTCATGTACTTGTTAACCCCAAATCTAAGTTTCCTCTGTCAGAGTATTCCAGGCTCCACACACCCTCATGTACCCTGAAATGTTTTCTTTCAATAACCAAAATCTTGTTGAGAGTATGGGTAATGCCAGGAGTATGTAACCTCCCAAACCAACATCAGTCAGTGAGCTCATGGAAAATCAAAAGTGAAACTGATTAGAAACAGGCAAAGTATAAAAGAAACCAACCAATTTAGTTTCATTACTCAAACCGAGTAAAATACAAAACATAAACAATGTAAGGAGATGCATGTCCTTTGTATTTCGGCAATTCTTAAATTTTTAATGATTCTGGGTTTTGTGGTAGCTTGGGAGAAATGTTTTAATGTAAGATTCATCTTGACAAGAATGCCTATAACAATGGTACTGCTTAGAATAGTCCAATTAAAATTTTCACATTTGGTAACTTTGCATTATATAAAAAGTCTGCAATGAAATATGGATCATTATCACTTTTCTTTACCAGAATCAAAATAGTAAATGTTGCATGGCACCAAAGTTGTCCCTGTGACCCCTGAGAAAGCCCCAAACTTCTGAATATCTACCAAGTTAATTAAGTCCACATGGAGAGACAGGCATCCTGGGAACTTCCTACTTCTTAAAAAGAAATAAATCAATTATAACCCAGGTATGTTAGCTTCCATTGTTTTTACGTTCGCCCAACTATTTTTAATTACATAATTATTTGTTTTCATTGTCACCCCTCCTCCAGATTGTATACCGCCTAAGTTGAAGAACTACGTCTGTTTTTAATTCTTTTTAACTATTATATACCCAAAAGCCTAGATTCCATGGTTAAAATGTGGCAGAAAACTGCATTAGTTCTTTCCCCGATTAAAGAGTTGCATCAGTTCTTCACTGATTCTTCATTTCTTGGCTGATTCTCAGCCACCTCATCTCCAACAATGTCATCATTTGCAAAAATTCCATTTAGGCTCTAGCACCTTTTCTCTTACATGTACCCTCTGATTCTTGAACCGAGAATTGTCCTGTCTGAAAGGGGGACTGACAAAGGTAAGCCCTATTTAAAAAAAAAAAAAAAAAAAGTAGGGGGCGCCTGGGTAGCGCAGTCGTTAAGCATCTGCCTTCGGCTCAGGGTGTGATCCCAGCGTTATGGGATCGAGCCCCACATCAGGCTCCTCTGCTGTGAGCCTGCTTCTTCCTCTCCCACTCCCCCTGCTGTGTTCCCTCTCTCGCTGGCTGTCTCTCTGTCACATAAATAAATAAAAAATCTTAAAAAAAAAAAAAAGCCAGCGGTTTTGTGTATAAGGCATGCACGTGAGTCAGTTTTCAAAGGCGGAGGGTACTCCCGAGACAGCTGCCCCCCAACGCAGTGCCTGAGCACGACTTTACCACCGTTACTGCTTCCTGCCTATGCCCTCCCCGTCACCACATAAAAAGTTATCTGCGGGGCAATCAAATCTACCATCTCATTGCACAAATGAGTGATTTAAGTCAGGAAGAAATCTGGAGGACTTTCTGCACAACTCTGAAGATCACCTTGATATCCAATACCCGGGCAGCTCCGACCACTGCTCAACTCACAGAGGATATTCCTGGACAAACGTACTCGTTGCTGTCACTCCTGCCTACAGCTATCCTCCAACTCAAGGAACTCACAAAACTTCACAGAGCTGCCAAAGAGCCAGCAGTGATACATAACAAAAGTATTTTGATCCATTAGTGAACAGAAAGTCCCATTTAACAGGGGTCTTTAATGGTCTCTAATGGTCCAGACAGTTCTCTCCAGCGCATAATGGGCACAGAGTCTTCAAGGCTGCTTTCTGTTCCTTTGTCTACCCCCGAACCTACTGCAAGTTCTGACACAACACTGGCTGGTGGGAAACACGAATGGAAGAAAGAACAAAGTTGAAATGGAATGTCTTTGGAAACCGCATCTAAATCTTTTGTCCATTTTATGACTAAATTACTGTATTTTTATCAGATAGAAGTGAATAATACAATACTTGGTAATTATGGCTTAAAAGATGTCTTGCATGTCATATAAAAGTCACAAAGTTCAAGGCTCACCAACATAAAGATGTTGTCTGAAAAAGACAAATCAGACGGCATAGATAAAACCTTCTAAACCTTTATTTTGTTATCCTTGCAAACCCTCCCATATCCTCTTAAAAAATATTTAATCATCGTCAAAGCCGGAGAGTTTCTGCTCTCACTGCTACTTTATAGGCTGCCTTCGTGTTAAACGGCGTGCTTTTAGGATGATGTAACAATTGGATTTCGACTCCACTTCGGGGTCAGTCTCAGACTGGAAACTGGTTTTCCTCTGGGGAGGGAGGCTCCAACACGCCTCTTATTTTGTACAGACTTCATTGTAATCTACTTCAAGGAGCCACATCGTCTGGCAAAAGTTGAAGGAAATGTCTGTGTCTGGCTTCATTATCACCCTACCTCCGGGAGGAGTGTTAAAAAAGTAGACTCCCAAAAATTGGGCTTGTGGTTATACTTGGGTCACAGCCCGCTGATAAAATGTCATCAGTGTTTGCTTCCTCCTCTGTTGGAAGCTGAGAGGGTGTCATCTAAGAAGATTCTGGGGGGGGGGAAGATAACATGCACAGAGGGAGAGTTGTTGCATAAAGGAGATCCCAGGCCCTGCAGGGAAATTCTGAACTGAATATCAAATGACATGGTGTGGGGCCCAGTGCATTAGCACTCTTTGAGGTCCCCAGATTTCAATCAATTGGGATAAAGGGTGCCAAGTTAGCACTAGTCAGACCAAAGCAGATTGTAAGATAAAGATGGAAACAGAACATGTAAAAAATTCTTAGTATAATTTTAACGGTAAAAGAAAGCGGGGGGAATACCTTGATATTAACTGGAATAATGATCTTAGATTTGAGGGACACATATTTGCCAATTTGCCAAGACGTGTGGAGAAATAGCAACGTATCTGTTAAATAAAACATTCATAATATTACAATGTGGGTTTTCCCTGTTATTTATTTAAAGGAATTGTGTTAGTCTGCTAGCTCTGCAAAATACCACAAAATACCACAGACTACGTGGCTTGAAAAACAGAAATTAATTTTTCTCACATTTCTGGAGTCTGAAAATCCAAGATCAAGGTATGGGCACATCTGAGCTCTCCTGAGGCCCCTCTCCCTGGTTTGCAATTACTGCTTTCTTGCTGCGACGCCAGTATATTGGAGTAGGGCCACACCCTAAGGCTTCCTTTTAACTCAATCACATTTTTAGAGACTTTATCTACAAATGGGGTTACCTTCTGAGGTTCTGGGAGTTGGAATTTCAACATATGATTGGGGGCTGGGGGGAGGGGGACATATTTCAGTCCATAATAGGAATGTTTAGGACAGGGTGTAAGTTTCAGCTTTAAACTAAGATCCTCTTCCAACAGGAAATGGATCCATTTTTAACATTGATTCAGTAAATATTTAGTAAGCCCCTACTATTCAAAAGGCATGCCAAGAAGGTTCTATGCTGGGTATAAAAACAGTAACAAACAATCCCTTGCCATTTAGATGTTTATAGGAAAAAATCTACCCCAAACATACAGTTCTGTAAGTAGTGTATTCACCACAGTCTTTCTCTAAGACAAAATCACTGCACAAATAGGAAGAAAGAAGAGCTTTTCCAACTAAATACTTTGTAGTTCATAAAGGAAAAATACTCTTGGAAAATTCTGCCCTATTTCACCATTTCGTCTAGAGTTGGACTTTCATTCACTCATCTATGTAATCATTTTGTCCAACATTTATTGCATGACTACGATGTTCCAGACACTGGACTTTTTAACAATATCAATGTCACAACTAACAGATAAAATTCACATACCAAGTAGTTTCACTGCCCTAAAAATCCTCTGTGCTCTGCCTGTTAATCCCTTTCTCCCCCTAACCCCTGGCCCTTTTTCACTGTCTACAGAGTTTTGTTATTTTCCAGAATGCCATATAAATGGCATCATACAGTATGCATGCCTTAAGAGATAACCCTTTTTCTTATTTTTTCCTCTCCAAGTTTTTATTTAAATTCCAGTTAGTTAACAAACAGTGTAATCATACTTCCAGGAGTAGAATTTAGTGATTCTTCACTTACATACAACACCTGGTGCTCGTCACAACATGCGCACTCCTTACTCCCCATCACCCATTTAGCCCCCCTCACCAACCTCCCCTCTAGTAACCATCAGTTTGTTCTGTGTAGTTAAGAGTCTGTTTCTTGGTTTGCCTCTCTCTTTCCAACCACCCCCCATGTTCAATTCTTTTGTTTTTTAGATTATGAGTGAAATTATATGGTATTTGTCTTTCTCTGATTGACTTATTTCACTTAGAATAACACTCTAGTTCCATCCACATTGTTGTAAATGGTAAGATTTCATTCCTTTGATGGCCAAGTAATATTCCATTCTGTGGAACATTCCATTCTTTATCCACTCATTAGTCAATGGACATTTGTGCTCTTTCTATAATTTGGCTATTGTTGATAATACTGCTATAAACATCAAGGTGTGTGTATCCCTTTGAATTAGTATTTTTGTGTCCTTTGGGTAAATACTTAGTAGTGCAGGGGCGCCTGGGTGGCACAGCGGTTAAGCGTCTGCCTTGGGCTCAGGGCGTGATCCCAGCGTTCTGGGTTCGAGCCCCACATCAGGCTCCTCTGCTATGAGCCTGCTTCTTCCTCTCCCACTCCCCCTGCTTGTGTTCCCTCTCTCGCTGGCTGTCTATCTCTGTTAAATAAATAAATAAAATCTTTAAAAAAAAAATACTTAGTAGTGCAATTGCTGGATTATAGAATAGTTCTATTTTTAACTTTTTGAGGAAACTTCATCCTGTTTTCCAGAGTGGCTACACCAGTTTGCATTCCCACCAACAGTGAAAGAGGGTTCCCCTTTCTCCACATCTGTTGTTTCCTGTATTGTTAATTTTAGCCGTTTTAACTGATGTGAGGTGGTATCTCATTGTGGTTTTGATTTGTATTTCCCTGATGATAAGTGATGTTGAACAACATTTCACGTGTCTGTTAGCCATCAGTATATCTTCTTTGGAAAAATGTCTATGTCTTTCGCCCACTTTTAAATTAGATTATTTGGCTTTCGGGTGTTGAATTTTATAAGTTCTTTATACATTTCAGATACTAACCCTTTATTGGATATGTCATTTGCAAATATCTTCTCCCATTCCATAGGTTGCCTTTTAGTTTTGTTCATTGTTTCCTTTGCTGTGCAGAAACTTTTATTTCGATGAAGTTCCAATAGTTTATTTTTGTTTTAGTTTCCTTGTATCAGGAGACATACCTAGTAAGAGGTTGGTACAGCCGATGTCAAAGAGGTTACTGCCTGTGTTCTCCTCCAGGATTTTAACGGTTTCCTGTCTCACCTTTAGGTCTTTAATCCATTTGAATTTACTTTTACTTATGGTGTAAGGAAGTGGTCCAATTCATTCTTTTGCATGTTGCTGTCCAGTTTTCCCAACACCATTTGTTGAAGATATTGTCTTGTTCCCACTGCATATTCCTTCCTCATTATCAAAGATTAATTGACCATATGGTTGTGGGTTTATTTCTGGGCTTTCTGTTCTGTCCATTGGTCTATTTGTCTGTTTTTTGCCGGTACCATACTGTCTTCATCACTCCAGTTTTGTAATATAACATGAAGTCCAAAACTGTAATGTCTCCAGCTTTGCTTTTGTTTTTCAGGATTGCTTTGGCTCTTTGAGGTCTTTTGTAGTTCCATACAAATTTTAGGATTGTATTTTCTAGCTCTGTGAAAAACACTGGTGGTAGTCTCATAGGGATTGCATCAAATGTGTAGTTTGCCTTGGGTAATATAGACATTTTAATGATGTTTGTTCTTCTAATCCATGGGCGTGGAATGTTTTTCTATATTCTTGTGTCATCTTCAGTTTCTTCTTCATCAGTGTTTTACAGTTTTCAGAGCGCAGATCTTTTAACTCTTTGGTTAGGTTTATTCCTAGGTATCCTATGGTTTTTGGTGCAGTTGTAAATGGGATTGATTCCTTGATTTCTCTTTCTGCTGCTTCATTATTGGTATATAGAAATGCAACATATTTCTGTGCACTGATTTTGTATCCTGTGACTTTACCGAATTCATTTATCAGTTTCAACAATTTTTTGATGGGGTCTTTGGGTTTTCTTTATCGACTCTCATGTCATTTACAAATAGTGAAAGTTTGACTTCTTCCTTGCTGATTTGTATGCATTTCATTTCTTTTTGCTGTCTGATTGCTGAGACTAGGACTTTCAGTACTATGTTAAGTAAAGTGGTGAGAGTGGACATCCCTGTCTTATTCCTGAGTATAGAGGACAAGCTCTCAGTTTTTCCCCAATGAGGATGATATTAGCCATGTGTTTTTCATAAATGGTCTTTATGATGTTGAGGTATATTCCCTCTCACCCTACTTTGTTGAGGGTTTTTATCATGAATGGATGTTGTACTTTGTCAAATGCTTTTTCTGCGTCTATTGGAAGGATCGTATAGTTCTTATCCTTTCTCTTATTGGTGTGGTGCTTCATGTTGATTAATTTGGGAATATTGAACCACCCTTGCAGCCCAGGAGTAAATCCCACTTTATTGTGGTGAATAATCCTTTTAATATTTTGTTGGATTCAATTTGATAGTGTTTTATTGAGAATTTTTGCATGCATATTCATCAGAGATATTGGCCTATGGTACTCTTTTTTTAGTGGAAAACTGGTTTTGGTATCAGGGTAATGCTGGCCTCATAGAATGAATTTGGGAGTTGTCCTTCTTTTTCATTTTTTGGTATAGTTTGAGAAATATTAACTCAGGCTCAGGTCATGATCTTGGGGTGCTGAGATTGAGCCCCACGTTGGGCTCCCCTCAGCAGGGGGTCTCCTTGAGAGTCTCTCTCTCCATCTCCATCTGTCCCTCCCCCCACTCACACTCTCTCTCTAATAAATAAATAAAACTCTTTAAAAAATTAAGATATCTTTAAAAGTCATCAGAAAGATTTCTGCTTCCAAGAAGATGGAATAGAGATCATTCTCCTATTTCTTCTGTTACATACAACTAAAAATCTTAGACAACATATATAAAAGAAACACAAGAAAATTGAAAGGGGAAGAAAAAAATACAGACCAGCTAGGGATATATGACCCAAGGGACAATGCGTTGGTTAGTTCCCTGGGTTTTCCTTTTGCCTCATATATCTCAGTCTAGGAGCTAAAGAAGCTAGAAAGCTGCACATGCCAACTGACCCAAACAAAAAAAAAAAAAAAAAAAAAATCTTCCACAAAGCCTGCTCTCACCAGCAAGAGGACCAGGAACGGGGAGCTGAGATGGCCACCACCAGCCAGGATGGTATCAGAGAAGGGAGTCAGACTTGTATCTCCACTGAGTAGTGATGAAGCCCTCCCAGTGGACATCATATGGGCATCCAGAACTTATGACCAACAATAATCCCTCTCCCTGCTGAAGTAGAGTCAGAGGAAATCTAGTGAAGAGTAAGGACTTTTACCACCAAATAGTTTTAAAAGTCCATTTCCCTGTGGTGTCAGTGGAGGACTAGTGGATAGATGAAAATCCCACTGCTACCCTACAATCATGAGGAGCCTCTCCCCCACTTGAGTCAACAGAGGCTGAATAAAAACACAGACTTCTATTCCCACCTGCTGGTAGCAAGGCAAAACCCCCCACTTCCTATGCCAAAGCAGTAATTAAAAAAGCCAACTAATACAGAAGGTGTAAATCAGATTCATAGTATTATAGCATATGCAAAATATACAGGTTTGATTTGATTTTAAATAATCACTAAGTACCAAAAAATTCAACTTGAAAATAACAACAACAACAACAATGGTTCCCAACACTGAGATGACAGAAATATTAGGATTATCTGACAAATATTTTTAAATAGTCATCACAAAATGGTCCAAGAAGCAATTAGAAACACATCTGAAACAAACCAAAAAAAAGTGAAAAGTCTCAACAAAGAATATAAAATATAGAGAAGATCCAAATGGAAATTTTAGAACTGAAAAAGTAAAAAACTCAATGGACGGACTTAACAGCAGAACGGAGGAGGCAGAGGAAAGAATCAGCGAACTTGAAAATAGAACAATAGATATTACCTAATTTGAACAACAGAGAGAAAACAGACTGAAGAAAATTAACTAACCCTCAGCAACCTGTGGTAGTATCACAATGAGCCAACATTCTTGTTGTTGAAGTACAAAAAAGAATAAAGAGGGCAGACTAAAATTGTACTCAGAGAAATAATAGCTCAAACTTTCCGAATTTTGCAAAAAGACAGATTCGCAAAGCTGAGCAAACCTCAACTAGGACATAACCAAAGAGTTAGCTGCCAAAACACATCATGGTCAAACATCTGACATGAAAGACAAAAAACAAAGTCTTGAAAGTAGCAAGAGAGAAATAGCATTTTACCTAGAGGGAAAAACAACTTAAATGGCAGCACATTCCTCATCTGAAGTTATGGAAGCCACAGGAGATGACATAACATTTGTGAAAGGAAAGATGTCTCAATCTATAATTCTATATCTGAAGAAATTGTCTTTCAGGAGTAAAGGAAAATAAGGACATTCTCAGACAAAAGAAAACTAAGAGAATTTGTCATCAGAAGGCTACCCTAAAAGATTGTCTAAACAAAGTTCTCTAAACAGAAAAGAAATGATAAAAGAAGGAATCATGAAACAACAAAAGAAGAAGAAAAAGAAGAAGAAGGAAAAGGACGAGGGGGAGGAAGAAGAGAGGATAGGGAGGATGGGGGAGAGGACGAGAGGGGAGGGGAAGAAGGAGAAGAAGAAAGAATAATGGAAAAAGCAAATATATAAATAAACGTAATATATTTTCCTTCTCTTGAAGGAAATTCTAAATTATGTTTGATGGTTGAAACAAAAAAATATAATAATATCTGATATTTTTCTAAATGTATGTAGAAAAACATTTAAGGCAATTGTGTTATCAATACAAGAAGGTAATGAGACATAAAGCAAAGTAGATTTCCACCTGTTACTCAAACAGGTAGAATGTTGACATCAATAGACTATGACAAGTTATAGATATACAATACGATGCCCAGAGCAACTGCTGGAAGAGTTTTACAAAAAGATATATGTAAAATACTGCACATAAATCAAAAAGAAATTCTGAAAAACATTTACGTAACGCACAGAAAGGCAGGGAAAAGAAAGCAGAGAAGCAAACAAGCAGAACAAACCAATAATAATAATAATAATTAATAATAATAATTAATAATAATAATAATAATAATAAAGTGTCTACATTAACATCTTAAAAATTAATTATAAATTGTCCAAATATGACAATTAAAAGACAGAGATTGAGGGGCTCCAGGGTGGCTCGGTCGGTTGGGCACATGACTCTTGGTTTTGGCTCAGGTCATGATCTCAGGGTCATGAGACTGACCACTCCCCCATTCTTCTCTTAACAATGGTTAGAACAATCTGCTGACACGCGTGAGTGCATGCACACGTATACACACGCACATGTATGCAAGGCCTGGTAAAATGTGAGGTCAGGATGGGAGGGATGAGAGAAACCCTTCTGGCAGTCTCCATCTTATGATGAGAGCAAGCAGTGGCCTCCAATGGCTAGAAAAGAGGTAAGAGAGCTCAAAAAATTTCCCCATCTGACATATAGGTTTGTGGGACCTGCTAAGGAATGAAGACAGTACAGGAAAACTGGGGAAAACCCTCCAAGCACTCAAATCCAAAGTCCTGATAAAGGAACTTATTGAACTTGATTTCAAATCATTTGAAGACTGTGTGGAACTGAATCTAACTAAAGCAACAACAGGCCCAAAACCAGTTCAACTACAAATATACTGACCCAGTGCTCATGCCAGCAACACGACAGAAGGGGAAAACCTTCTTTTGGCACAAATATTATTGACTTCAGTCTCTACATTTATGTTGCACAAAATATACAGCATTCAATCAAAAACTGAGACATGCAAAGAAACAAGAAAATGTGACCCAACATTATGAAAAGAAGCAGTCAAAAGAACCAGCCCTAGATATGGCCCAAATGTTGGAACAATTGGGAGGGATTTTAAAATCAGTGAATACGGTAAATATGTTAAAGGATCTATGCGTGAAAAACACAAGTGAGCAAATAGAAAATGTCATCAGTGATATGGAATCTACATAAAACTCTAAGTGGAAATTCTAGAACTAAAAAGAAAAAAATGCTAACAGATTCTATCAGAATTCTTCTTATTCATTCTTACCAGCAGAGCAGACATGGAGGAGGAAAAAAATAAGAGAACTTAAGGATGTGCTCATAGAAATTATCCAAATTGCAATGTGAAGAGAAAGAAAATGTGAAAAAAAAAAGATACAGCATCTGAAATCTGTAGCACAATATCAAATGGTTCGATATACACATAACTGGAATTCTGCAAAATTGATAAAGACATTACCCACAGTTCCAGGAAGCACAGTTTCACTCTATTTACCCCGAGCAGGATAAATTAAAAAAAAAAAAAAATCATACCTGCACATCTTAGTGAAAGCCCTGAAAGCCAAATATAATCTTGAAAGCAGCCTGGGGGGAAAAAAAATCACACTTTATGCGCAAGCGAACAATAATCAGAATGAAGTGTGACTATTCATCAGAAACAATGGAGGACAGAAGAAAACGTAATGACATTTTTAAGTTCTGAAAGAAAAAAACTGTCAACCTAGATTCTATAGCCGGTGAAAATATCCTTTATGAAGGAAGAAAAAAATAAATGTTCAGACAGACAAAGGCTGAAAGATTTCATCCTTAGCTGACCTGCACCACAAGAAATGCTAACGGGAATTCTTTAGTCTGAAGAGAAATACTGGAGGGAAACTTGTTCCACATGAAGGAACAAAGGACATTAGGGAAAATACATTTATGAATAAATATAAAGAATTTTTCTGAATGACTCTGGAATATAGATGTGTATATGGGTCCATATCACATACATATATACGCAAAAATGTACAAATACTTCAATAGTATAAAATTGTTCCCACTATATTATAAAATATAAAATGTATTTTTAAATTCCAACATATCTATATCTATGCCTCTATCAGATAGAGAGAGAGGGAGAGACTAAATGTTTTTTTTTTAAGATTTTATTTATTTATTTGACAGAGATAGAGACAGCCAGCGAGAGAGGGAACACAAGCAGGGGGAGTGGGAGAGGAGGAAGCAGGCTCCCAGCGGAGGAGCCTGATGTGGGGCTCGATCCCAGAACGCCGGGATCACGCACTGAGCCGAAGGCAGACGCTTAACCACTGTGCCACCCAGGCGCCCCGAGAGATTAAATGTTTTAAAACTACAATGACTGTGTGAAGTCAAAATTATATCAAAGTGTTATGGGGCTTATAGTCTATGTCAAAATAAAACATATGACAACCACCATGAACAGACATGTCCAGTAAGTTTGGAAGTTTGTGGGTTTAAGGTTCTTGCACTGACTACAAAGTGGCAGAACATTTTTTGAATGTAAGCTATGAAACGTAAAAGGAGAATATTTTTCTATCTAGAGAGACCACTAGAAGGTAATACCAAGAGGTATAACCTAAAAGCAGAGAATCTAATAGAATACGAAAATATACTCATTGCACTCAAGAGCAGGCAGGAAAGAAGACGGAGACAAACCAAGTGTAGATGGAACAAACGGAAACATACTTCAAGATAGCAAACCTAAATACAGACATATGAATAATTAAATTGACTATACGTGGACTGATCAATGCAATTAAAAGGCAAAGACTGTCAGCTGAAAAAAAAGTAAATACATACATACATACGTAACCCTAACTGCATGCTGTTTACCAGAACATGCTTAAAAGATTAAGACACCAACTGAAATTAAACAGATGGAAAAAGTGTATCGTACAAACACCAAGCGTAAGAAAAGCTGGCACAGCCTACTTTCTTTGAGAAGAAAAGTGCTAACAGGTAAAGAAGGAGGTTTCATAACGATAAAAACCTCAATTTATCAAAAAATCATAACCATTATAAATGTGGGTGAACCTAATAACTGCATCCCCAAACATAAGAACCAAAAATTTACAGAATAAATGAGGAAAATTGACAAATCCACACAAAAGAGATGATAATACCGCTCTCTAATTAACGGATAGAACAAGTAGATAAATTAGAAAGGAAAATGAAGATCTGAAAAGCATCAGCAGCTCGTCTGGTTCTACTTTTCTAGAACACTATACCCGGCAAGAGCAAGAAGTCCAAATGAGTCGTTCACCGAGACAGACCACGGCAGAGCCCTTCAGCAAGTCTTAGGGAATTGCAAAGGATCGAAACCATAGGATATGTTGTGTGATCAGAGCAGTATTCAATTAGAATTCAGCAACAATAAGATAGCTAGGAAATCTCCAAATATTTCAAAATTAAACAACAGATTTCTGAATAACTCAAGGGTCAAAGAAAAAAAATCTCAAAGGAAATGAGAAGCCTTTTATGCCTCCGTCACCTTTACATCTTCACGGGAATGAGATTATCAGATCATTCCAGAGCGCAGGTTTTAATTAGTAGAACATAAAAGAAGACTTGGAGGGGCTGCTCTGGAGAAGAGAAAAAAAAAAAATCACGGAAAACAGAATTAAGGGACCTGATACGGTCGTCGCTTTACTGGCTGTGAGACTTTCTGAAAGCCTCTCAGAGAAGGTATTTGTTCACCTGAAATAGGAATAAGAAAACTCACATTGTCACACCTTTGTGAAGGCTAAATGCTACGCTTGCAAAATTACCTACAAAGCAAAGGCCTTGGTCCGTCCCTGTAGATACTCAACAAACACTGGCTGGATGAAAAAGTAGCTTGAGCTATCAAAACAAAGCTTCATAAATTTGCCTAGGGCTCAGCCCAGCAAAAAGAGAAAGAAATATATTAGTTACATGTGAAGATTTCGTCATACCTAACTAGCCCAGAAGAGACTCCTTTAAGGATAACTGAAAGAACTTTTTTTTTTTTCTTTTTAAGTGATCTCTTTGGAAGGAACTAGCAGTTGGGGAAAGAGTGTGTGTTCATATTCTCCCACTACGTCTCTTAACTGAACCAGTGCATTCCAGCTTCTTAAACAAACAGTATTTCCACTTCATTGCTATTTACAGCCATAGCCTAAAGCACAAAGATCAGACTCAGAGTCTGATTAAGCTAAGTTTTATAAAGAATGACAAAATAATTGGTAAAAACATTTCAGCTTGGGTATGTAAAATAGAAAAAAACAAAGTAGCGAACATTCAAAGCACAATGGGTTTTGGGGAACAACACTGTCTTTTCTCTTTGGCATTTCTCTAGGATTCCTATCTTGGCTGGGTGACAAAAACCTGTCCATCAGCTGCAAGCCTGAGCCTATCAGCCTTACAAATCAGAGTTAATAAAAGTCAATCAGTGATGGTTTAACTTGCTTGCTACTGCCTGAAGCAGGATTCAGCCCCAGTGTCTGTCATCTACTTAGAAAACACTTTCTATGGCCGCCCATAAATTCTAAAAATTTACTCATCTACATTTCTATAGATAGGAAAAAGTGACTCCTATAAATATGTACCAGGCCAACACAGATGCGTATGAATCCCCCTACAGATAAATGCACACATATAAACTTAACCCTCTGCGGTTACAGACATAGAAAGACCGCAGTTTTCATAAACAATCAGTCTCTTAGAGTTTTACCTTGTACATACATATCTTTTGATATAAAAGCTATTTCTATCACAACTGTTTTTCCATGTATGTTGGCTTGTGACTTTTTCAATAAATTAAATATGAGTTGACATATTCATTGCCCTAATCTTTACAACGTCCACCAAGATTATGATATTGGATCTAAAATTACAAACCATTAGCACTACGGTTCGATCCTGTCAGGTCCAAGTTATTGTCTCTTTACACGGACAACAGCAGAACATTCTGCCTCAGTCAGGGCTCTCTACGTTCAAATACACATGTACCCAACTCACAGAAGGGCCAATTCGGAGAGCCAGGAGGGAGGAAGAATCTAAGGCTGTTGGGACAAATATTAATCAGAGACAGGTTTTCCTCTAACCATAAATACCTTAGCTTTTGAGTCAAGTTTAAAATCCAGAGGTTGCGTCAAACAGAATCAAGGTAGAATACAACAGATGCTCATTCATTCATTCAACAGATGTTTACTGAATGAAAACTGTGCTTTTTATGTCTGCTTTTAACAAAAGTATAATGTGAGCCACGTATGGAATCTGAAATTTTCCAATAGCCGCATTTTAAAAAGGAAAAGGAAATAAGTAGAATTAATTTTAATAACATCTTTTATTTAATCCAGTATATACAGGCATTATCATTTCAATATGCAATCAATATAAATATTTATTAAAGAGATATCCTACAGCACAATTCAGACCAGCCACATTCCAACTGCTCACAGCCACATGTGGCTAGTGGCTACCACATTGAACAGTGTCATGTGAGATGCGGTACGTTCAGCAGCGAAAAAAAACGAAAATATTTGCTCTTATGGAGATTAATCTGTGGAGAAGACAGACAGTAACAAATACCTAGGAAATGTCGGGTTGTTAACATGGCCCTATGTGCTCTGGCTCCAGCCACCTCTCCGAACTCAGCAGCAGCAGCATGTCCCCCTGCCCCCTTGCACTCACCGCGCGGAAACCACACCGCCCACCTGCCTGTTGGCGAATGAGCTTGCCAAGCAAGTCTCACCCAGGCTATCTCCATCCACCTGAACATTCTTCTCTAAGACATAAACACTTTAAAAACCTTAAGAAACAATGTACACAATAATAAACAGCTACAGAGTGCTTACCACACACGGCATACATTTTCTCAATTGATTAAACTCCGTAATAAAATAAAGAGATAACTATTATTATGTACATTTTTGGACAAACTGTAATTTCCATGTTATGCATATATAACTCATTTAACCAATCTATTGTTCAATCTCTCTTTTTTTTTTTATTTTTAAACTTTTATGCCCAGTGACTATATTGCCACAGGTCGCATTCATTCTTTTCTTTTTTTTTTTAATGTTTTTTTATTATATTATGTTAGTCACCATACAGTACATCCCTGGTTTCTGATGCAAAGTTCGACGCATTCATTCTTAGAGGTAGAATTGCTGGGACAAAAACTAGGAGCACTTTTAGATTTTAGGGATAGACTGTGAAATTACTTTCCAACAAAGTTATGCCAGTGCAAGTTCCACCAGTAAAAGCAAGAGCCCGGATCCTGTATCTCTCATGGTTTTCAATTTAGTGTGCTTTCATTATTTGTGATCTTTAGCCAGTTTGATGTGAGAAAGACAGTATCGCAATGCTGTTTTAATTTTCTTTTCATTTATGTTAGTCTTTGTGAAGGTAAATGTTGATCATGTTTGCTGAAAATTTTATAGCCCCCTATTTAACTTCCTTGTGTCTGTTGTTATTTTTCCCATTTACGTGTTTATCTTTTTTTCATCATTAATAAGCACTAGGCTCAAACAGGGACATTAATTAACTCTGCTTATTTCTTAATGTTGCAAATGTCTCTTCTAGATCCCCCTTTGTCTTTTCATTCTGGGTTTTTTTTAGGTGGGGTATTTGGTAGACTTGCACATTGTTTTTTTATTACGTTCAGCTAGCCACTGTATGGTGCATCATTAGTTCTTGATGTCGCGTTCAACGATTCATTAGTTAACCTCAGCAATAGCACAGAGGTCCATAGGGGAAGGGAGGGAAACCTGAAGGGGGAGAAATCAGAAAGGGAGACGACCTATGAGAGATTTTCATTCTGTTTGAATCCCATTCATCTTTTCTCTTTATGGTTTCCACTTTGGTTGGCATGCCTTAAAAATCCCTGCCCCCAAATTTTGGAAATGCTTCTTCATCCTTTCTCTTAAACTGCCTCGGTGAGCAGGCAATGAGGCCACTGTCTTCCCACATTTGAGACATGATCCATGCTGAGCATATCACAAAAGAAGGGTCTGTCTGCTGGTGTTCCTGTTCTCCGTTTTCTTCAACCCTCCCTTAACCGCCCACAGAGCTCATGGAGCCTTCACTCCAGAGCACCCCCACCCCAGGTCACCGTCGGATCTATCTTCTCTCATCTTCCAAAAAAAGCACTGGTCTCATGCACTTACCTTAGGTTATCGCATTTTTGACACCTATCTGAGAAATATTTAGAGAAGTAGTGGAAAGGAGGACAGGCCTTAAGTGAAGGGGACAGAGCACGAATTTGAAGTTGGATCCCAGAATGTTAATTTTGGTTCTGCTATTAACTGCAGGTCCTTACCCTTAAGTTCTCTGGACCCACCATTCCTTACAAGATAAAAGGGTTGGCACAACGATCCTCAGCTGCATTCAAGTCTAACATCTCTTATTGACTGCCATGAGTCTTCCTTTCCATCTGGCCTTGGAAGAAACATAGTCCGAAGCACAGAAGCCATGATCTAATGATATGACCCACATAAGGAGAGTTTCTGGCGTAAATAATTCTGAATTAGGTTCAGTGCTCTACCTTTCTGCTTCTTAATGCCATTTATTGTATGATCATCCTGGGAAAACCAACTTCTCTACAGACAAAGAAACGTTATTTGTCAGTGAAAAGAAATCATCAAGGCTTGAAATATCTATACTGAGTCATCAAGTCAAATAGGGAATTGTTTCTAACTCAGAAATATCACAAGTAATCGAGAGTTGACTTTTTACCTGAATTAGAAATAACAAATTTTATTGGGCTTGGAATCATCAGTAAAACATTAAGCTTCTCTTTCATATCCTACCCAATGAATAATGAACTGCTTCACTGGACTAGAACTTTTTTGGACGTGAATTTATTGGACCATTTTCTGAAGGTAGAATTCCAGGCCAGAATTCTATGTTAGTAACTGAAGGCAAAAGTTGGCCGTCTTTGTCTGGTGGAGAGACTGCCACCTCTTCTCAAATACAGAACAGATTTTCCAGTTCGTTTTGCAGAAACGGCTTTCATGGGATTTGACAACACAAGAGTCATTCATTAATCTAATTGTCTTCTGTCATGAAATTATGCTTAATGTTAGTAATGTGGAGATAGTAATATTATAAAATATGAACTGCTAAAGTAGCCTGGAATACCCTGGCAATTTCCAGCCATTTGATGGATTAATGTCTAATTCTGGTAAATTTTAGATACTGATTGATGGGGACATTCAAAAGCAAATGTAATTAATTTTAAACTTTATTTACCATTAACTTCCACATCTTTAACCCCTACATATACTAACAGGTAGGGATGAGGAATTCTCATCAGAAATGACCTGTCTTTAAGATAGAAAGCATCACTCACTGGAATTACTGCAGTATTTATCAGAATCCAATCCTCATTCATACGTTCTCCTGTACTGTTGTCTCCCTAATATTATCTTGGTAGTGGAAATTAGAAGAGAATTCGTCCACATACATCCACATGCTTACATCCATTCCCACTTACTCTTTTTGCCTTTTTTGGAAACTGCTATTATCAGAGAATCTGTAGTCGTATTTTCTCATCATATATTTCCCCTCTGGGGAAAATATACATATTTCCGGGTCTGACTAAATAAGCTTGATAAAAACTTGGGACTTTTGGCCTAAAACAAACATTTCGAGCTGTTTAAACATCCTATAAATTTTAAAGGTCTGTGCGTTTGAGGTGTCAAACATTTCCGACAACAGTCTCAACGGGAAGAATGATACTTACGGGTTTTTTCCCCCTAATCTTGAGCTGTTTCAGAAGTGAGCTCCCAGAATATCTCGATGCCAGTTATACTGGGACCTCATCTCAAACCAAAGAAAGAGAAGCTCTTGCACCTGTAGAAAAGAAACAGGGAGAAAGACTTTGTCCATGTTCTTTGCTGCCAGACACCCCTCAGCGGGCAAGGACCGTGTGCCTTTCACAGGATGATTCCACCAGCAGCGCCCTCACTGGCCCTTCCAGCCTCTTAACGTTCCCCCCAGTCAGAGACAAACTGCCAAGTCAAAGAGTATTAGCTGCAAAGGCTTTCTAGGATGGGATTTTCTGCATGTTCTCCCCTTCTCTGAAAGCTATTCTACTTACAAAATTGATTTAGTGCAAAACTGGCACCTAGTTGTTCTAGGTGTGTGACTCAGGGCATCTGAAAGCAGGGTGCCTCAGTTTCTCTTTTGAATTCTGCCACCGCCTCATCTTAAAGGAACACCACGAAATACAATGTCTTGGAAAGGTCCTCAAGCTCCAGCAAAGCCTCAATAGACCAAAGCCCATCTGGGGGAGTTCTGTTCTTCAAGGGTGTGCAACACACGGGGGCAGTGGTGAACGCACTCGTGGAGCCCCCTTTGGAAGTACAAGTAGGAACAGGCTCACTCGGCAGAACCCCACAGCTGGCCATTTTGTTGTCTTCACTCTATCCTTGCCACCTGAAGAGCAACAAAACCTAATAATCATGGCCGTACTATATTATTAGAGCTCACATCCCTTTTTAGGGCACAGTTAAGCGATTGACATAGGTTTTCTGACTCCAAGGTCATGCTATTAGTAAGAGAAGGAACCAGAATTCAAGCCAAGATTATCTGGCTCCATGGGCTCAACTAGAAAATGCAAAAGGGGGAAAAAACAAATCAACCTTTCAACATTATTTTTCTACCCACAGGTGTTTACGAAGAAATTGGCAAAAGTAACTTTTCAGCTTCACCCTGGAAATATTTTCCCTGTGACTTTTAAAACTACAAGCGATCATTTGATAATCTCCGAGAAGATATGGCAAATGGAAGTAGACAAACATGAAAATAATGGTAATGATAATCTCAACCTTATTGCACACCTATTAGCTACCAGATACCGTACTAAATGCTTCCCATTGGCTAGTTTATTAAATCTTCTCAGCAGTCCTTATGGTAGGCACTGTTACTGTCTCCACTGTACAGATTTAAAAAGCTGAGGCTTGTATAGGTTTCTGAGAAACTCAAACGTGTTAAAAATGTTAATAATTTGATATCTAAAAATAGGACTTTTGCCTTTATAAAAATACTAAAATATTAATATGTAAGATCTAATTTCTTCCACTTATCTTTTATTTTACTAATCTGATGTTCATACCATGAACCATATCTTAAACAACTTGTTCTTGCTGAGAGTGGTCTAGGGAAGGAAGTGGGGAAGGAATAAATATCCCTGTCTGCCTCCCAACCCCTCCCCGCCCCGTGGTCCTTATTAGCAAAACCCAGCCAGAAGAGAGGGCAGAGGATTTGGTGAATGCAGCCTCAGAGCAAGGAAGACAGGTAGAGGATGGGGTTGAGTGAGGGAGCTTGAGCAAACTGGCAGTAACCAACATAGCCACTCCCCCTCCCAATTAGAAATGGGGTCCAATAAGACCCATTTGATTTGGTGCCAAATGTCCACCGAGAGACAGCAGATGTGATATGGGAAAACTGCTGTTGCTTGACTTGCAAAAAAAAATAAGAAGAAGAATGCCAATGTACATATTTTTTAGAGAGCTCTATAAAGCATGTATACTTACATATAACAAAGTATTAAAAATGTAGGTTAGGTCCTGATATCAGACCCCATTGCCCCTTGCTTAGGGAGTAACCCTTAATCAGTGTGGCTGAAGGAATAGTCCTGAACCCTTTCCTGTGTCTTCCACATGGATTTGTGCCCCTCGTTCGGGAAGACCAGCATTGAAATTTGGGATTAGCCACAGTTGATGATATGGTTTCCTAAGCACATTTACGTTCTTCCTACTTCTCTTTGTTAATATCGACCTTATTTTTTCTATAACAAATTCTTTGATGCAGGCCCCACGTCTACCCAAGTATAAGAATATAGCTGTCATCATACTCCCTATCTCCTTAAGTCCCAGATAAATACTGTTCAATTTTAATGCATCAAGAAACTTAAAAAAAAAAAATTGAAATGGCTCGGTCACCTCTGTGAAAAGTCAAGATTGAAGGGATAAAGATTGCAGCTCTGTACGTGTTAACAACCATTTTGTCAAAGTGTTGTTTTGTGTCTGAAGGATGTAAAAAATTGTCATAAAACTGTGGTTCAGCTGACTGTAAAGAGATAGCCACATTGCTTCAAAAATATGCTTTGTCATAGCCTAACCCTCCGTGTTGTCTTCACTGCTAGCTCTCTTGAGCCAGATCTGCAAAGTCAAGGTTGCAACAGAGTAGGAGACGATTCCTGGGCGGTTCCTACCTTCACTAGGATTAGATTGAGGGCACTTTACTACTTTACGTTCAGTATGGACACTGAGCACACAGAAGGCAGAGAACAGTGGCTTCCAATTTTAAATACATAGTCTTAATCATTCCAGCACAGAAAGTTTGGAAAAATAGAAATTCTGATATACTGGTGATGGGAATATAAATCGGCAGTTTGGCATCTAATAAAGCCGGAGATGTGCACCCGGTGACCCAGAAATCCCATTTGGGGTTCTTTGTTTGGTATGTGTGCCGGAGAAAATCTCACACTTGTGAAGGAAGACGCATGACTGTGATTTAAATATATTCATACAATGAAATATTTTGCCACAGTTAAAATGAATAACTTAGATCTGCAGGTGTCGACATTGGTAAACTCCAAATATAATGTAGATAAAACGGGTAAGATGTAGGGGTGCCTGGGGGGCTCAGTTGGTTAAGCCGTGGACTCTTGGTTTCAGCTCAGGTCATGATCTCAGAGTCCTGAGATCGAGTCCCAAGTTGGGCTCCACGCTCAGTGGGGAGTCTGCTAGTCCCTCTCCCTCTGCTCCTCCTCACTCTCTCTCTCTCTCAATTAATAAATAAATCTTAAAAAAAAACCCACAGGCAAGATATAAAAGGATGCATATAATACCACCTCCAAAAAGTTTAAAAACCTATAAAATCATATATGTATTGTTTGTAGTTGCAAAAATATGTCGCAAGAGTAAAAAGTAAAAATAAATAAATAAAGTGTTCAAATGCATAAATTCATGATAGCCATTCCCCCGAGGAGAGAGAGACTAGAAACAGACAGAGGAAGGATACAAAGGAGTCCTCAACGGCATCTGTAAGATTTATTTCTTTGAAACACACGTACACACACACACATACATCGGAAGTGCAATGTTAAGATTTGATAAAGTTGTGTTGTGGGTCCATGGATTTTTATTATATTATTCTCTGTACTTGTCTGCATGTTTGAAATATTTCATTATAAAATATATATTTTTAAATCATCCGAGCACAAGAATATTTCTCAGAGGAATCACCAAAGCAAGGAAAAATAAAACATCCCACTCAACTTCTTTTCCCTATAAGAAGCCATGAATTATGGAGCAAAGAATGCCTTGTATTTATGAGAGGGATCCTTCTAAAGGATGCCTCACATTTATAAGTGAGTATCCTTGTAAAGATCATTGCTCTTTCATCTTGAATTCCAGACAAGGATATCCCACAAAGTATTAAGACTCGCTCTGCTTTACATTTTATTTCTTAGCAGAACACTTCAGGAATTCAGAGAGAGGATCACCCAGCTCGATCAGGGTGGTACCCTGCCCCTGGAGCCCAAGGGAGATAAGATAACTGCAGAAATGAATGATGGGATGAACTGAGCCTTCAGTTTGCTATGTTGTCTGTCATACCGCTAAGTCCACAGCCATCAGAACATGTGTGCGCATTTTTACTTTAAAACATCTTTTGAGTGGTAGTTGTGTGAAACAATGATCTGTTGAATTTAATTCACAGATCAAAGAGGGAGGAAATTAACCAACACAGTAAATTGATTATTTCATGGGTGACATAACCAAGGCAATGATTTATCTTAATAAAGAGCAACTTCCCCCTAGTCCTTAACTGAATTCCAGCCAATGCAATAATACTCGGCTGTTAATGACTTTGATGTTGATGTGGAAAAGTGAATGACTGCATAATCACTGAAATGGGACCTCATCACAGTTGGAAACGTTTAAGCCAAATCATTTTGGACTGTGAAAAGAGCCCTGAGTGGTGGAGATTGGCTGGGTCCCAGCTCTTCAGTCTTAACTAAACAGGGCCTGAAAACTTTATCATGTTGCATTGCTCTGGGCTGGACCATAACTCTGACAGCTCACAGGGACTGAAGTTTAATGTATATGTCTGTGGCCTCACAGAGGAAAAAAGAATTCCAGGGCTTACAGCACCGATAATAAATACATGTCTATCAGCATTCAGCTGAAAGTGTAATTAGTTAAATCCGTCTTTGGGAGAGGGAATAGAAGAAAGGAAACAGAAGTCAACTTGAAAAAAAAATTGAACCAAAAGCTTATTTTTATACCCCATGTTACTAAATATGGCTTAAGAGCTTGCAAGACAGCATTAGTCATAGATGGCAGCCTCCACCCCCACCCCTCCTCCACTCCCATCTCTAAATAATAAAGCGAACTAAAATTAGAGCTGCTTTCAAGTATGTTCCCTTGATTATTATTATTTGAGTTACAGCTGAGAAGTCTATGAGGGGACGGAGCACCCTTGGGAATCTAGGTGACTCCCCAAGGCCCACATTTTTGACTTCCGAATGGGGAAAAGGAAAAGAGCTTCAGCTTTAGCCCAATCGCCATCGGCCAACCCAGGAGCTTTCCTCTTGTGCTAATCAGATCCTGGATAACATCAGCTTCCTAGAGTTAAATTATGACATCCATGTATTATAATGCCAGTCTCTAGCCGGTCCCTCCGATACACCCCAATTTTCCCCCATCCCCTCGTCTCCATGCCATCCGCCCTCCTCACCACCTCCCACTGTCCCCAGATGCTCCAAAACGAAAGTTCTAGGGAATTGTCCAAGACAGCCAAGGTCAAAGCTCTGCAGCCAAAGCTTAGCGACCTAGCCTTACAAGAAATATGGCTCCAGGTGTAGCTGCAGGAGTGCCAGGCACGTGCCCGTTAAATACAGCAGAGCGCCTGGGTTCAAGAAACTCAAGATGCCCCCTTCTGATCATCTACCAAAAAAAAAAAAGTCTTTGTTTAGAGGCAAGGATTGTTAAACTGCTCATCCAGACCCACAGCTGGGGTTGACTCAGAGGGCAAAGCTGGAAAATGCCCGTGTGGCAAGATTAGAAACTCATTTGTGTGGTTTGTGTGGCCTTGCCGGGAGCCTCCTCCTTTTCTCTCCTCTCTCCTTTAATCCAAGCCTTGATTGGTTCGTAACTTTACAGGCACCCTCTTCCTGCGGAGAATCTGGCCTGCCGGTGTCCTGGCAGTTTTTCCCCAGGGTCCAAATGACCCTCAGAGGTTTCAGTCCTGTTCAGCAGTCTACTTATGTGAGATCATCTGGGAAAGTCTCAAAGAATCTGTATCCTTTTCTTTAAAAAAAATTTTTTTTTATGTTTGCCCTCCCCAAACTGTCTCCCCTCATGCACATACAATTCTTTTGTTTTATTCCCTCTCTTCAAGTTCCATCTGAAGCCAAGTGCTTTTAATTTTTAGCTCCATTTTGCAAGCCTGGACTTTCAGGAATATATGTTATGAAAGCAGGGAAAGAAAAGCCTTTCTTGTCATCAAAACCATAATAATTATGTGTCAAAGATAATTACTGCTTGGTGTATAATACATCTAATACCAAGTGACAGAGAAAGTAGTCTACCGGCAGACAAGAGTAACTGCCGGCTGGCTGAAATCTGATATAAAATTAACCACCAGGCTCAAGCTCTCTGCCCACTGGAATTTTACCAGATAAAGGCCAACTCCACCCCTCAAATGAAACTCATAGCAATGTCTAGTTTATCTCTGTTTGTTGTGGGGGTATTTTTAAGAGGTGCATATATTTGCATAGGTATAAAATTAGTTGGGTCTCTCATAAAGATTTAAGACTACATTCCAAGGCATCTGAGTAGCTATTCGAGGGGTAAAATTATTCATAAAACAGCTAAGGAGTACAACCAAATTCGGGGCAATAAGAATGAGAAGCTTTCAGAGATATGTTCGTGGTTTTGTTCCAGAATACCCAGATTTAGAATCTGAGTCTTACCTGGGAAACCAAAGTTTTATCATTTTTTTTTTAGAAGTGGGGGGAGGAATGTTCATAGCAGCAATGTCCACAATAGCTAAATCGTGGAAGGAGCCGAGATGCCCTTCAACAGATGACTGGATTAAGAAGATATGGTCCATATATACAATGGAATATTACTCAGCTATCAGAAAGAATGAGTTCTCAACGTTTGCTGCAACATGGACGGCACTGGAGGAGATAATGCTAAGTGAAATAAGTCAAGCAGAGAAAGACAACTATCATATGATTTCTCTCATCTATGGAACATAAGAACTAGAATGATCAGTAGGGGAAGAAAGAGATAAAGAAAGGGGAGGTAATCAGAAGGGGGAATGAAACATGAGAGACTATGGACTATGAGAAACAAACTGAGGGCCTCAGAGGGGAGGGGGGTGGGGGAATGGGACAGACCGGTGATGGGTAGTAAGGAGGGCACGTATTGCATGGTGCACTGGGTGTTATACGCAACTAATGAATCATCGAGCCTTACATCAGAAACCGGGGATGTACTGTATGGTGACTAACATAATATAATAAAAAATCATTATAAAAAAAAAAAAGAAATCTAAAAAAAAAAAAAATAGAAGTGGAGGGAAGGGCAGAAGGAGAGAGAGAATCTCACACAGGCTCCATGCCCAGCGCAGAGCCCCACGGGGCTAATCCCAGGACCCTGAGATCATGACCTGAGCCAAAATCAAGAATCGGCTGCTTAGCTCACTGAGCCACCCAGACGCCCCAAACTGAATCTTTAAAAGCAAAGCATTTAAGATATTTAGAAGATGGACTGCACCGTCCCTGGAACAAAAGCAGGTGAAGGGAAATCTGGAGACACAACCAAAGTAAAAAATGATGTTATTTGAGAAATTCCTCCATGTTAGGCTGGGAGTGATGTCAAGTAAAGATGACTATTAAAAATGGCAAGCGTGAGAATTCTGCTCAACGGTTCTTTCTGGGCAACTGCATAGCTGAGGATGAAGCCCAGCTTCTCTTGGCTCCGTGGTCCCTCTGCCCCATTTCACCGTGAGCAACATCAGCTGTGCCAGGGAAAAGCTGGCTTGAGCCCAGCAGAGGCAAGTGTTGGTTGCCAGTAGGCAGGGCTGCGCGGTTTATGCGTCGTTTGGTGTAGGTCTGAGTCTTAACCTACCTCATCAGTAGCAAAAACTGTTTCCACGGTAGCAGGAGAGGCCAGAAAGTTAGAAAGAGGACTACGGTTTGCAAACTGTTCCCTGATTAGCTGAAATCACTAATCAGCTCGCAGACGCTTTCCCAGTCTGCTTGCTCTCAGGCAATGAGCGGGCTCGGGTCCAGTTTGCACAGAGGCACAAGTGCAGAGGACGTTAGTGACCCTCCACGCGTCTGTTATCTAGGCTCGCTGTCGGGACTGAGCCTGAATCCAGCACAGCATCATCTCTGTGGTCTTTAAACTGAGTCTTGAGGGTGATCATGGAGTTCACACTCATCCCTATCAAACCCCCTGCTACTGTTTTATCCGAATAGATCATTTCGATGGAGCACTCTGCTCCTGCACCATTTGGCTGTTCTGCATCGGCTATACAGGAATCCCTCATTCACTTCGGGGACTACATTCCCGAAAAGTATTGAGGTTGGCAAAACTGCATTTGGCAAGGCCAAGAATCAGAAATCAATTAAAATGGTATTAAGGCCACATACCTAATAATAATAAGTACAATTTCTATAAGGCCTCTGATTTGGGAAAACCAGAATAATTAGCGTTAGAAATGGTCTCCAGTTGGTAACCATTTATTTGTTTAGAAAATATTGTTTCATCATCATGACTAGCTGAGACAGAGTCTCTTGCAAATTTTATGCAACACAAACTGTACCAGTTCAAAAAAAAAATTTTTTTTTAACCGTTCCTCACTGGATTGAAATTCAATGTCCTTTGCACTTGTGCCCTTGTTTTTGTTTTTGCTACCTCTGCGAAATACTTGAGTATCCTTTTCTTAAGTACCAGCTGGTTTAAGTGCACATATTACTGATAGCCCTTCCCTTGGATTTAGGGGGACAGAGCATAAATAATCTCCTTCTCCACCACTCTATAGACCCTAACACATGGTCTGCTGCGGGGGCGGAGGGAGAGAAATGAACTGATTTGAATTGCACAGAAGGAATAAGACCGTGTTTAAAATATTTAGTGTATAAATACAAAACTGTGCTGATCTCAAATTCAAAACTGATGAAAGATTACAAATTTACCTTCCCTCCTCACCTCTCAGGTTTTGAGATAGAAACTAAAGCTCTCTTCTAATTTGGTTGTTCGCAAGATAAACTGTGGACCGTGAAAATGAAATGCTGAGACGTGAAAAGAATGATGCAAAGTCTTCTTGGGAAATAAGAAAAATGTTCATATTATGGCTTCCATGTCAATCTGCTTTGGAATTTTTTCACAAAATATTAAAAAGTATGTTTCCACTATGGTTTTCTCAGTATGAACAACTGTTTTGAGCCTATGTTGTTTTTTCGAAGACTAATTTTTGAAATGGTTTAGATTTTTTTTTAAATGCCTGACCTAAACATATTATTTCCAGCAAAAGAAAGAGTAAAATAGCCTCTTGAATATATATGTGTATATATATATATATATTAATATGCTCATATTCCATGGATATTAAAAAAAGCATATAGTCCTAATAATATTCTTAGGAAGCCATAAGGTAATACAGAATTTATGCTAAAGCTTAGAGCAGTAGGTAATGGCAAATAGAGACTATACAATCCAGGAGCACATACAAATAAACACGAATTTAAAAAAATGAAATGACATTAACCAAAATAAGTTCTTTCCTTTTTTTTATCACATGGATCATTTAAAATCTTAACAAATACAAAATAGCCATCAGGATACACTGTTGTATAAAGCATCCCTATGTAGTCGGCAAGATAAAAACCTTTCTAAACTATATCACTGTGAGCTACTAAGGGTAGATTCCTATCTGGTACTCAAAATAATATTTAAAAATTTGTCTCAGACATACATTTATTTATAGTGTAGTTTCTGATATAACAAGTTATTAGATATCAGTTTCCAATTTGCCAAACACAAGGTGTTATCTCTTCTGGAAGGCCATGGCGTACATTAACGTTCCAGCCCTTTCCACGTACACTAAATGCTGATCCCCAGACAAGCTTCAGTGATTCATCATTCCTGGCATCCACTTCCTTGAGACATCTGATTGGATTCAAATGATGTAAAGAGAAAGAGAAAATATACAAACCAGGGAAATTCACACACACAAAAATGCCACTGAGTTTCTCTTAAACTCGTTGTTACTAAGTGAAAATAATGAAACATATCTATCTCCAGCCACACACAAAAATAAATAACCTCGGAAAATCGTTAAAGAAAAGCTGGCAAACGAGGTACAAATAACAAATGGTTAGGGTGCTTGTTTTTACAAATCAGCGTCACAATACAGGGCAATGTCATGGCTGGCATGCTTTGAGAATCTATGCCTGGGTGTTCCATGACCAATACATCATTCAATAAAGAACAGCAGGTTTGGGGTTGCTTTCTTTGTTTGACTTCCACCAAGAAAGCACTGGCAATGGCGCCAAGAAGAAAAGGAACAAAGAAACCACAAGGCTGGTGTGGATGGCTTTGTCCAGTGCAACGAGTATGTGCAAGGTATTTCTGAGTGGCCCTGCAATGTGACCTGGCCCACTCACTACTCAGGTGCCCCCTTAAAACTTTGCCTTTTTTATATGGACTTTCGGCTATCTGGTTTACCTGCGTTTAACTATCTCATGAGGCACAGGTAACCCTAACATCTTCCCAGATTTTTCTACTTCTTTTCCAGGAATAAAGGCTGCAGAGATTTCCATCTGATAGCTATTGCCATTAGTTTTACTATCCAGCTTGTGAAATATAAAAACTCCCTAAGGACCGAAAGAGGCTTTAAATGTTAACGAAATCTCCCGTGTTCTACATAGGCAGGAAGAGTACAGAGTACCTACACGCATGCTCTATTTTTACTACCACTCTTCCTCTTTGCTTGGAAATGCTTTTGTTTAGAGTGATGTTAAGTATCATCTAACCAGACAGTGACAGGAGCATTGATCTGCTTAACCTTGCAATGAACTGGACATGGTTCATCCAGTCCCACAGCCCAAACCTGGGCCAAATGGGTGAATGGCTCTGTCAGGGAAAAGTGGGAGCTTCCCTGATTAATAGCTAAGATGCAGAGTATTTGAAAAAGAAATTAGAAGAATGCATTATCTGGAGACATTTCCTGCCACCAAATCACCCCCACTTAGGCCGATGACTGAGAAATCCCAGAAGGCGTTCTCCTCTGAATGTGGCCTACGTCAATGGCACATTTCTGAATTGTCAGGCTGAAAGCCCATCAATAGTCATAAAGAGAAGGATGTGTCCTCATTGGGGGTGTGTTGATGGATCTGATCCAGAACATGAGAGGTGATTCCTGGGTTAGTTGGATGTTGGACATATTTGGGTCTGGTGACCGTGCTTCTGATTGTAAATCAAAACCATTCTCCCTGCTTCATCCAGTACATTACAGAATATGAGTAGGGTTGTCTATATGCATAATTATCACTGCTCATGAGAAACAGGCCCAAAAGAATTCTCTGACCTTGTGCTGATAAATTGTGCTGAAGGAACAAGGGGCTCAGAACTGCCAGTGTCAGTTACAGATGCTGAAAAATTAAGTTGGACTGAAGGGAAATCAGGCTTCTGCGTGGCACATTGCTCAGTAGGCTGATACTCTGATCTATTGAAGTCTGTTCCTCAGGACCCCAGTTCAAGCCCTACCTCTGCTCATCAGTCAGCACATCATTCTTGGCACTAAGCAACATGCTTGTAATTTCCAACCTGACTGGAATTAGCTCCTGAGAGGGGCAGGGAGGGGGGAGGAGGGGGGGAAGGAAGTTAGAAAGAAAGGGTTCAAAAAAGTACTCCTTCTAAATCAGAAACATCTGCTGGAGTCATAAATGGTTTTAAGTAGAAATCGGCGACAAGAGGGTTTTCATAGGAAAAATAGAAAGAAACGAAGCCACCCCTCACTGCAAGTTCCCAGGTAACCGAAATAAATGATATCGCTATATATTAGAGCAAACTTTTGAACCTGCTTGGTAGCTGACACTTTGGCATTTTGAATTTGGCTCTTATTACAAAGGACCATGTGATACTAAGGAGCTCTGTGTGCCGTTCCCAACGCCTGAAATGCCGGGGCGTGACTTGGCTACTTGACACAGGTCCCTTGTCATCGATTAATCTCACTGAAGACCCTTCTTATTATAATTCCTCAGGGAGCTTTTTTAGAAGAACAAGGAACAAGAAGGATGTTCCTCTCCCTGCGCTCAGATAAAGTCCGCACTCTGGCTTGTAGGATCTTCCTAAAGCTACAAGAGGTACGGAACGTGAAAGCATCAGCTTCTCTCTCTGGGGTCCTCTTATGTGTGGGTGTGTAGCCTAGACACATCTTCACACAGACTTTCTAAAAGGAAATCACGACTTGTCCGGCCCCACCTATCTTTTGTGTAAAGTCCTCCCAAAACTGCTTTAAGAAACCAATTGTTCTAAAAAGGCAATGTGAGTTCTAAAGCAGTGTTGTCACCAGCACAGAAATCCTTTCATCATACTTGTAGTAAATTCAGTCTCGTCGCACACACAAAGCGCTCTCCTCCTGTCACCTTTTGAGTAAAATTCGGAGATTGGAGGAGTTCAGCTAACACCAAGCCAACGGCGTTATAGATGCTTGCCTTAAAGGAGAGGGTGCCCAAAGAAATAACCAGGTACCCCAAAAGCAACTGGAAATTTAGGCATAACAAAATTGACACGAGTTTGTCACAATTTGCATTACTTTCACAAATGTAGAATTACCAGGGAGTGGAGAATAAGAAGGACAGAAAACATAAGCTAACTTCCTTTTAATCCAACCCTGGAAGTCTGAATAAGGTAAGTGTTGCTTTGCTATAAAATAGCTGGAGGAAGGAGGCGGGAGAACAGTGAAAAGAATTTCTTTAAAAGCAAACATCAAGTCGCAACCACATCAATCATTCCCTGATTTAAAAAAAATAAATGAGTGCTTCTCTCCACAGTTGGAAATTTCATTACTTCTGTATGTTCTCCTCTTTGTTTATAACTTAACTAAGAACTCCTGGAAGTTTTGCTTTCTTTTGGAAAGAGAGGTCAGATTTTTGATGGCCCCAAATGTACCCCAGGGATTCCGCCCCAAGACTAAAGTTTAACTTATTTTTCCTTCTCTTCTAGGCTTTTGCTTGTGGGGGAACAATAAATATATCTTTCAAATATACCATTATAAAACAGGCTCCCTGCCATGCTATAGTACCCAAAGAGTCAGTCACATTATGGGGTCCTAATGAAATACAGATCTTTCAAACTCATCTAAAATGTCACTTTGCACATGACTAGTTTATTGCATAAAGTGCAGTAGTCAAGAGAGCAAATGAGTTATTATACTGAATTAAAAGACATAAAAAAGATGAGACTCTTTGTTATACTTTGCAAAAAAATCTAAATTGATAATTGCCTGTTTCCCTTGACTATGCAGGGCTTCAGAAGCCAAAGAGAAGGTCCAGAGATGAGCAAAAACAAAAATGATTAATGAAAATGGTACTAGGTTTCCATAAAAGAATACATGACAATTCTGGAATTAATTATCTCTGAAAAGAATACAGTAAGGAAAGCATAACTTGGAAATAACTTTATAGCAAAAGTTCTTCTTACAGAGCCCAGAATGGAGGCAGAGAATGAAAATAAATGGGACCATAAGTGATATGGAGGAACACCAGCCAAATGTCTTTCCAGTGATACCAAAACACATTTGGTAAAATTTACAGGCTCTTAAAATCTTATTTTAAGATACAGGTGGAATATCAAGAGACCTAAAAGCAATTTCTTTACATCAGATGACCTGCTGGTACTGTATTTTTCTAAGATTATTTATGGTTGATGCGGACCTTGAAAGCACTACTCTAGTACACCATTATGACACCCAGTTCAGAAATACATTCGGGTAAAGCAAATAGACAATTTTTGGGTAACATTAAAGTTGTACGTGCCCTAAGCCAAATTCTGCTCTCAAGGAAACTCCGTGTAACTAAATGTGGTTTAATTGTGTCTCACCCCATTGTGTGGTTTGTTGATAGAGGTGACTTGGAAACAAAAAACAACAAAACAAAACTAACAAAAACCCATGACTTTCTCACTAAGGGATTTCTGGTTCACTTTTTCATTTCTGGGAGTTTCATATGAGACAAGCATGTAGTGGAGGGGACAGGCAAATAGCTTTTATTCTCCTGAACAATCTCACACTGAATTCTTGTCCTCAGTTTTTTCTCTAGAACTTCACGTGTCATTTGCTTCCTGGAGTTGTTCTCCTTCTTTACTATAGTAAAGCAAGGTGTTCTGCTTCATTGTCGCTCTTGCATGTGATAAAACGTTATTATAAATTTGCACAGCACAGAACAGTAAGCAAGTTAAGGTTTGTTTGTTTGTTTGTTTGTTTGTTTGTTTGTTTGTTTTTGCCAATCCTCCCAGTGGGATTTCTTACCAGCCAACTTCCATCTTAAGCCCACTGCTGTCTTGTATTGCTAAAGCCCTTTCTTAGGTCACCCTTTCAGGATCCGTAACCTCCAATCTCTTGCCAGTTTTGTAATTTGTGTAATAGGTCAGATATTTTGGAAATACCTCTCAAACTTAGTTGTCCTTATATGTAGGCCATCCTTTTCCTTTTTTCCATCCCATCCGAGAATACTACTTAGCAACAAGGCTAAAGTTCAGAAAAAGGAGACGAGGATATAAGAGAAGTCAGACACATGGGGGCGCCTGGGTGGCACAGGGGTTAAGTATCTGCCTTCGGCTCAGGGCGTGATCCCAGCGTTATGGGATCGAGCCCCACATCAGGCTCCTCCACTATGAGCCTGCTTCTTCCTCTCCCACTCCCCCTACTTGTGTTCCCTCTCTCGCTGGCTGTCTCTATCTCTGTCGAATAAATAAATAAAATCTTTAAAAAAAAAAAAAAGAGAAGTCAGACACACGAAAAGATGCTCAACATCACTCATCATCAGGGAAATACAAATCAAAAGCACAATGAGATACCACTTCGCACCAGTCAGAATGGCTAAAATTAACAACTACCCTACAATCCACCAATTGCACTACTGAATACTTCCCTAAAGGATACAAGAATAGATTTGAAGGGATACAGGCACCCCGATGTTTATAGCAGCATTATCAATAATAGCCAAATTATAGAAAGAGCCCAAATATCTATCAACTGATGAATGGATACAGAAGAGGTGGTATATATATACAATGGGAAATTACTTGGCCATCAAAAAGAATGAAATCTTGCCATTTACAATGACGTGGCTGGAGCTAGGGTATATTATTCTAAGCAAAATAAGTCAGTCACAGAAAGAAAAATACCATATGATTTCACTCATATGTGGAATTTAAGAAAGAAAATAGATGAGCATATGGGAGGGGGGGAAAGGAGAGACGGAAACAAACCATAAGAGACTCTTAACAATAAAGAACAAACAGGGTTAATGGAGGGAGGTGGGTGGGGAATGGGCTGGATGGGCGATGAGTTTTAAGGAGGGCACTTGTTACGATGAGCACTGGGTGTTGTATGTAAGTGATGAACCACTGAATTCTATTCCTGAAACCAATATGGCACTGTATGCTAACCAACTAGAATGTAAATAAAAATTAAAAAAAAAAAAAGCAACTTGACTTATTCAGCCTTGAAGGAATGTGGGAAGTAGAGGAAGGAGGAAACGTGAGAAGTTGGGGATGAGAAAAGTGAATTTCCTTGTCCAAATTTAACCTGGAAGAAAAGCATATGTTAGATCATTGAGGAGAATATCTAGTCAGAGGGTCTTTTGGAAAAAATTGATTCACAGGTGTCCCTACCCCAAACACACCAATGGAGTGGCCATAGAAAGGTTCATTTGGCTGTACTGCACTGTAATTGGTCAGAGGAATTGCCAGTTTAGCTTTCCAGAACCACTGCTGATTTCTATTTATACTGTAGATGGGACTTAGAAGTCTCTAGAACACAAAACTCAGAAAGCTGCTGAGTCGAGAGCCAGCAAGATTCTCAGTGAAGCTCATCACTGGAGTTGGCTACAGCAAACTGAAGCCAGGCAGATCCTCAGAAGGGAACTGCACGAGACTGCAGTGAGGGAGCCATCAACCAGCATCACTGGGCCTGGACCAAGGGACCTGCAGACTTGTGGACCACCACCTCAGCCGAGACAGCTCACTGGGCAAGCAGTTTCCAGACACAAAGGGACGTTTTCACAGAAACCAGAGGAGCTGGAAGACATCGGGGGTTCAAGGACCACTTTCCCTTGAGAGTATGTTAGGCTACCCATACACTCAGATCCCACCTTGGCAAAGAAGAAGGAAGAGAAGTGAAAGATTGGGCATTTATCCAAATGAGGTTGAAATTACCAGACTGGATGAAATTTAGCTCCTGCCCCGTCCTAACCATTCCCTAATTTACCTAGCCAAGTGGAGGACAGGCAAAGCAGATAGATGAGCCAGTAAGAAAATAAAGAACCTGTATTTCTCTCCATATATGCATCTAGTATAAATGCATTTTTTGTATGTTTACCATTTATGATATGTAGACTTTTGCCTTCCCTACTTCCTCTTACTAACAATTCTCCCTTAAGAGTTTTCTTAAAATTATGAAAAGCCTTTAGGATAAATGCCATCCTTCCCCCTTCCAGTAATGGTTAGGCAAGGCAGATATTTATTATTTTTCTTTCTCCTCCCACCCTGCTCCCTCTCTCTCTCCTTGCCTCCCTCCTTCCTTCCTTTCGCTTTTCTCTGCCTCCTCTCTCTCCGCCCTTTTTTGAAAAAAAACTACTTGTTTTCTTTCTATATGAGACAGTCTTATCATTAAGGTGGCATTTCAGTATTTTCTACGATGGAATCAGCCTCCCAAAGATGATCCGGGGCAAAGTTAGCAAAGATCTTGAAATCCTTGCTCACCATGAAGCATACCGCCCTATTCCTTACTGAGTAGGTAAATACGTTTTCTGTCTTTTTGGAAGGTGCTTCATTTATTGTTATTTTTAATACACAATAGACATTTCAAAGGCAGAAACCAAAATAGTAATTAAGAAAGCCCTTGAGTTCTTTTGCCTCTTTGTTTTTAAAGCTCATCTATAAGATTTCTCTATTCCATAACATTATTTTTTTTAAGATTTCATTTATTTATTTGACAGAGATAGAGACAGCCAGCGAGAGAGGGAACACAAGCAGGGGGAGTGGGAGAGGAAGAAGCAGGCTCATAGCAGAGGAGCCTGATGTGGGGCTCGATCCCAGGACTCCGGGATCACGCCCTGAGCCGAAGGCAGACGCTTAACTGCTGTGCCACCCAGGCGCCCCGGTCCTTTCCATAACATTATTATACAATTTATTGACTCCTATGGGGGTAAAAGAATATATTGACCAATCCTTAAGAACTCTCTGATTTTATAGAACCAGTGAAAAAGTCTAAATCCCACAAATTGATTTTCCTATATTTATAATTTTAAGATATCATAATAGGATAATCAAATGTAAATATCATCAGAGTAATCCTGGCTGTCTTTGCCTTCTTTCTCCACATTATTGCTCTTACACCTTTAGGACTATAAAGGCCTCAATGTTCCCTTTTTCTTCTGCTTCATTAGGAAAGAGCTCACCTGCTCTTGCTGCCTCTGGCACAATAAAACTTTTGTTTCCAAAATATTGGCAACTCAGCTAGACAAAGCTAGCATTATGTTCTTTAAATATCAATGCTTTTTGAAGGAAATTAGCTTCTGGTTTTGTGAGGGTTTTTTTTTTTTTTTCACAACTACCTTGTATTTATATCACACATTTCCCTGAGTGACATATAGTGATTTACAGGTGTTAACTGATTCATGCTTAGGAAGGAGCTGATGGAAGACACAGTAGTTTAGTCCCAATGTTAGAAATAAAGGTACAGAGAGATCATCACTTGCATGCAGACAGAAAAGTAAGGGAAATAAAAATCCACCAATTGCATCACAATTTGGCCTCATTCACTAAGGAGAGGCACGATATAGAGAACATGTCAAGAGTCAAAGGCATCAGCTAAGCTAGTTTTTTTTTTTTTTTAAGATTTTATTTATTTATTCGACAGAGATAGAGACAGCCAGCGAGAGAGGGAACACAAGCAGGGGGAGTGGGAGAGGAAGAAGCAGGCACCCAGCGGAGGAGCCCGATGTGGGAATCGATCTCCGAACGCCAGGATCACGCCCTGAGCCGAAGGCAGACGCTTAACCACTGCGCTACCCAGGCACCCCCAGCTAAGCTAGCTTTACTGCATCTCGATTTCCTATCTTTAAAATTTATAGTGCTTGATTATTGTTTGTAAGCCCATCAAACTCAAAACTGATTCTTGTGTTTATTTAGCTAGGCGCACACACATTTGCTTAATTTAATTAAGATGAAATTCTACCCCAATTTTTGTTTTTAAAAGCAAAAGCCAATTGGTCATCTTAAGAGTGGGCAAAAAGACATTATTTCATTAATTTCCAGAGAGAAATATGGAAAGAAAGCAAATATCTAGATCTTTATACAGGCACAGTTTCTTTCACATATCTTTCTGCTCCATTGCGGCTCCCCCCAACGACAAACAGTAGCAATATTGATTTCCTGCTAATGTACTGCCGTAATACTTTAGCCAAATATTTCACAATTTTGGTAATTCTGTTTTTCCATAGTTGAAATTCTGAGTACTTACTAGTCTTACTCTGCCCTCTCGTATGTCCATTCTTATCAAGGAAAAATGTGAAATTGGAGAATTTCAATGGCATAATTTGTTTTCCTATTTACAGCTTCTGCTCCTTTATTTGGTTTCTCTGTGTGTGTGTGTGTGTGTGTGTGTACGTATGGTTACACAACCTGTACTATTTCTTCATTCCTTCCAGCCTGTCTTGGTTGGTTCTACAATGAGTGAACTTGCACCTACCGCCGACAACAACATGACGCTCTGTTCTACTAATCAACTCTGATCACTTCCCTTTCCACTCTGCACCATAGCACCACCACTGAGAGATGAAAGAAACAATTAATGATAGAAAACAACAAAAGATTTTTCTTCTTATCACAAGACTGCGAAACCTGCAGGACTATTATCCTTCCTGGGGCCATATTGAAAATCGTGAAAACATGTTGTGCTTGTTACAGATGTCAAATTTTTCCAAAGGCAAAGGATTAATTGAATTCCCTACTTCTCTTACACTTACACAAAATGTTTTTATTAACATGAACTGTTTTGTACATGCCCAAGAGTGTTTGGGATACAATTTACAATCAAGGGGAAAACTAATCAGAGTGATAGGTCGCATGGAGTTGCTTTCAGCCACAATATGGTAACTGGGACCAGAAATAGCGGACGATATTTTTAATTGTTTTGGTTTGGGATTTTAATCTTTTCCCTCCCAGCAGCCTTAGATTACACCAAATGAGATCACAATCTTGATCAACTTGTGGCTTAGGAAGAATACTGAGACAATCTAAATATAGTAAAAAACAAATGACTGTCACTGATATCCAGGATAAAATATTTCAACCTTGTTTTTTAGAGGATGGGGTTATTTTACATATCCCAAATTAACCTCAACAGGAAAACTGCCTTATTTCGGGCAAATCAGGAAAACAGAATGAAATGTATGAATAGCAAAAATGCGTAGTCATTCAAGACAATGGCCTTTTTTTTTTTTGAGGACATTTTTCCGTCTAACATCTAGTTAAATCGATTAGTGGGAAACAGAGGTAGAACAAAGCCTAAATTTCGGGTTCCTCTTTTCCAGGAAGGTATATTCTTCCTGTTAGTAAGGTCAATATATACAGAATAAACAGCAATGAGAAAAAAAACTCTTTTTAAAAGGATCGTATGCATAATTTAATACTAAAAGATGATTTGTCAAATGGAAATCCATCAGTAGTTTTTCTTTCCAGAATGATATAACTTTGAAAAATCAAGAGTATTAAATACAGGAAGTAAACAAACTCACAATGGATTCAACCTCATCATTACTGATGATGACAATCATTTACAAAATATATCCTGATGTTCTTTGCATCTTCATTCATTAACTAAATTAGCAAATCATCATTTAAACACAAGGGTCATCCATGAATATTGGGCATATGGCTCTGTAAGTTATCCAACTATGGATCTATATTTTATCTAAAGGGTAGGGTACTGGGTGAGATTTTTATACACAGGGAATTTGGGGGGCAAAGTTTAAATCATCAAGATAACTTCTAGTCACTTAATTCTAAATGACTCAGACTGAATTTCTCCTAATGTGTGTTAGGCTAAAAACAAAAGGCACTTCTGATATTTGGTAATTTCAAACTTCTGAAATTTGTGAAATACAGTTCTTACAGCAATGATTCATCCTCTAACACATAATATAAATGGGGTTGTCTATTTTTTAAGAGTCAACATATTCCTGACATGTATTTCTTCTTAAATAGCCTAAAGTTCTTCTCCATTATGTTAAACAACCATTATCCTCTAGATCTGAACTAGAAAAACCAAGGTACACATCATTGAAAGTCTTGTCATGAGTCATTTGGCAATTATCTGAGAATAATTATCCTTGGAATCCTGACTCACAAATAACTTAGCCATTCAACCCACCTTCTTTGTGCAAAAGCTTCGTGTGAAATGGGAACCAAGGAAATAAAATTAAAGTCTGTCTCCAATATTCAGAACATCTGCATGAGTAAAAATTATTCAAAAAGATACCATGAATTTTTAAAATAAAATGCAGCATGTAAAAATTAAGCACCTGGTCTTTTCCTTTATATTTCATTAAAAAATTCTAAATAGACTATCGCCAGCTGTACATTTTACTGCATTTTATATTATGGCAGGCAGTCAAAGCCATACTGCATCCTTTCTCGTCTGAGTTCCGCATAAAAATTTATTTTAAAAAAAGAGGAAAAGACAAAAACAGAGCATGCCTTTTGTCAGATGCAACAAAGAGTTAAGGATGCCACACAAACCAATAAAAGACCATAAAAATGAACCCCAAACAGACTTGATTCCAAATAGGAAGTTTGAGATAAAGGAAAAGTAATATTGTTTGATTTTTTGTTAATTCAAACTTCCTAACAGAAACACAAAAAATTGGTTAATAAGAAATTTCATTTAGCTTTGAAGAAAAGATATACTTAATTTATAAGTAAAAACTGAGGAAATAGATGAAGTGAAGTCATCTTACTGGTTATTTTTTGTCATATAACTGATGATTCATAAACCAACCAAAAAGAATTTACATGTTATAAGCATGGAAGAAACACTTTCTAAACTTCCTAGTTGGTTGGCAGATACCATAGGGTCAATACCAATCAAGTCTCCATATTTTTAAGAGAAACTAGGAATAATTGGGGAAAACGTTCCTAAGATTAAGCAAGAATCGAGTCTCAAATGGGCAGATAATCTTAGGTTGCAATTAGCAATTCTGATTGTTTCACATAAATTGATTAATCAGAGGATTTGAGAAGTTTGCCTCTTCAATTTAAAAATATTAATTCTGTGAAATTTTAAATATTAACATTAATAAAATACTTACTTCGTAAATAATGGCGAAATCCAACCTAAGAGTGCTTTTTAAATTTCTATTTGATCAGATTTTTTTATATCTATGGTCATGTGATACTGACATCTGCCTCCTCTCTATGACTGTTTTGATGACTTCTCTTTCTTTATCTTTATCTTCTTTAAAGATAAAAGGGAAAGTCTCAGATAACTACAGCTTAAATCCAACTTTACCAACCATGCCTCAAAAAAATTCATTTATTCACCAAATATGTACTTGGCATCAAGTGCCAAGTATTGTTCTAGGTGATGAGGATAAAAAGTAAGCAAAACAAGCATGGCCCACACCCCCTTGGCTTCATCTGTGAAATGAGAAATAGCATTGAGATAGCATCTCAATAAAGGTAGGTCCCTTGCCCATTCCCTCCCCATCGCACGTTAATGGAAAAATTGCAAGGCCATGCCTGAATGAACACCAGACAGATAAGATCCTTTAGGTAAGTGACAACATGTGTCTACTACTTGGTTTTCAGAAAATGCTTATTGCCTCTAACAGCAATATTGTCTGTAGTCCTATTCATATGATAAGATATGAAAATAAGGTATTTTATTTTTCTCTTTTGAAAAAAATATCTTTGAGTTTTTAAGATAATTGTATTATGTCCTTGGGTGATAAAGTTAATTTATTGTGATGATCTTAACCATTTTTAACCACAAAAAGATAAATAAAAATTTTAATCAAAAGCACTCTTACATGATTTCAACTCATATACTCATCTGAAAAAAAATCCAACTCTTTTCTTGCTAAATGACTTAACTATTAAAGGCTTTGAGGCTTATGGTAAATTAGAAGCTGGAGGGAACTTGTATATTTTGTAGAAATGCTATAAAATACTGAACATTACTAAGGTATGTTACAAAGTTCAAGCATACTGTGTATGGTAATTTTAAGGGTTATATCTATGCTGCACGTCTTGAAAATAAATGGAATGTTCTATTGTATTTGCTTTTTAAACCAAAACCCAGGGAAGAGAGAGATGAGAAATAAGAACATGGATTTACCTTTTTGATAATTAGCTACAGTTGCTCTCATATTTGTAAAGAGGAGTAAAATCACGATGTCAATATTATAGAACCAGACCAGTTTAAAAGAATATAACTCTATATTCTATTTTATTGCTCATAAAATCCTAAGAAAACAGAATATGATCAGAACTATTTCTAAGAAAATTATAATAATAATTGTCAGTATTTTCATGATTTCTTCTACTTACTAGGATAAAAGTAGAAACTACCTCACCTTAGCATATGGCTGCATAAAGGTTGATAAAATTGCATGGGTTTTGTTTTGAATTTTATTCAAATTAGAATTTTCTCAGATGTTCGATCTTGTGAAATTTGCTAACGTTTGATTTTCGCATGAGTGATTAATCATTTGTTTTCCTTTTTTATTGTTCTTGCTGTGACTTTTTTACTATAATCTTCCTGGGGGGAAAAATGTTTCTTAATATTTAGGCTTTTAAGAATGAAGAGTTTCAATTTAAGAAAAAAAAGAAAGAAAGAACCTTAACATCCTTATTTAACTTATACTATAGCTTCTCAGTACTCCCCTAAAAAAGGGTAAAAACATTTTCATGGAAAAAAAAAACTCTTTTAGTGACCTTTTGTCCCTCCCTAAGAGGAAGAAGTCTGACAGGTAGATATATGGAGAGTTTGTTATTGTAAATTCCAGATCTAGTGATTATCTCTGACTCAACTTCTGGGGTTTTATCTGGAATTCCTGTGAAGGGTCAACAAGTGTATTACTGCCTGTCCTCACCTTCTTGTGACCCTAATTTTAAAACTACACCTTGTAGGTTTCAGAAAGTAGATTACAATGCTGCATTTCAGCAGACAAACTTTGGAATGGGATGCATCTGAAAATATATAATTAGTTCAAATGAATAAAAATATATAACTTGTTAATGTATTTATCTATACCCACTTTTGGAATTTAAAGAAAAAAATCTAGAAAATTACTGACTTCAATAATTTTTCAGAGCCGAATGTTCCATTGAACTATTTCTTCCTAAGGGAAATTTCTTTATAATATTGCTATAATTAAATGACTTTCAGAAGAGATACATATAAATGTAGATGTATTTATAAGTACATCTTAATGGATAAAACTATGGTGATGATTCGTATTCTAGTTTTAGAAAATAGACAAATGCAGCTAAAACAACACATTTGACAATATAACTTGTCCACATGTATTAGGAAAATGAAAAGAGGAATTTCTGAGTAAATTTTAAATAAAAACTTAAGTTCAATGGTCCCAAACTTCCGATTATTGTTCCATAGACCTTGAGTACTGGTTAAGAATAAGAAAACTATTACTATTATGGGATGGTGGAAATTGGATGGCTAAAGAAAACACTTGTAACATAGATTACAAATGGTGGGAACAAATGTATGAGAAAAAAAGGAAATTAAAGATGAATATTTAGAAAACTTCTTGGAATGGAGGTACCACAGAGCAATGCTTAAAAACGTGGCTTTTGCCTTGTATTCCAGACCACCTGCAGGATATGTGATCTTAGGGAGGTCATTTAACCTAAGTCCATTTCTATTCATGAAAAGAACATAATATTGTGCCTACCTCATTTATAGGTCTGACATGGGAATAAAAAGTTACATGTTTGGCACACTGCCTGCCATAAAAGCCTTTGTTGTAAATGTCCATTTTAAACTTAACAAATAAAATAATTGAATGATAAACAAAATCTTCCAAATACTATAGATGATCCAAAGTCTTACTATAGGCTAAGATATAAGGTCCAAATTAATCATGAATGCAACTGTGGGATAAAATTAAATTCTTATTATTAGAAGAGGAAAAGAATTTCAATAAAGAACCAAGCTATGAATTTAGTTTATTGTCTAAAACAGAATAATACATGGAAATCATGAGCTATGGGTGCAACCGTCTTTTGTGTCATACTTTATCCATTTGACATTGTTGAAGACTTATGGCAAACTGAAAGTTGAGAACATTTGAAAGGCACAAAAAATGCCTGCAAGAATAATAATTAGGTGAGATGAAGAGATCTAGCACATTTCTATTTTCACTGGTGATTTTTCACTGTTTCTTTTAATCTGAGAAAAGATTCCGCCATCTTAAACATTTTTTCTGAACAAATAGAATTTCCACAATCATTTAAAGATAAAAAAAACTTGGAAATGAAAATCTATGAGACCATTTCCACTTAATTATCATATATAAAATGTGAAAGGGAGCTTTTCTTTTTTATCAAGTTTTGATAGAAGATTTTGTAAAGGTACATCTAAATATCCCATCATGATTATAATTCTTCTTCCACTCTTACTTTTCCAGTCATTTTGGTCCAAATGATTGCTACTGCCCTTGTAATTTAAAAAAAAAAAAAAAAAAGGTCAGTTGATACAAACTGAATATGCTTTTAGAAATAATCATAACTCATGGCTATGCACGTTATACACAGTGAACTTGTCTCTTGATTGCTCCTGCCTGGTCTGAAATTAAATATTCTTGACCTATTTTTGTGATCTCTCTTACATTGCTGTCCTAAACTGTTTAAACATTATAATTTTGTTTATTCCATCTTTCAAATATTTATAGCCAAATCTTTTGTTGGTATCTTGATGAAGTAAGCTCATCATTTCTCTACATTTACTAGACAAAAGAATATTAGCCAAAAATATTTTTTGATATCTCTGATTCATTGTATACTGCTGATAATTTAGCATATTGTCCTGTCAACAGAAAATAGAATTTCAATGATCACTTAATTAAGGCATATTTTCTATAACTAGGACCCAAGTAGCCTTTATTTTGCCTTTTCAATTCCTATTTGATTGATTAGTTCATTTAATGTACCCAGTGTTACAGTAAGACATTGTATATAGGCCTCAAAATATCAAATAAATCATGCTTTATACATTTCTTTCATTTCAACCAAATATTATTAAATATTCATAAATAAGAGTATATATAACACACATAGCTAGTTTAAAGAGTAGTAATAAAATGAATACTAGTGTTCTCACTAACCAGTTTATGTAGTTGGGACCTCACATGCATCTCTAAATCTTCCTATGCTTTCATTCTTGCTTGTAATTCCTACCCCCCTACCAGAGAGAGCCAATACATTTTGTATCATTCATTCTCTTTTCTTTTATAGGTTTTGCCCTATATATCTATATACTAATACAGCCTGTTCCTTTTGGCCTGAATTTGAACTTAACATAAATAAAATCATGCTAAAGAAACTCATCTTTGATATGATTTAACACTCAACATTACATTTTGAGACATGCTCTTGTCTATAATTGCGCATCATTCAATCTTAATATGATTCTATTGTTTGCATCTATCAAAATTTATTTATGCATCGCTAATGAACATGCTCAGAGTTATATTCTTGTCTGAGCCTCCAATTGCAATATCAGAGTGACTCTAGGAGATCATTACTAGGTCACAGGGATATACATTTTTTTTTTTACATTACATGGAAAAGGCAAATTATTTTCTAAAATATACTAACTTAAAATTTCCACAGCAGTGTGTTAGAGTTTGCATTGTTCCTCATGTGTAAAAATATATGGTCTTATCAGACTTTAAAATTTATGTCTGGTAGGTATATCATTGGGCCTTTACCTGATATTTTCATAATAACTAATGAGCTTAAGCATCTTTTCATGTTTATTATAATTTGTTTCCCTATTAAAAAATAACTGTTCATAACTTTTTCCACACCTTTTTTACTGGATGGTTGGGTTATTTATTTTTTGTTTCATGGGAATATATGTACAATGATACTAATCCCATTTTTTACTTGTTTTCTCACCTTTTTCTTTTCAAGAACTTCAAAACAGAAGTTCTTAATTTTAATGTAGGCAAAACTATCAGCTTTCTTACTTTATGTTTGGGGCTTTTTTAAATATTAAGAAATCATCCTTCACTTCAGGCACATAAAGATATTCTCTATGATTGATGCTAGAAGTTTGAAGCACTGGTTTTCAAAGTTAAGTTTTTGTCTGTCTAGAACTGACTTTTCTGGATGCTGTGAGCTATAGATCTAATGTCCATTTCTTTAATAAGCCATCCTTTTCCCAATGCCAGCTCTGCTCTGTATCAAATATGAATATATACACTGGTTTATTTCTGGGCTCTCTAATCTCATTCATCTGTCTGGTCATCCCTTTCTGCAGAAATATTAAACTATCTTAGAACTATAGGTTCATTTGAAATCTTGATATGACCTAGAGCTTAGGTTTAATGAGCAAGAGACACTGCTCAGAGATAGGCAAAATGCTGTCATCCTTTTTATTTCTAGGGTTGCTTATACTTTACATACTTCATCCTCTTTCAATCTAGCTATCCACACTTTGTTTTGTTTAGAATGTGCTTGGTATCTTTTAAACCTTTCACTTTGAATATTTCTTCATCTTGATATTTTAGTTGTGCCTCTTATAAAGAACACATAGCAAGATTTTCCTGTTATTTCCATTCTGATCATCTTTTTTGAAGTATTTAGTCTATTTATATTTGTTGTAATGTTCATATAAAATATGTGGAATTATTTCCATCAATTTTTTTTCTCTTATTACATTCCCTCAACTAGTTCCACAGCTCAACCTTTAATTTCTATTCTTTTAGTGGTTACCCTAGATATTTAATTCATGCAACTTAAAAGATTCTGTTTAATAGTATTATTAACTTGAACAATAATAGCATATAAATTGGAAGGGAGCTAATTAGAATAAAGCAGACCTAGGTCTTTGCATTATTTGGAGAGAGATTAATATCTGGAAAACTCTATACCAGAAATACTTTATAATTAATTTTTTACTAATTGTGAGACCATACAGGTAGCACAACTTGGGGTTTCAAACCGTGTTAGGAAGGAATTGTAAAAGATTCTCATGGGAGACGTTTTCCATTTACCCAAAGCTGAAGTATTCCCACAAACTCTTTCTGCAGAGCAAGTTTATTGTTGACATCATTTATTTTTCATTATTTGCTTTTTGTTGTTGTTACTGTTAGTCCACAAAGAACACATCACTTTTACAAGAATATTGGATATGACCTCCCAATCTTTGTAAACCCAACATTTTATCTGTCTTTGAGCAGTGCATTAGCCTGTTAAGCTGAAAACTCTAGCCCTGCACAGGGCTCCCTGCTCAGCAGGAAGTCTGCTTCTCCTTCTCCTTCTCCCTCTGCCCCTTCCTGCTGCTCGTGCGTGCTCTCTCCCTCTCTCTCTCTCAAATAGAGAAATAAAATCTTAAAAAAAAAAAAAAAAAAACCCTAAAGCTCTAGGCCAATGTTTCTCAAACACCTAAGGTAAAGGACTAGGGTTTTTTGGGTTTTGTTTTTAATTTCCTGTCCTTTACAGACCATTAATTTAGTAAAATACACTTAAAATATTGAAGCAATGTCAAATTATATAAAAGTTTCTAAGCATACAATCTCTCAGAGATGCTGCTCCGAAACACAAGATATTTTATACAAATGAAATTTTTAAGCTTATTGTGTTTTATATTACCAGAAATACAAGTTCCATATTTCTTTTTCTATTCCTGAAAAATTATTTTAGATAGCTATGCTGTATTCTGGAGTTAATTTTAGAAATTATTTCTTTCCCAAAAATATTGTACTGATGATATCTGAATTTAATTACATTCACATCTATGTTATTTTCATAATAAAATAACTAGTAACTCAAAATTGCACTTGTTATAGAGATTAATATTTTCTTTGTCATTCAATGTACATGATGGAGCTGAAGCCTTTATCTTTAAGGCAATTCTTTCTGGTGTTATAACTATATCAAAGTACTTTATGTTCACACGTAAACACAGAAACAGGTTTATAAATTTTGTTCTGTTAAAAAAATAATATTAACTACTTAACCGTCCCTAAATTGCCTTTAATTTAACTTACAGTATTTTCTTATGTACTACTTACTATCAAGATTGCTTTCTACTTAATAATTAAATGGAAGGGGGAAAATAAGACATAGACAAACAAGATTCATGTTAAAAGAAAACCAGGAAGGATGAACTCTGCATTCTAAATTATATACAACCAAAAACTGCTGTATACAAACTATGATCCTAGTATCAAAAATGAGACTTCACTGTATTGGGTATGTTCTTACAAAATACAAATCCAGACAAGGAATCATCTCCTCTGACACTGTGCTTCATTGAAGAAATAAAGAGTTATAATGTTATGACTGCTATCAAAAGTGCAAAAATTCAATAGAAAAATTAACCTGTGAAACATGTTATCTGACAGCTGATACTGAACCTGTACTATGAAAGACTAAAGATTTTTAAGGTTATTGCTGATAATGGAAGAAAACAAAACAAGCAGAGTCCCTGAGTTATAGCTTTTAAATATATGATGTGAAAATAAATCTGATTTGAAAGAATGATTTACTAACCCATTTCCACCCTGTGAGGAATATATAAACTTCTCAAAAATTTTCCAACATATTTGTGCTTCTGTTATGTATTTGTGTTCTGGTTATTTTGAAATTATGCATTCATCATCTCATGTAGCAAGAGAAATGAGTAATACTAAGACCTTATCCAAAGCAATTCACCACAGCTGATGTGGGTGGCGCTAGTGCAAAATTTTTTTTGCCAAATTTTATGTTTAACCTAATGTTTTTGAAATCATTTGTAAGAATGACTGAAGAAAATTACCCACTATGTTATATTTCTTCTGCCACCAGCTCATAAATATTACCAATTACAAATTTTTCACTAGACTAGCTAGAGCAATAAATACATTTCTACCAAGATATTTATATGTGCCCATTTTTATTACATTCCCAAGACATTTTAACATAATTTTGATGCATTTTAATAAATAAATCAGAATGAAAAATGATTACTGCTTAAAAACTCGGATTTTGTTGAATTACTAAATGAACATGATATTTTAAATATGCAACTATACACAGCTAATATCTATTAAAATAGAATTTACAAGTGAATAACCACTTCATAAAGCACCTGTATTTCTTTCCAACAGGAGATAAAAAACACCATTATAACATTTTCTAAACTATTGATTCTTTGTAGAAATCCTGGGATAATTAATGAAGTTACCCTAGCTTCTTTGTCCATTTTGATAACTGTAAGATATTCCATTCAAAAAAAGATGTTTGTCTACTTATTCACATTAACTTCTAACAGAATATATTCAGTAAGTAAGCTTATTATAGATATCAAATGTTGTCTCGTAAAATTTCATTTAACATTGAATATACAACTTCATGTTTTCTTTCTAGGTTTATTTACGAAAGAGGCATTCCTCGGTGACACATTATGTTATGAAGTATATATTATATATTATATTATATATATTATATATATAGTATAATTATAGTAGTTAAAATTTGTGAACATTTCAAAGACTGTATGTTAAAGTAACAACTGAAAATGTTACTAGGCATGTTCAAGAATTATTAGGCATGCAGCGAAGACCTACCCCATTAAATTATTTTATACTAAAAATGTGTATTAAGCCAGTGTAAAATCTCTATAAATTGTCCAATTATTCATTTGTATTCATTATACACAAATGGATTAAAATCATTCAGAATGGTATCTCTGAGGTTGAGCTATACCCAAATTTGAAGAGAAACTTAAAAAAAATGCTAAAGCCACTTAATAAAAACAGAAAAATCATTAAAGTTAACTATCACTTTCAAGTAATTTTTGGAATATGTATTTAAATAAAACATTTATTGGACACTTTCTATGTGTTCACCAATTTAAATGCTATTATCAAGACTAGCAGTTGAATGCGCAGAGCAGTTTTGCTTGAAAAAGCCAAAACTGGAAATAGCACAAATGTCCATCGACACATACGTGAGTAGACAAATTGTGGTACACCCATACAGTGGAATATCACTCAGCAATACAAGGAATAAACCACTGATACACGCAACAACATAAGAGAATCTCAAAATAATTATGTTGAGTGAGCTTAGCCAGACAAAAAAGAGTGCGGGCTATACGATTCTATTTATATAAAATTCTAGTGAGTGCAAACTAATTTATAGTGACAGAAGGCAGCTCAGTGGTTGTATAGAGATAGGAGAGTAAGAAGGGGTGAGAGGCTAGAACTGGAAGGGGGCATAAAGAAACTTTGGGGAAGATAGAGATGTTCATTATCTTCGCTGCGATGATGATTTCATGGGTGTATACGTAAGTCAAAACTTTAATTCTACACTCTATGTACAGTTTATTATATGCAATTATACCTCAATAAAACTTTTTTTAGCTGTAAAAATAAATAAATAAATTCTATACTTGTTTCAGCATGACTTTGCCTCTTCTACTGTCCCACCACCATTATGTCTTCTCACTGGAAAAATGTCCGAAGTACCATCACCCAAAAGAGAATTATAGAATTGTGAAAAACAATGTCTTTTCCAAAAACAAATTAAGTCCTTTAAAGAGCTAACACTATATGAATTTCTCTTTATTTATAATGCATTGCATTTATTCATTGTATTCATAATGGTTCAATTTCCCAAAAGAATACTTATTTTTAAAAGAAAAAATAATGATAAGTACCTGTTGAAAAGAAAAAAAATAATTGCACAACAGGAATTAGGCATATCTTCTTAGACATTCTGGCTCTACAGAAGGTAGCAAAATCTCTTTTATGCTATTGAAATTTCTAGTTATTTTCTTACTATCTTCCAGTGTCACCACTTATTATGGGATCCAAGGGTTGACATCAGAAAAATTAAACTCTGGACATTTGGGCATACTGCATCCAAGCATACACTAGCGATGTAGTGACCTGACCTTTGAAAGAGGACAATTCATGTGCACATATCTCATGCCTGTCTGCCTTCCATACACTTAGCAAGATGATGATTGCTCCCAGCTATGTTGATACACTTCTATCCACTTGACTGGCCGTGGATAGGAGGCAAATGATCTATCTGGTAAGAGGTGATCTTCTTTGTAGATGTCTCACTTAATCAGAGTAAGATACAGGTAATCATAAGCAGGTATGCTACTTTATCTAGTCCCACTACTACCTTCACTGCTTTCACTTGCTTTATATAAAAGGTCAGTACAAATACCGCTATAAAATGGCCAAGGGAATGAGTCCCTCTGATACGTTACTTGTGGCAATGGACAGTAGGAAATCCTATCTGACAAATATATTGCATATCTTCATAGATAATCTATAACTATAATGTTGGTTTAATTTCTCTCAGGAGAATAAATATTTTCCACTACATACTAGAGTAAGCTATATGAAATTACCAATATGCAAACTTTTTTTTTTTGAAGATTATTTATCGTGAGAGAGAGAGTGTGTGCATGTCCGAGCAAGGAGAGGGGCAGAGGGAAAGAATCTTCAAGCAGACTCCCTGCCGAGTGCACAGGGCTCTATCCCACCACCCATGAGATCATGACCTGAGCCAAAACCTAGGGTTGGATGCTTAACCAACTGAACCACCCAGCACCCTTATGCAAATATTTTTGATCCATAAGAATACTGATTCCTTATGGTTCAACCTAATATATCCTATAACCTAATATAGAATTTAGGGGAAAAATTGTTTTCTCCATTTTTGTTTCAGATTTATGTTATTGAAAACAGAACTTTCTCTGTGGTGGCCTACATCCATGCCTGAATAAAAATGTCTAATATAGCAGAACTACTATAGTATTTTCTGTCGATGCTAGCGGTTTTCCAAGGTGTGACGCAAGTCCCATTCAGTAGATAAGGTGGTACACTGACGAACATGAGAGCTATTAAGAAATATGTAGCTAGCATTCCAAACTAACATGCTTTAATGGATAATACTACTTAAAAAAAACTACATTTAGTTAAGTTTTAAAACGTGACTCAATGACCACTTCTCAGCCTTTGGGCTAAGACCAAGTGTAAAAACTGACTCAATGAAAAAAACTAAGTAGATAGAAATGCAGATGGTATTCAACACACATGGATGACAAACGTATGAGAAATACTGGTCTATATGACCACAACTTTCCATGTATTACTGTATACTGCTTATATTCCCAAGTTTCTCCAGGGAAGACAAAAGAGCTTATATCTGTCCTATATAATGTTGTCATTTTTTTAATGAAAACCAGACAAATATTAGGAATTTCATATGGCCCCATCTTAATGTGTCTCTGTGACCACACAGCATTCAATTTCTAAAAAGTATTAAGTAAAACTTAAATTTTAGTTGAATGATGGATTCAATACAAAGACTTTGAGTTTTTCTATGTCTCGGTATAAATATAAAATATATCTATCAACAAGTTTAAGAAAACTTGCCTATAAACAAATGGCAACTGAAAAATCAGGATAGAAGTCGACATGCTTAACTCATATCTAACTATTAAAAATACATGGATTCTTTTTACGCAACACTCTTTCCTGATAGCAACACAAAAATAAAGGATTATCCCTCTTAGGAAATCACACCTTTGTTGACCTACATCCCAACTGGATCAAGATCAAGGATAAATTTATTTTTCTATTTCCTCCAAAGAAATGGAGTCTAATGGCTTAAAGAGAAAAAAACCCTCAGCCTAATATGTCCTTCCTTCTAGAATAATGTAATTAGGAGCAAACTATGAAAATCCAACAAACACCGTAAAGGACTAAATCAAGCATATTTGCACATACCCCCCCCCTGCAAATTTTACTCACTTTAGGCATGAAGCACAAAACAATGCAACAGTGTAAAAAAAATTTACTTTAACTGACTAACGTTAAAAATTAGCTTTGTAAACTTCATCAGCACTCAAATATCCCAACCTTTCTTAGCAGATCTCTCATTAGTTCCTTGTAAAAGTAATAAAAAGAGTATGCATTAGTAATCTCCTCAACAAGCAATTAGAAATCTATAACTATTTGGACATTATTTGTCCTACGGTGACCAGGGTTAGGGATGCAGGGCAGAGGGAATGCTGAAGGATGGCCAAAGTCAGTAACAGATTAACACACATTTCACTATCATGTGGTTTCTACACTCAGTCATACCCATCTACGGTAGATCTCAAGCTATGAAACCAGAGACATGGAGAACTTACGAAAAGACACCCTGACTTAGAAATTTCTGTAGGCCAACCATGTAGAAATATATTGTATAAACAGACATAAATGTTGTTGTGATTTCTGTATACACAAATGATGGTATAGTTTAGAAAGCATTACAAATTTCACTTTAATTACAAAGGAGGCATGCTTGCATTTTTATGCCTTTGAGAACATTCCATTTCGAATCTAATGTCTGAATTTATTAGCCAGGGCGAGTGCAATAAAACTCAAAAAGCTCAAAATAATTACGGTTGCCAGATAAAGCACAAGATTCCTAGTTAAATTTGACTCTCAGGTAAATAACAAATAATTTTTTTAATATAAATAGGTCCAGAATATTGCATGGAGGCACTTATACGAAAATATTATTCATAGTCTATCTGAATTCTAAATGTAACTGGGTACCTACCTGGTTACTTCCTACATCTGGCAATCCTAAAAATAATGCATGTGGAAAAGGAAAACAGAAGTCTTTTTACCGAACAATCCAAAGAACAAAGAGCCTTCCTCGGTCAGTGGAGGTGGTCAAAGAGTTAGAAGTTTTGATGGCTCCCAAAGCTAACGAGGGTCTTGAAAGCTTCTTCCAATAGGTTCCCACTGGCTTCCCCATGTCTAGAAATAGTTGCCTATCTTGTCTCTTCCCATGTGTTTTCCTTTGGTATTGGCTGTAGATTCCACTGGTTCTTTCTCACATGTAGAAAATCACCATAAGTTTGCTTTCATCACTTAGTTTTAAAATAATGTACAGATTTGTGTATTATCTTGAAGCCAATGAAGACCAACGTTAAAAAGTACTACAGCCAAACAAAGTAATCAATTATAAGGTTGGAAAATAATATACTTTTGCTAATTACTCACAGCTTGGTGCCCATTTTTTCACGGCAGCCAACAACTGCGTGTTTTTAATCTCCATAATAACAATAATGGCATACATCATTAACTCTATTTTATTCTTTTTTAATTTTTTATAATACCAATAACAAAGATCATTAACCTCTGTTCTGTTTAACATCTAATCAGCCATTTTAGTTAAATAAATATGATAGAAAACATTAAATATCACTTTGCTAAGCTACACTGGCTCTCAGGAGGGGAATTCTTCCTAATGCATTATATTAACATCAGCTTATTCCACAAGTGTCAAACCATGAATGGTAACAAGGAAAGAGATAAAGGATAATTTATGGCTTTAATCAAATTAGTTTAAAACTATCTTTTTCAAAGTTGTTTTAAATCTTATTTGTATAATTGCATTGTGTTTATGAAGTTATTTTCTGAAGCTATTTATAGGACAGAGCTGCCCCATTACTGAGATATTGTCAGACAATTGCATGGGAGGAAACCAAGACAGTGAGAGCCAACACATTTTTGAAGGGAATTTCTGAGAGTAAGTGCTTTCTGAAGCATGGAAACCTGTGTGGTATTGTTGGTCTTGGTAAGAGTTACTTTATTTATTTTTTTTTTAAAGATTTTATTTATTTATTTAACACAGATAGAGACAGCCAGTGAGAGAGGGAACACAAGCAGGGGGAGTGGGAGAGGAAGAAGCAGGCTCATAGCAGAGGAGCCTGATGCGGGGCTCGATCCCATAACGCTGGGATCATGCCCTGAGCCGAAGGCAGCCGCTTAACCGCTGTGCCACCCAGGCGCCCCGGTAAGAGTTACTTTAAATCAAGATTCTTACTAGGGGCAATATAACCGCTTGCCATAGAATTTCTATGAGCTTACTGCCCGAATCAGCATTTCACGTAATCAGTGACATCAAAAGAACTAAAATGGTAAACAAGACTCGTACCTAAAATATTCAGCAAAGCCTTCTCCAAAATCGTAACTAAATGGGCATTTCTCTACACACTGGTGCTCATCAGCTCCTTTGTGAGAATGAGCCCGTAACTCAGGCAGTCCCATGCTGCTCCATCTACCTCGTCAGGCTTGTTCTAGAATCCGTGTAAAAAAGACAGATCAGAAGCACAGATAAGGAGAAAACGGCAGGGTGGAGGGGTGACATGATTAAAATGTGATATATAATACATATTCTTGAAAGAGAGAGAGAGGCTTTTAGGGCAAATTAATACTATATCTTAATAAATCATAGTTCTTATAAAATGCCTCTATGCCTCCCCCCAATTTCTATGCCCAGGATAACAGATTAGCAAAATTTTTTGAAAAGTAAACAAAGATATCACGCTACGCTGATTTCTCCGCTAGGGGGAAAATGTGCTATCCTCTCCCAACATACATTTTAGCATCCTGTCTAATTTCCTATCATACGCACATCCCAGAAAATACTGTAGGTGGTTTTTATCAAGCACATTACATTATGTATTTCTCATGATCCAAGGTCCATCCATAATACTTCTGTCCAACGCATCTCTCAGTCAGAGAGAGGGGAGTAAGTAAGGAAGAAAAGAAAGGAGCTTCTCTTGGGGCAGAAAGAGAAAGGTAGAGCGGGCTACATCCCGTCTGGCTATGATATTTCACTTACATCATGGTCTGTGCATATAAATACGAAGAGTCATATGGCTTTACCCACCCTCCATGCTTTGACTTAGCATGAGTTAACCGTCTTTTTTTTTTTTTAAGATATTATTTATTTATTTATTTGACAGAGAGAGAGAGACAGCCAGCGAGAGAGGGAACACAGGCAGGGGGAGTGGGAGAGGAAGAAGCAGGCTCCCAGAGGAGGAGCCCAATGTGGGGCTCGATCCCAGGACCCTGGGATCATGACCTGAGCTGAAGGCAGACGCTTAACGACTGAGCCACCCAGCCGCCCCTAAACCGTCTTTCTAAACACAGTGCTGTGTTTGGGTTTGGGAGGCCACAGGCACAATATAGAAAACACAGGAGTCAGAAATTAGATTCGAAAATGGTTTGGACAGAAACATGGCCTGGGAGGAGAAGCGAAAAGATCTTGGGGTTAGTTCCTCTCCAGAAGAATAAGCTAAAAGAAAACCTAGTAATTATTTGACTTGCGTTCCTTTGCCTGAGTACATTTAAGCCTCTGGTATTATTTTCCAAAGAGAAACGAACATGACTTAATAATTAGAGAAGAGACAGACTTCTCTTTGATTTATGATTCCTTGGCCAATTCCCAGCGCCCACCCCACAGCCAGCATCAGTGTCTCAGTTTCCCTCCCCACGAGATGCATCGGACAGGTGGCCTGGGGAATAAGATCCCCACTGGACAGGACAGTATACGGAGGCAGGACTCGGGAACGCCAGGCTGCTGCAGATACCAACGTGGTTTAGTCTTCTCTTTTGCGGACTCCATGTACTGCTTCCTTAATGTCTGTAACTGAATGTCTCCTATTCCTCCTGAACCGGACCTCTCCACTGAAAAATATACTCTCTGTTATATGCCTTCCATCCCTACTGTCCTATACTCATTTAGTGTTCCTCTACTTTATGCACATTTTTTAAGACTGGTGGTAGAATGCTTTGAATGGTCTTTGATTAGAAACTCAGTAAATGCAGGTATTTTATCTTAACTAGCCATGGACCTAAATATTGACAAAACTGAGAGCGGAAAGAAAAAAACACAAAAAAACTTGGAATTTTCTGTGCAATGATGTCCACAAAAAAAGAAAGTCTTTCGGAGTTTTCCTACGCCTTCTTTTAACTAAAAATCCTGGTTCCCTAGCTCCCAGTGCAAAACACTGCTGATTTAAGACATTAAATGAGCTATACTGTCACACAAGATTTGTGGACATTTCACACTGTCTTTCAAATAATTTATCGCTAGTATACAGTTCAAGGGAAAAAAATGATTAAAATTTAGATTCACCATAAATTAAAAAGTGATTGCTTTGGTTGTAGCACATTAGAATATCAGAACACAGTAACTATTTATATTTTAAAATATGAAGCATCAATGCCAAGCAATATCTTTACATAACTCTTTGGTTTGATAGGATGGGCTTTGGTCTAAGACGGAATACATTGTAAGTAAAAAATATCACTATGGGGATATATATTTATATGATAAAATATTAGATACATATATCACAATAAGTGTTTTGAATGGACAAACTTGTAAATATATTTTTACTTCTGATTCAAAGAAAAATATTATTGCTATACTGGTACTATAATGGTGGGTTCTAACAACTATTTAGCAATAATAAAAATGCACAGGGGCACCTGGGTGGCACAGCGGTTAAGCGTCTGCCTTTGGCTCAGGGCGTGATCCCGGCGTTCTGGGATCGAGCCCCACATCAGGCTCCTCTGCTATGAGCCTGCTTCTTCCTCTCCCACTCCCCCTGCTTGTGTTCCCTCTCTCGCTGGCTGTCTCTATCTCTGTCAAATAAATAAATAAAATCTTTAAAAAAAAATAATAAAAATGCTCAGTTTTAAGATTGGTATTATCAACCATGCCCCTGATAGCCAGTATTTTGATTTCAAAAAAAATTGAAATCTGTTCTCATCCTAAACAAAATGTTACGTACTGTGGTCAAAACTACAAGGTGAGAGCTGACAAATTTATCATAAATTGCTAAGCCGTCTTGAATCTTCCACCATTAGTCACGACTCAATCCATAAACCATATCTTCAAACGTTTTCAGGACCCTGCTCTGAGACTACTCTTTTTCTTGAAGTATAACCTAAATTCTTCCAAAGGGAAGTTAAACTTTTCCTTAATAAAGATCATTTACAAGAACACAAATAGGTTTTACTCAGGGTGCCTGGGTGGCTCAGTCGGTTGAGTGTCTGACTCTTGATTTCGGCTCTGGTCATGATCTTGGGGTCATTGGATCGAGCCCCAAATCGGGCTCCTCACTTAGTACAGGGTCTGCTTGAGATTGTCTTTCTCCCCCTGCCTCTGCTCCTTCCACTTCTGCTCTCTCACTCGCTCTCTAAAATAAATAAATAAATCTTAAAAAAACAATAAAGTAGGCTTATTCTCCTATACTTTTAGAAAAACCCATATGAATTTTCTGTTTTTACAGGTCAAAAAACTGGTCAAATGTTAGCAATTTCATATAGTTCAACCTGATGTTATTCTAGACAGGTTTAATGTTCCTTATAAAAGTCATTTGTGAGACAGATATGTTGAAGTCAAATTTTCCTGGATTCCTTCATTAAGTTTCAAATAGAAAATGCTACTCTTTCAATAGCAGACGAAAGACAAAAATCCGATATTAAGCTATTTTCGAACCACAGAAGTCGTGTATTCGATGCCACAAATTTTCCGAGACAATATTTGATACTGAAACTCAATGTTTTACTGAACACATTCTTCTGGAAGCAGTTATAAGAATCTAAAAAGATTTACAAAACTGAAAATAATACCACTATTCTATTTTTTCTTTTTTTTTTTGCTTTTGGAAAATATTATCTGTTTTGGAATGCAGAGTTATTTGCTTTGAAAAATGTTTTTTTATGTTAACTACCATGGGTATGCTGTTATTTTTAAATGAATTAATGAATAAATAATTTTTAACCCCAGTTTTAATATCTAATATGGTAAATATCAATGGATATAACCCACAAAAGTCAAAGCTCTGTGGAGTTTTCAATAATTTTTAAGAGTGTAAAATGTCTCTGGGACCAAAAAGTTTGAGAACCACTGGATTAATTAAAAAGATAAATCAGAAAAAGAGAAGGGAAACAATAGACACAAGACGCTTTATAAATCATACTATTTATTCGGTCCTGAGGGAACCTCGCCTAGACCTGCTTCTAATAAGGGAGTGTCTGACTGGCAGACTATCTGAGGACCTCATCTCATTACTCACCTGGGGTGGGGTGAGGAGGGGAGTCTGGGGTGAACACAGAGATTTCCATCGGCATACGCGTCTGACGCCGAGTAATGTTTTACCGCTCACAGGTGCTGCAGAGAAAGCTCTGAGCAAGAACAATGCTAGAGATGAACACAGCACGGCAACAGGTACTCTCCTGCATGACTCATTGATTTTAGATATAATTTCAAGGGTCATCAGGCTTTTTTTTCCTTATCATAACAATCTGGAGAGATTAAGAAAAACAGAGGTGTTTTACTCTCAGCTTACAGATAGGGAAACAAAGACGGTTTCAGGGTTTCACCCGGAGGCACGCAGATGGTGTTGGGGCAGGCTATGGAATTTAAGGAACTTGCTTCCAAGCACAGGCCTTTACCTACTAGGTCTGCGTCTGTCAAACTGCTGTTTTAGCACTAGAAATTTTTTTTTTTAAGTGAACCCTTACCCAGAAGCCCATGATAGAGCACAAGAAAGAGAGCTGCTGCAGGGGAAGGGGGAACCGCCACCTAAACTCCCACCCACCCATTTCATTTCCCTTTTGCCAGTTCTTTCCCTCTGCTTTCCCTGTCCCTGTCCTTCTCCCCGTCTCAGGACACCAGGCTACCCAAGACCTTCTCCTGTTCATTTTTCCCTTTATGCCAAGATCCTGTCTCCATCACTCTGCCTTCCTAGCCATCTACTCAAAGACATTTACCTCGTTTCTTCAAATATGCATGTATTCTCATAAAATATGAAGCAGTGGGGTTTGTGCTTATGTGTTTAAGTCACACGAATAGTGTCATGCTACGAGCCATGTTCTGTTTCTTACTTTTGTCCTATTAATGCTATTCTTAAAAATCGACCCAGACTTTTAGTTTTTAGTTCTGTATCTGTCTGGTTCCTTTGTATGCACCTATGGTTCTATAAAATATATATGAACATGCCATATTTTACTTATCTATTTTATTGATTAATCTAACACTCCATCTAAAAAAAAAACCACCTCAAGTCTTTTTTGACCTATCACCTTGGGGTCAAGAGAGAGAATTTCCTTGAGAGAGTCTGGGGTTGTTGGGTGTGCACAGACGTAATCTCACCGAATGCTGCCCAGCGGCCCTGCAGAACGGCCCTCCCACCACAGATCAAGAGGGTTCCTCACTGTTCACGCAAACTTGCCTTCTTCTCCTAATATTCCACACGCTGTTCAGTGTTAGGTGTCATCTCATTATTGTCCTAATTAACATTTCTCTGATAACTACTGATATCGAGCATTTCTTCACACGTCTGTCAGATTTGGAGTTTTCTTGCCTGTGAAATTGTGTCCAACTCCTGTACATTTGCTTAGTGGATCATATGTCTTTTTCCTGGGGATTTCCAGCTTCCTTTTCTACTGTAAATATGAATTCCTTCTAAGTTTTAGATGTTTCAAATATCTTGGCCCAGTGTGTGGACTTCCTTTATGGTATCTTTCATTTAGTTGGAATCTCTTCATCTTGATATTGTCCCATTTCTCTCTCTCTCTTTCTCTATTTTTTTAACTTTTGGATTCTTACTTTTGAATCTTGTGTGAGAAATTATTTTTGTTAGTCGGTAGGTCCCAAAGATATCCTCCTAGAATTTATGCTTTGTTTTACGGCTTGACCATTCACGTTTACATCTTTAATTTACTTGGCATCCACCTAGCTATATGGTGTAAGGTAGGAATCCAGCTTCAATTTTCTGCATTTAATGAGCTAATTTCCTGAACACCAGCTGTCTATCCTTTCTTTGTGGGGCCTCATTTATCATGTATCATATATTTTCATCCAATCCGTGTTTCTATGTTTAATTAGCAAATTTTATCCATTTACTGTGACATTCGAACATTTCTCCTCTGTTATTTCATATTTTTGTCATGTTTATTTTTTATTATTTTGGAGGTTTCCTTTTTATTTTCTGTCCCCTTTATATCCGCTACTACAAAATTTCTTCCTAGCCTTGAAATCTTGCATTCCCTTTCTATTCTGGTCATTGGTCATCCTATCATGTTTATCTTTCTCTAGTAATTTCTCGGGTGTACCTATATCCTTACCTCCTCCCCTTAAAAGAAGACATACACTGGTCTCCTCCTTCCACTTTAAAATGGCACGCCTAGATTTTTAATTCTGTATTGCTCAGACATTATCTTTGTTTGCTTTCTTTGTCACGCCTTTTTCAAGATAAAACTAGCAGTTAGTAACCTATTCATTCATACTCTTCCTTTCCACTTAATCTTGTTGCTGCCTCCTGTATTTATTTCTCTTATTGGAGTACAAAGAACACCTTTGTGTGACAGACTTTCAGATTTCTTGTATGCATGAGAATATATTATTTATACCTTTACATTTAAATGAGAGTTTAACTGGATTTTTTAAATGTAGTTTTAAGAATTATTTGACTTCAACATTTTAAAATTAAGGACTCCTTTGTCTTTGCGTCCCTTTATTTAGGTCTATTACTTGCCACCGAAAGCCTAAGTGACCTACAGCGACAGGAGGAAACAAAGAGCAGGGAAGCCTGGGTGGAAGGGCACAGCACACAGGGAGTAAGGTGCACAGACTCCAGAAACACAGACACATGGATCTGAGTTGAACATGACAGAGCATTACCAGAAGAGAATAAAAAAAAAAAAAAAATCCACAAACTAGGGTAGTGACCCAGGTTTGTTAACACAGGAAAAATAAATCCCCCAGTTTTTCAATATGTTATGATAATCCATGAATCGCTTCACTACATTCATGAGTCGCATCCAAAAATCCACTTAAATTTCAGGAGCTGATGGCCAGATCCGAGTGTTTCACAGGACTTCCTATACCTAGCGATTTTATGGCGAAAAGAAACTGAAAAAATATACATACAAAAGTTAAGGATGGTTTCACCATGGGTTCATTATTTAGTCAATAAATAAGAATTCTGATGTTTTGTTGCGTGGCACAAAAATGTCGATACCAGCTTTTCACCGAAGATCATACTGTTATCATTTTCAGATGTTCGCGTTTGATTCCATGCTCTCTGATATTACCCCGGCACCTCCTGGTTTGTTTTTGCTTGCATTTGCCTGTTTCATCTTTGCTTATCCTTTTCTTTTCAACCCTAGTCTCTTAGATATAGATGTGTCTTTTATATGTCAACATGTCAAGAACCATGTTAGAATCTGTGAATACAGTGATGAACACACTAGACACATGTCCGCCCTCCCGGACCCTACATTCTCCGGGGACAGCAGACATGAAAGCAGGCACCACTCCACACCCAGAAACCAGCACGCTGTATGGCACAGGAGAAGGGAGGAATACATACACATTGACCACATGAACTTACTTTTTAAAAATCAATTACTAAGGAGTTGAAACTTACATCCACACAAAAACATGCACGTGGATGTTTGTAGCAGCTTTATTCTTAACTACCAAAACTCAGAAGCAGCCCATATGTCTTCAGGAACAGAGTTCATGAATAAACTGTGGTATAACAAGACAACGGAATATTATTCAGCACTAAGAAGAAATGAGCTATCGAGCCATGAGAAAAACATGGAGTAAAATTAATGCATATTACTAAGTGAAGGAAATCAGTCCGAAAAGGCTGCATATTGTATCGTTTCAACTACATGACATCCTGGAAAAGACAAAACTGTGAAGACAGTGAAAAGACCAGTGGTTGGGGATGGGCCAGCAGGTGGAAGGGATGAGCAGGCAAAGCACAGAGGATTTTTGGGTCTGTGAAAATACTGCTCTCGATGCTACTGTGATGGTGGAGACAAGGCATCACACGTGTGTCCAAACCCACAGGACGTACAACATCAAGAGTGGGCCAAAATTAACCTATGAACTTTGGGAGCTAATGATGGGTCAGCGTAGGTTCACTGACTGTCACAAAGCTATCACTCTGGTGGGATGTTGATAGTGGAAGGGCTTATGCATGTGTACGGACAGGGAGTTTATGAAAAATCTCTGTACCTTCCTGTCAGTTTTGTTGTAAACCAAAAGCTGTTCTTTCTAAAAAAGTGAAGTCTTAATAAAACAAACAAACAAACAAAAACTAGCTAATCAGAATCTTGCTAAATTCTTTAAGGGGAATTACACAAAGCTGAAGGAACATTTAAAAGAGAGATCTAACCTAGGGATGAGACTATTCCCCTAATAAGCGGTTCTTGCTCAAGGATGCCAGACAATTAATCAAGAAAAGAATATTCCAGAAAAAGGAAATAGAATTTTTTTCTATTTTAATTTGGCTATATTTTCTAGTTTGGTATAGAGAGTAACATTCATAAAGCACATAAATACAAAAGGCAGAACAAGTGTTATAAATAAAAATTTCTGGCTGCGAGGAGGGCATATAATAAGCAAAACGAGGCAAGGGTAGGCAATTAGGAAGTGCCTTTAATGGATTGATTGTATAAACATAAAATGAATAAATAGAGGTTTATAAACAAAGGAGATGATCTTATCATCTCTAAAATGAGATTTCTACTTTTTGAGTTGCTATGAAAATTAGAGAATAATTAAACTGATTTAAATCCAGTCTCAAACAAGGCAATAATCACATTAAAAAAAATAAAGAACTTAGTACAGCGCCTACCATACACTAGGCATTCAATAAAAGATTGTTGTTGTTTGTTGTTATTATAAGTAGATACGTTAAAATGTAGTTTCTCCTATAAGATGTGGTAATATCTATCTGTAAGATTCTTTGGAGAACTGAATTTTAAAATGTGTGCAAAGCATATATTTCTGTGTTTAGAATTTAGTGGGCATCAAAAGGTTCACATTTCATAGATAAAAGTACATAAATAGATTTTAGGTAGGTAGGTCTATAGATAGTCTCAGATATCGGTAGCAGAAGGAAATTTAATGGGATGGGGAGACAAGTTGACATGCATTTGAGAATGTAAGGTGTTTCCAGCAAAGCTTCCAGAAGAAACAAGGAGGCATCAAAATGAGAAGAAAGAGAATGAGCAAGTAAAGGGGAACTAGAGTGTTCACAGGAAGGACTCCCCAGAAACAGAGACGCTGTCACCCTAACAGAGACACAGGGCTTCTCAGAGCTTAAAAATCAAAAACCAAGGGGTTTCATAATTTGATACTGAAGCCAGGGAATTAACAGAAATAAGGTAAATTTTAGTTACCTATATTATTATCCCCAGACTAAAAAAGATCTCGAGTTCATGAAGAGAGTGAACTGTCCACTTAGCATAGCCGCCGAAAACTCTGATTGTGTCTCCAACCTCAATTCACGAGAACACCTCTGGGTGTCATGTATTGGACATTTTACCCTCGAAAAATGAGGCAAACTCTCCATACCTTTTCAGGTTGGCCATTAGTATCAAGATGAATAGAGGGTTTTTACAGCTCAAAAATTAGGACTTTCAAGGTTTATAAAGGTAAAGCACAAGAGACATCAAAGAGGAGAAAAATGAAGAAATAATTAAGCTGCTAGCCTGAATGTCTTCTTAGTATTTCTTATGAGGATAAAGAGAGTAGAGGAAAAACCAGGAGGAATAATCTGTTACTGAAGCCCCTTGATAGATTTACTGGTGGGAGCTTGGAAAAAAAGGAAGAAGTGGTATGTCTCAATAGAAAAGGTGGTAAACCCTTCAACTAAATGTTCCTATAATCAGTTCTTATTGAAAAGGTAAATCAGATGGGCTTCCTGAAGCAAGCAATAAATACCGTCAAGTGCACAAACATCGTGGAATTATGAATAAAAATCTGAGTAGGAGTGTCTGTTTTTATTGCAATGTCTCTATGGGAGAACACGAGAGATAAAGCAAAACGGGTTGGATACCATAAGCCTCTTAAAACGATTGCTTAGGGTTTGCTGCACACATATACTGAGGAAATAAAATGCTTCTTGGATTTTATTGGTTCAATCTATCCAGGATCATAAGTATGTAATCAGGTATGTTTCAGGATATTACATTTTCAAATAGCATCCTTATTTCATTTGCCTAATCCCTGATTGCCCTCCGAATCAATTATCTGCACCTGACTTGGGCAATAAATAACCTCATGTTTTCTTCTTGTATTCTGTAAACAAGATAACAAAGGAAACGACTTGGAACCATCAATTAAATATTAACTAAACATTTCAAAAGTAAAGAGGTTTGTTTAATGCGAACACCATCCTTCCCCGGAAGCAGCATATATTCAAAAAAGCAAGAGTATATCCAAATTCAAAATAAGTTCTATGAGAGTAGCCTGCTAAGGTAATTATCAAGATGACTCAGGGATCAATCCCACTTTCAAAAATATATTCAAATGAAAAGACATTCTCACCCTAAATCAGGTGCGGCATTGTCCCAATTTTCCATTTTACCCCAAGCACCAGAAACCTGGTAAGAAATGGATTATAAAATAAATAAAAAAGTGAATAAAAGTGTATGTGTACGTTTGATATCTTATAAAGAGGGTTGCTTGAACTTGATCACAGGGTGCAGTTAAAGAGCAAAAAAATTGTCATAAATCCTCAGTCATAAAACCTAATTTACTTAGGTTGAGTTTTAATAATATTACTTACATTTTCCTGATGCAAAAAATCCCATGTATTGAACAAACATTTGCAGGCATGTCTGCTATATGTTAGGGACTGTAACATTAGATATAAAAAAGAAAAAGGTAAAATTCAGTTTCTACTGTCCAAAAAAAAAAAAACCACAGGCCCAGAATGGCCTCACGTAAGCCAAGTCACCAAATCTGGACTTAATGCCCAAGCTACTTTCAATTTCAACCTTCCCTACCAGTCTTACCTGGTCAGTCAGGAATTTTCCGCTCAGCTCCAATGAGGTAATCTGTTACATGGGCCTTCTCTATCCCCCAAAGGAAGATGAGGTCATCTGTATATTAAGAACCCCTATCCTTTTTTCTCTTTTGCTAATAACTTCCTTGCCTCACCTTTCTTCTCGTAAAAACCTTGCATTTTGTGCAACTCCCTTCAGCTTTCCTCTACTTGCTAGATGGGATGCTGCCTGAATCACAAAGCACTTAATAGAGCCAATCAGATCTTCGAATTTACTTGACTGAATTTGGTTTTTTTAAAATTACCCTTGACATGGGGCGCCTGGGTGGCACAGCGGTTGAGCGTCTGCCTTCGGCTCAGGGCGTGATCCCGGCGTTATGGGATCGAGCCCCACATCAGGCTCCTCCGCTATGAGCCTGCTTCTTCCTCTCCCACTCCCCCTGCTTGTGTTCCCTCTCTCGCTGGCTCTCTCTCTCTCTGTCGAATCAATAAATAAAATCTTTTAAAAAAATTAATAAAATAAAATAAAATAAAATTACCCCTGACAAATAGATCAGTAAGGAATTACATTCAGCTACCAATAACAGAGAGGTACCTGAAGTGAGGGAGAGCCCAAAGATGGTATAGTGGTTTCTGAAGTTACAAGGGACTCTGGTTTCTTTGATCCTTTCCCTTTACTATCCTTAATCCTCAAGATCTCAATCTAGATGTTGGAGCTCTAGCAAGAAGGAGATATTGGCAACAAGACCCCCCCCTCCCTATTTAAGGAACTGTCCTCTCTACCCCCTACAACCACTACCATTTGAAACGGCCCACACCTAGCTCCAAGGAAACCTGAGAATCTTTTTATTAAAAAGAGGAGAACGGATATTGGGTAGGCAATGAAAAGTCTCTGCCGTAACTAACAAAAACATCATTAACAATATGACATGCTGCGTACGTTAGTGCGGGCTTTTCAGCGGCAAGTTTTATGAGAAGTTGGTTGAGTGCAGGAATCCTCGGTAGAAAAATTAACATACATCCTGAAGTGATCAAGGAGCCAGTTATACTTGGGGAATGTAAAGAATGTTAGTTAGCGTGGTCGAAGAGTTAGAACGCTTGGGAAAGTGGTAGATGAGGCAAAGTCCGGTCATCCTTTTACAGACAAAATAGCACCAAGGTTAAATCTCAGACTCTGGTGTCCAAATGCCTGCATGACCTTGAGAAATGCCTGCATGACCTTGAGAAATGAGTGAACTGCTTTGTGCCTCATATGTGAAATGGGGATAATAACCATACCCACTCTCATCGGGTTGTTAAGAGTATTAACAGATAAAACAGGAGAAACCCATAGAAAACAGACTAAAATATAATCACTGCTCAAGAAGTAATACCTACTGCTAGCCGTCTGCGAACCGTCTTCAATGTCTCCAAGTAAGGGACAGCAATGTCATCAACCAGGCGATTCTGACTCACCAAAGGCTCTGGCTAATGGGATGTGTTTCTTAAGAAGATGACATTGTCTGGTGTGGTAAGATTTAAACTGTTGTCAAGGAGGTTCCCGGGACATTTCATGTGAAACATGAGATTCTGAACTAAGTCAAGGAGATTGGCTACATTTTAGATTTTTGATAATATTGCCAAACTGCTTGTTGGAATACCAACAATTTCAACTACCACCAAAATGTGAGTGACAGCTCGCAAAACTTAACAAGTATGTTCGTCTTTTTCCCTGAAAGTTTGCCAATTTATTAAGTGAAATGATGTGCTTATTTTATTATTTGAAATTCTTTTTTCATATTTTTTTCATAAGTTTATTAGCTTTGTAGTACCAGTGTATGCTTATCAGTTTAGATCATTGTCCACTTATATATTAAAACCAATGCTCCTCCTACTGTTTCAACGAGCACTTCATACACAAATGTCTTTAACCACTCACATGCTCTATTAGTTTCCAAGATTAAAGGCTGCATGGGGGAAAGGTCAAAAGAGGACCTCCCCTGATTTAATTATTAATATACCAAAAAAGAGGCAGGAGGCAGAAGACTTTCTGAGGAAGAATGGTATTATGGGAAAAGCCATGTAAACCCTCCTCCCAAAAGTCAATGATATTTTTAGTAAATTCTACAGAGTTCCAAAATATTTTAAAGAGTATATTTATGGAGGGAATATGAACACTTGCTGAGTCCGGCTTTGAGGTCTGTAGGGAGTAAAATCAGAATTTTCTCATAGAGAAACCAATCATAGGTTACCTTGTTAAGGTTATTCTCATGCATTTTATATAATTGATGTCATTGTAAATTGAAATATTTTCCATTATGGTTTCTAAGTGGTTATTTCTGGCATATAGGCAAGCAGTTCTATATAATTTTAATGTATTCTTAGAAATCCTGAGTTTTTCAGTTGATTGTCTTGAGTGTAATGATGATTTTCACAATTATAATTATTGATTCTGCTAAATCAATGATGGGGTATTATTTAGATAACTAAGGATCAAAAAAAGAAGAGTGTTTTATCAAGAAATTCATTAATTATTAGACCAGAGTTTTAGTACTTTTATTCTCCTTGAAATATTAATGCCTTATGTCAACTTAGAGTTAAAATGAGGCTTCTGAGAGCTGTCATTATTACTGTGAATGGCCACATATCTTTGTAACATTTACTCACAAACAAATTTTATTAAATCTATTTAGTATACAAAATACACGCCAGATTGGAAAACTTGCCGGGGGAAGCTGAGATAAGATACCAAGAGCAGGAATTAAAAAGCTAGTTTCTCTACTCACAACACATCTGTCACCAAACATATGAGGTTTTTTTTTTTGTCCCCTCGTATTAAACCATCCTGACACTAAGTACACTCAGCACAGACCCACCAGTAAGAGCTCAGTTCCACAAGCTCTCCCCTGACCTCAGAGGACAATCACAAATCCCAAGTTATCATGTGTATTTCTGACAAGCCAGCCCTAGATTGGGTGCTTCCCCGACCCCCTCCTTGGGTTTGATAATTTGCTAGAACAGCCCACAGAATTCAGGAAAGCACTTTAATCACTACTGCTCATTTATTATAAAGAATATAATTCCAGAACAGCCAAATGGAAGCTATGCATAGCGCAGGGTATGTGGGAAGGGGCACAGAGCTCTCATGTCCTCTCTGGGGAGGCACACCACCCTCCCAGCACCCAGTGTGCTCACCCACCCCAAAGCTCTCCAAACCTCTTTAGTTAGGGCTTTCATGGAGACTTTGTTACATAGGCAAGATTGATTAAATCATTGGCTATTGATAATCCACTCAACCTCCAGTTCCTCTCCCCTCCCTGGAGGTATGGATGGGGGCTGAAAGTTCCAACCCTCTAATCACATAGGTGGTTGCCCTGGCAACCGGCTCCCTATCCTTAGGGTATTTCCAAAAGTTCTTTTAAATCTGAAGTCAGGTGCTGTAGAAAGGGGATTGTTACATATAACAGAAGAGGCTCCTTCCACTTTTAAGCTCCAAAACTGTGTCAGTTGTCAGGGACAAATGTTAAAACAAAAGATGTTCCTATTGTTCTTGTCACTTAGAAATTACAAAGATTAGGGGCGCCTGGGTGGTATAGTCAGTTAAGCTTCCAACTCATGGTTTTGGCTCAGGTTGTGACCTCAGGGTTATGAGATCCAACCCCACGTCGGGCTCCGAGCTCAGCACAGAGTCTGCTTAAGATTCTCCCTCTCCATCTGCCCTCCCCCCAAAATAAGTTTAAAAAAAAATCTTTTAAAAAAATTACAAAAATTTTAGGAGCTCTGGCCCAAGAACATGGGATAAAGACCAAAATAGATGTTTCTTATTATATCACAATCTCACAGGACTAAAACTTAAACATAATAGGTTGAACCTTATGCAATATGCATTGTTCTGGTCCAATTAAATGCCCATCCTCAGAAACAAGGAAATAAAAACTGGAAAACAGTTTTAACAGAAATATGATGTGGCCAAAAAGAACATGTGCACTCTGACATACTGTGATGAAAAATACTTAAATCATTTGAGGGCACCTGGGTGGCTCAGTCGGTTAAACGTCTGCTTTTGGCTCAGGTCATGATCCCGGGGTCCTGGGATCAAGTCCTGCATCAGGATCCCTGCTCAGTGGGGAGTCTGCTTCTTCCTCTGCCCCTCCCTCCCCTACTCATGCTCAACCTCTCTCTCTCTCTCTCACACACACACACTAATAAATAAAATCTTTTAAAAAATAAATAAAAATAAAAACACTTAAATCATTTGAAAGAATGATATATACATTTTTTTGTTTAAAAGAACTTTTCTCACTATATATGGTTAAAAAAAACAGGTAACTAAGCAATATGTGTAATTCCAACCATGTGTTCACATGTTAACAGAGATTATCTCTAATTAGAGATTCACAAGTAATGGCCTTTTCTTTCTTTTTGTTCACTTAGATTTTCCGAACTTTTGACAATAAACCTCTGTAACTTTGAACTCAGGAAAAAAATTAAAGAAAACCTACCACAGTGCCCCTTTTCAGTTTCTATAATTCCATATTACAGCGAAAAATTTACTTTTTTAAAGATTTTATTTGAGAGAGGAAGAGAGAGAGAGAGAGCATGAGCAGTGGGGAGGGGCAGAAGGAGAGGGAGAAGCAGACTTTTTGCTGAATAGGGAGCCTGGCGCCGAGCTCAATCCCACGATCCCAGGACCTGAGCTGAAGGCAGATGCTTACCCAACTGAGCCACCTAGGCGCCCTGGTATTATAGGAAGAAATTCAGATAGATTTAAGATAAAAATAAGTTAGACCAGCTAGGTAAGAATTTCTTATCAGAGAAGCACCAGATATTTTGATAAAACATGATCATTGTTACGATTGCATAATATTTTTCAGTGAGCCTCAGATCTTGAGAAAATGGGATTCCTCATGGGAGAATCTTCATGTTCTTTTTCATCCTGGCTCAGGCAGAAAGTTTACCAGACTTGCTTTTTTTTTGCAGTTTTCTTGACAATTTACTGACAATTCAAGATGGGACCGGGAGGAATGGAGTTCAACGAAAAAAAGCAGAAATTGTGTGTGTGTGTGTGTGTGTGTGTGTGTGTGTTCAAGGTATGAGTCGTCTCTTGCTTCATTTCAAATCAGTTTCTTATCTAAAATCAAATTCCTTTTGTGGTCTTTAACTATTTCTCAAATATCGTGTCTCTGTGTTTTTAAATTCACATATAGCTTAAAGATTTGTTTGAGCTTCTCCATTGTCCTAGCAGGAAAATGTGACGTGACTTTATCAATAAATAAAATTTTTAATTTTTTTTATTCATTTATTAAAATATCTTTAAAAAGTAACTTTTCCCTTTTGATAGAGTCTCACGGACCTAAGATAAAACTTCTAACACATTCTTATTCCTGTCTCATTTTTCACTGAAATATAGAACTTCGTATAACATATATCAATCCACTAAACATAGAATAGTCAAGTAAAAGAGGAAATCTCATTAATCCCATTACTCTTTCGTTTCTCTGTCCTGTTACTTTGGTTACATCCTGGATGCTGACGTAAGATGCCTCCTGGCATCCATCTTGGAACGCAGGTTGGCTCTTGCTGAGATATTCGTATGTGCAGTTGTGGTGGGACGTTATTTTCATATACTGTCACTGCATTTAACCAAAAGTGACTGAGCATTCAGGTCGAATTTTGTGGAAAACAAGACCATGGCGGACTTCGAAAATGAACATCAGCCTTGCAGGTGCTAAATTAACTAAAGCTGGAGGCCGGGAGACTGAGGTGGTTCTAAACCTGGACAGTAGCCTGCTGGAGCAAACCAACACCGAAGCCTAACATGCCTCAAGGTTAAGAAATCAAAACCTAAAGACAACCTGTCACAAACAGCCAACCTGGCTTCCCCAAACAAGGCACATGCCTAAACTGGAGCCACCTCAGTATGTTCTCGCTTTGTTTCCGCCTCTTCTCTTCCCGAGTCTTTCCCCCAGCTGCTGTCAGCAAAGCACCCCCGGCCACCGCAGTTCGGTGCTGGCCCATTGGAATCAATTTTTGCTCCAGTAAACTCAATTTTTTTTAAACATATCTCAGTTTATCTTTTAACACAGATAAAAGTCAACTTCTACCATTCCTATCAGCTACAGCCTGAGTTAACATGGCACTTTTTTGGAAGAATGACCGTAATCAAATCTTTATTTTTGTAACTGTATAAATGTGATCCAAATGTGTCCACCACTAGTTTTTCAAAAAGAAACATTCTATAAATAAGTAAACTGCATCTGCTCACTGATGCATGTATGGACTCCCTCGATGTCTCATTGGGCTTAATTATAGACCATTCACAGTAATACATTTTCGGTGTAAAGTGTAACATAATGTTAAGCCATTTTAGCTTTTGCACATACATGTTGTACTTCTGGCTGAAAGTGCAAAAGAAAAATACTTCACGAATCTGCATTTCATCCTTACACAAAGGTCATGCTAATCTGTGTACTGATCCAAATTTAGTACACACACTGGCAAGCAAGCCCAATATGGAACTTTCAATAAAAGTGAACTTTCCAATACTTCAAAACAATGCTACATTGTTATTTTGGGTGACGCAGTGGTCAACGTTCTCTGTCGCTACAATACACTTCAAATATTTCTGCTCCCTTCTCTGCATAAACATTCACTTATCTGGAAAACTTTGACTAATTAAATTGCTGGAGAGTATGCTTTGGCTCACCCACTTCGGATAAGTCCTGCATATCAAGGGCCTGTAGCTGACATTTCTGAGCCACAGATCTGTATTGACAATTACTCAATCTTTTTGAGAGACAAAGACCCAGTGTTCCATCCCGATTGGGTGAAGTTACTGTCCCTGCTTGGCTAATGGGAATTTATTTGCTCCGAATCCAAAAGGTCCCCGAATTTGAGATAGGGAAGCCTAAAGAGACTCCATTGTAAAAGGCTCTGTCTGTGCCATTTTTCCTCTAGCCCTCATTTCTGAATAAGCCAAAGAAGCTATATTCCCACCGCAAGGGGAAAGCAAAAAAGTGAATCATTCTCTGAGTTTGGTCCTAGGCCCCAAACACCTGATAACATCTAAGAAGAGCCAGATCCCAAACCTGCTCCCGGATATTAGCTTCGAGCAAACGTCCGCTGACGCTGGTGTCGATACCCCCTACCTTTGGTGATTTATAGACTAACACCTGTTGTTCAGCTGACACTCACCACTGATTGGGCCCTACCCTGGAATCCTAAAGGAGCTCATGCCCCAGACCCCTATCCAATAGAAATCCCTAGCCTCGAGTGTTAAGACTCATTCTCCTTTCCTTTCCAAGTCTCCCAGACACTCCTTCTGCTATTCTCTGTCACTCATTTATTCAATAAATTCTGCTTTCACTTTCTTCAGTTCATCATTGATGTCTATCCTGCATGAAGCCCAGGACTCTTCTGACTGGTCCTGCGGGCTCTTCCCCTGGGTCCTCGGACCCAGCCCGCCTGCATCAAATTCATTTAAGATATGAAACCAGAATCATTTTAAGGCAATGGAATTCTGAGTTATGATAAGCCGATGTGTTGAGTTTTTTCTGCATCTTAGAACACACACATCCTGGTTTAAGATCCAAACCTTTGGACACAATTATGGTTGACCAGTAGGCTTTTTAGCTGACAAATGACTGACTGATTTGGAATTCAGGTCTTAAAGCCCCCAGAGAGCAACATGCCCATATCCCTGAGCTTTCGGCTCCTAGATTTTTTACCTAGTTTTTACAAAAGAAACACCTCGTGTGTACCAAAGCTTTGTGTAATGAAATCTTTCAGAGCAGCCTGAAAAATATAACTCTTCCCCACCTGGATTCAGCTGTACGTTAGAGCATATTTAATTTCAAGTCAATAGATTCCCCGCACGTCAGCACTTAAGGAATTAAAGACAAGTCTAGTTTTGTTGCCCTAAATGTACTGTTATTGTTATCAATTTATGCAGCCTTGCAATAAGTTTTCAATAAATCTAAGATTAACTATTATTTTCTCGCCTATAAATAAAATATAATCATCTTAAAAATCAATGAAGGGAAAACCATCATATCCATTAACCTGGCTCAGAATCCCTCCAGGCCCTTGCTGTGAAGCACAGCGCTGTGGATCTTTCGGTTTATTGAGCTATATCTCTTTGTATGGCTACCAGCAGGCAAAAGAAAAAAAAAAATCAAATCTGAAAATCAAAGACTACAGTTTTTTGTTTTGAAAACCACTGAGGCAGGGACTGAATATTCTTTTCTGCCTGGGGTTAATCTTTTTTTTTTTCCCCCACTTTAATTTGCAATCAGATGCAATAAAAGAAAAAAAATAAAAAAGGACGTTGCCTCAAGTAGCTAGCGGCTTTATTACCAGCTCTACTGCCAGTCTCCACTTTTTATCACTTCCAAATCCTTTGTTTCTAAAGTCACCTGCACAACCCTGCAATGTTATAAACACCTTTAGTTGTCTTCACCAACTGTCAGTTTCCTCTTTATCTCCCATTATCTTGAGCGATATCATCTGCTGTTACAATCTCAAAAGCAGTAATGCATGGAGGTCAAGGCCACTTTCTCTCAGGAAACTAAAAAACAACAGAGCCAAGTCATTTAGTGTTTTTTTCTTTTTCCCTGTCAGCTTTACTACACCCTGGAGTGGACATTTTCCCTGCCTTTCAGTGGTGAATGTTCCTCAAAAGACGTGAACTTCACAATAAGGTAACCATACAAAAACAAGGTTTTATAGACAACCCATTATCAACTAGCAGAAGGGGGTGATTAGTCATCTGCTCTACTTGAAATAGATCCAAAAAATTCAAGTCAGTACTGCAAAGAGAGAAATGCATTTCTCTCAGGATTCCAGAACTAACACGGACCCTCCTTAACCTGACGGGCATCTGCCGCAACCTTTGAAAGGCTGCAAGCAATCTCAAAAGCCAGGCAGTGAGGAGCCGACCAGCTCTCCCGTCCACCCAACACAGAGGACTTTGGTCAGTCCCACACCCAGCCGTCCTCCATGATCAATCCTTTTGACCTTGCTTTGGACTAGAGCCAAAAAGGACGACATTTTGTTTTTCTTTTTGTTGACTACACAAAATGGTCAGTTCAATGGTCAGTACTAATTCAACCACTTGGTCCAAATGGGTTTTCTAAAGTCATAGTCCTTTTTCTTTTTTAATGAAAGGAATTATTTATAAGCATATTCTACTTTCTTTCTTTCCTGTAAATCATTACAAATTCACATAAAATGTTTCTATGAGCAAGAGGCCTAGCGTACCCTCAAGGCAGTTCACATGCAAGTCCAAGTTTTTCCCCCATAAATAAAATATAATCATCTTAAAAATCAATATGAGAAAACAATCGGAACCATTAACCTATCCCAAAATCCCTTCAGCCACTTGTATGAACCACACAGTGCTGAGTCTTTCATTTTATCGAGCCGTAAAATTCTTTGCATGGTGACTAGCAAAGGGAAAAAAATCAAAGACTTGGGTGTTGTGTTCTGGAAATCAGAGAGAAATGGGAATGTGAGACTAGATTTTGACCCTTTTTTGATTGCAGAAAACAGATTTTGGAGACCCAGGAAACTACTGTTTTGAGCTACGGAAAAGAAATCAGCTTGGTTTGGATTCTCCTTTTGACGATGCTTATTCATGAGCAATTTATAAAGCTGGGAGTCGATTTTGAAAAGCGTCAAGAACTTTTCTTTAAGATTAACAAAAAGAAAGACAGAAAAAGAGGAAGAGGAGAGAAAGAAAAGATTTGTTTTAAAAGTGTAACTCAAATGCAATGACAAGACGGCTTTAGGCTCACGGGTGAAATAGTTGAGCTAAACTGCAAAGATATGAACTTGGTCACTCCCTGCTTAAAGGTCACGTATTCTCTCCTTCCCTGTTGACATTCTTTTGTAAAGTTCCATAATGACAAAATACCAGAAGGTAAAACTGGACTTTAAACACCTTACTTCATCAATATACGTAGAGTCATATATAATATTTCTCATGATATACTGTTTAAGAAAATTTCCCCCTTCCTTATAATCCTCCATCTTTTTGAAAAAAATAAAATACTTCTTCAATCAACACAAGGACAAAGTAAATAATTTTCTAGTAGTTTATCTAACAAGCCATGAACATGTCAAATGGATTTTAAAAGGCATTATTATTATACCCATATAAAAACAATCAACTCTGCATGAGCTAAGTAGCTTGGAAATTGCTCGTTATAAAAATTGAGTAAAGAATCATTTTTTCTAGAACTTAGAAAACAACCTCATATTTTTAATATTTGTGCCAAAAAATTTCTAATTATTATTTTGCTCAATATCTCTACAACCCAACTTAGTAGCTAAACACTTGGAAAAAGAAAACTATGTGTGATTTTCTCAGTAAAAATGTGGTAAGGAAATAACAGAATCTAAAATATAAACGCTATTGCCCATAATTAAATGGATAAAAATCAACTTCCTTTGATTACTTCTAACTTTAAAAAGTTTAAAGTTTTAAATCACATCCTATGTCAGATAATCAAAAGTATTAAACAAAGGGCAGTAAAAGAGACATTCTTTACCAGCACTTAGCATAGGGCCAGGTATTCAGTCCATTTGCATTTATTGGGATGGTTTTTATTCTTGTTATCTGATTTTATGTTGAGTATTTATTATAATTTACTATGGTTTCTTCTGTTCCCTTAAGTTTTGTTGACTTAAGTTTCTCTTCCTTCTCCCTCATCCTTCCTCTCCAGCTAATTCAGAAATAAAAATTGTGTTTATTGATGTCACTAGTAATTAAAGTCCCTTCCCTGATAATAATTTAAAATATATGTTCTATTAATACATCAATATTAAATAATAATTGTGCCTCCCACCGATAGGCCTGTCTGATCACTGCTTCCTCTCCTCTTTCCTCTGACATTCAGAGAGTGGTAGGATCTCTTACTCCCCAATTATCTGCCTTTCCTTCATGACATGAGATCTTCACACAATTTAAATTGTGTAAATTGAAATCTTAATTTCAAACTATGCTTATGTTATCCCTTTCAGTGTTTCTCAATTGTTGAATCCTTACTTTATACAATAAATTCTCAGTTAATTTTTAAATCACCTACTGAGGCTTAAATATTGCAAGAATTGTTACCACACTTTCCTCTTTATCTCCCATTATCTTGAGCGATATTATCTGAATCCATTGGCAAAAGGTTGGAGTCCCTCCTCAAGGACTTTCTTGGAAGAGGTAACTGAGTGGTGTCTTCTCAAGTTCCTTAACTTTCTCTTGTCCTAACAGATAAGTGATATTTTGGATAGGTAAAGAATTCCTGGTTAGCGGTTCTTTTTTTGTCTTCTTTATAAAGAATGATAAGAACGTTTATACCAAACTGATTCTCTTTCCTTTACAATTTGTTCTTAAAATTTCATCAGGATATATAGGTTGTAAGCTTGTTTGTTCTCAATTCTTTTTGAGACTGAATGAGCCATTTCAATCTACAGATTGAAGGCTTTCTTCAGCTCAAGCAAATTTTCTTCAATTGTTTGTTGAATTATTTTGTATTAGCCATATTTTTTTGCTGTGGTGATACTGCCAAACCTATAGCCCCCAGATCTTACTGGCTTCCAATAAGCCTACTGTGAGGTTTGTAAATGGGCTACAAGTCAGCTGGTCTGGACGGGGCTCAGCTAGGCTGGCTAGTCCCAGACTCTCAACCTCATATAGGGTGTAGGTTAAGTCCACGTGTCTTTTTCTGGGATGATACCTTAAAGAACCACAGGTCTGTTGCATGCATATCTCTTGGTGGAGAGAAGGAGGCATTTCAGAGAGCTGTCAGAAATTTGGCTGACTGCTAAATGTCTCAGCTCAGAAACTGGCACACTTCCCACATGGTCACTGAGGGGTGAGGTGTATTTTTGAAAATAATCAAATCTTCCACATATTGCTTTTCTATCTATTTTAGATTCTTTTTCCTGTAGTCCTGCTATTCACATGTGCAGTTCCCCGGATATTGCCTGATCATTGCAGGCATGGTTCTCGGTATTTTTGCTGGGTTTTATAAGTTATTTCTTCCTCTTGATCTCCCAGAACACTAATTCCATTTTCGGCAAAGATTATATTCTTTTTCAGTGTGACTATTAAAATTTTTCATTTGGAAATCAGTTTTATACATTCTTGTTATGGATGGATGTTTATATCCCCTCAAAATTCACATGCTGAAGCCACAGCCCCAGGGGGATGGGATTAAGGGGCAGAAGCCTTTGGGAAGGAATTAGGTTTAAAGGAAGTCATAAGGGTAGAACCCCTATAATGCAATTAGTGCCCTTACAAGAAGGGAAAGAGACACCAAAATTTCCTCTTTCCACTACTTGAGAATAGAGCGTTAAGAAAGCAGGAAGAAGGTCCTTATCAAATGAATCCATTGGCACCTTGCTTAGACTTCCCAGCCTCCAGAACACAGAGCAACAATGTCTGTTCCCAAAGTCACCCGGTCTATGGTATGTTATTGTAGCAGCCCAAGCTGATTAATAGTTCCAAAAAAATCTCTTTTATGCTCTCCTTTAGGGTCATTACTATTTGTTTAATCTCTCTTCCATCTTCTCATTAGCTCTAATTTGGCAAAACCCTTTCTATTTTCATTGTTTAATTTGGTCTTCTTTCCTCGAGTGACTCAGTCTCCCAAAATTAGCTGTGCGCCCTCTTCGTCTATAGAGGGTTGCATTTTCTTTGAATGTTCCTGTAGGTCAGGCTGTTTGTCACTCTCAGGGAGTGGCAGGCAGACTAGTGGCAGAAGGCATGAACGTGTCCGTTCTTATGGGCTAGCAGCATAAAATGGCAAAACGCCATCCCTCTGCCAACACTTGAAAGAGCCCCCTGTACTCCCGGGGCCCGCTTGGTAGCCATTACCTAGCTGAACAAGCTGGAGATGTTTCAGCACGCTGCCACAGTCCTCCTTCAAGGACCCCAAGTTAACAGATCTAGCAGCCACTCCGGGCCACATGCAGCAAGCCAACAGGTATGTCCCTTTCTGAAACATCCCAAAACCTAGGCTCTTACCTTCAATCTTTTATTTATTTATTTATTTATTTATTTGACAGAGAGAGAGAGAGACAGCCATCGAGAGAGGGAACACAAGCTGGGGGAGTGGGAGAGGAAGAAGCAGACTCCCAGCAGAGCAGGAAGCCCGATGCGGGGCTCGATCCCAGAACCCTGGGATCACGCCCTGAGCCGAAGGCAGACGCTTAACGACTGAGCCACCCAGGCGCCCCTCTTACCTTCAATCTTGAACAAAGGCATGCCCTCACTTCCTACACTGTCCCTGAGTATTTTGTCAATGATATCAGGAGTCCTCACTAGCCAATATGGTAACCACTGGCCGCATGGGACTATCAAGCACTTTGAAATATGGCTAGATTGAATTGAGATGTCCTATAAGTATAAAATACAAACAAAATTTTGAAGAATTAGTACAAGGAAAGTAAAATATCTCAATATTTTTATATAAATTACATGTTGAAATGATCACATTTTGGACATGAGTTAGATAAAATATATTATTGCAATTAATTTCCCTTTTCCTTTTTTCCTTTTTTAATATGGCTACTAGAAAATTTTGAATTCCATATGTGACTTGCAATATAGTTCACATTATTTTTCAAATTGGACGGTGCTGCATTGGAGATGGAGGCCCTGTCCTGCTCAGCCTCTTCTAGAAACTTCAGGAAAATTCAGACCATCCTTCAGGAGCCACCAGAATAATGGAATGAGGAGGAAAGAGAGGCTGGGGAACTACTTGGGCCACCTTCTTCTCCCTGGCCTTGTCTTACAAATAAGAGTAAAGTCCATTTTTGTCCATTAGCTTTATTCTTAAAATCATTTATGATTTTAGTTTTCTCAAATGGACATTTCACCCTCAAAAATAAGAATAATTCCTAGGGTAATAATGTAAATTGGGAAATCCAACTTTCAAAAATATTTCTTTTTTAAAAAAAAGAATTTTTATTTATTTTACAGAGAGAGTATGCTGGGGGGTGGGGCTGAGGGAGAGAAACAGAGAGGGAGAGAATCCTCAAGGAGACTCCCCACTGAGCACGGAGCCCAACGTGGGGCTTGATTCCAGGACCCTGGGATCATGAACTGAGCCAAAATCAAGAGTTAGTCATTCAACTCACTGAGCCACCCAGGTGCCCCAAAAATATTTCTAATTAAAGGATATGAGTGAAAGATTTTTAATATTCAAATGCATTTGAAATGTTAATAAAAAATTTCTTTAAAGATTTAAAATATCCAACATCCATTTGCACAGACTTCTGAAGGCATTTAACATAACGGCCCACACTTGCCCCTTTTCCATATTGGGTGGATTTACAAAATAAATTATATACATTATATACTCTTGGTACTATTTAAAAGCCCTACATAGTTACTCCCTGCTATTAGTCCTTGCATAGATATTAGTGTGGCTGCTTTAGGAGGGATTGTCAATTTTGAAATTACCTTAACTTAAAAACATAACTAAAAAATTTCTTGCAAAAAAATTAACATATTCTATGATATGGTAGAAAATGTATTCTAATGTCTATGATACATTGTGGGTAAAGAAAGCAAGATGTAAAACAATATGAACATTTATAATTCCATTTCCACAAAGAATTATCGTTTTCTATTAATACTGTATACAGATAGAGTCATGTATATTCAGACCAACCTATCATCAACCAGGCATGAACACTGTAACTACACCATTAACGGGGGTTCGGTATTTTTGCTGTAAGCCATCTTTGTAGTAGACATCTGTGCCACAAGCATCTTTGCCACACACACTTCCAGTCCATAACTAAATGATCGCTTTGGTTTCATCTCCCCATTGACAAAGTTCCCATTTATATATTACATAAATCTTAGCTAACCACCATAATTGCTTATACTGTGACAAGTAGACACGGTGGTCTTAAAGCAGTAGAAAACAGCTACCTATATCAACTTGATAGAAGAGTCAGTGATAGAATTTACTAGAAGTGTGAAATCAGACTGCGTAAAGTCAGACTGTATACTACACTAGAAAGTCAGATCACAGCAGTTAACAATAACAAAACTCAGTTACAAATGCAATACAGTGGGGCGCCTGCGTGGCGCAGTCCTTAAGCATCTGCCTTCGGCTCGGGGCATGATCCCGGCGTTCTGGGATCGAGCCCCACATCAGGCTCTTCCGCTAGGAGCCTGCTTCTTCCTCTCCCACTCCCCCTGCTTGTGTTCCCTCTCTCACTGGCTGTCTCTCTCTGTCAAATAAAACCTTTAAAAAAAAAAACCAAAAAAACAAAAAACAAATGCAATACAGCATGAACACATTTCCCCACACAACTTTGAAGTGCCCATCAACGGACACGTGACACGGGGCCAACAAGGAACAACTGTAAAAGAGTCACAACACAGTACAGAGCTCAGTTACAAATAGGCACGCTATCATTTGGAAAATGGATACTTCTCTTAATAAAGAAATTAATCATTAATTATATCACTTTTTCCATGTTTCATTATGTCCTTTCTAATGACCCTCTTTTATTTTTCCTTATTTTATTGTTTGCTGCAAAATTGTCTTAACAGCCTATTAGTTACACGGCAAAAACGCTTACAGCAAAAATGCTTATGGCAAAGATATTTATGACGAAACTACCTAAAACAACCATTAACGACACTTTTAGTCTCTGTCCGTAACGTCATAATTCAAGAATAATTTTAAGTTTTTTAAATAAACTGTGATACTGAAATGACCTCTTCATGATATAACAAGACCAAAAATAAGGCTACCATTATTTTTCCAAAAGACTCCCGGACAAAAAAAAGAAAACCATTATTTTGAAAGCTTTTTTATTTGCATAAAGCATGCTATGTCACATTTCTATAGTTTATTGAACTTCTATTAAATATACATATATATATAGTCCAGATGTCCCTTAATTTCAGAAAGCAATTTTTTTTAAATCTGAACTTATTTACATTATAAGAGATTCTTCTTTTTAATGAAAGAATCAAAGCAATGTTCCTCTAAAGTACAAATTCTCTGAGAACTTATAATTTTATTAAAATGATGTTTCAACTCCTCAAACGTACCCATAGCATAAACTATATATCAGTGTCCATATTACATGGTTGTAAACTATAGTGACTAGATTTATGTCCAACAATTTGAGAGGTCACTCTACCAATGGCCAAAAAGTAGCAGTGCACCTGTATTTTTTCTACTGACCGAGGAAAAGAAATGCTTTTCCAGACAATACTTCCTCCATCAACCCTCAGATTCTCAAAAGTTTTAGCTTCTTATTCTCATTGACAATTTTTAAATGGATCTTAATGAATTAATGTAGTTTTAATTTATTCAAACTTTTTTTTCACTAAGTATGAAAAATGTTGAAATGGCACATTAAAAGAAATAATTTTTTTAAAATATCGGTAATACCTTATAGAAAGCTCACTCCAGGAGACATGATGTTAGTGACATGGGCAACTGGGCAATAATTCAGGAGTCTATGAAAACAGCCCATGCCAGACATGATAAGAACCCTAACTCCAGCAAGAGTAGAGAAAATGGGGGGAAGATGAAGAATATAGCAGACACTCAAAGCCATTTTCCTACCCTACTTCCCTCCTGGCAGACGACTACAGGGGCCCAGAAAGAGCCTGGCTATGTGACCCAATCCAAAGCAAGAGACCTCATGCTGGTGGGGGGTGGGCGGAGGGGGGGGGGGGGAGAGAGAGAGAGAGAGAGAGTGTGTGTGTGTGTGAGTTGGGGTGGGGTGTGCTGGTAGTTGGCTAGGTATTCCTAGAAAGGATTTTCTACCCTGATAAAAAGATTGAGCATTATGAATCAGGGGTCACTACATCAAAAACTAATGATGTACTGTATGGTGACTAACATAACATAATAAAAAATTAAAAAAACAAAAAAGACTGAGCGCTGCACGGAAGAACCTTACCTTTTCGGCTTCCGGACATTGTCGCATGCTGTATTGCCACGTGCAGCCCTGGGGAGAAGACCCAAAAAGTTTCAGAAAAGCCGTCACAGAGTTCTGACAGCTCTGCACTGCCGCACTAGAGCTCGAAATAACAACTCTAGAACCTCCAAGGGAAGTTCCCAAATCCTTGGCGTGGAGGCAGCTTTTAGTCAGGTTGGTTATTACTTGCAGCTGGAAGTATAAACAGACCGGAACGGACGGATGAAGGCTGGTAGGATTCGGTAGGTGGAATCCCAGCACTCGGTCAATGACCGTAGATGACGAGGAAAAGAAAGACGTGTAGCATGACTCCCAGGAAATTTAGGTCAGAGAGCTTAGGGCGTTATGATTTACAAATAGAAAAATGGAAATATAAGCAAAAATGAAGATAGCAAGAGAGTGGGGGGAAATGAGCAAAGTTTGGGACACGTTGAGGCATGGTAATATTCATTTTCTCTGGGACAGTCACGTGACTGCGTGCAGGTGTGGGTTGTCGTCCTAGAGCTCAGACCTTAAACGTATGGAGTAGATCAGTAGGAGACAAGAGAAAATACATATGGTCTCTGCCCCCGGTGGCGGAGCTCCTGAAACCCTTTAATTTCCTAGGTTATAGGAGTCCTAGGAGCATCTTTTTTTTTTTCCACGTGAAAATAAAAGAAACATCATTTTAAATGGAGTTGGAAGCCCTGAAGTGGGGGGGCGCAGCCGCGCACTACCGCTCAGGGCAAGAAGCACCCCACGCCTCCTCCGACGGAAGCAGCTCACTGTACACACCCCAGCAGGAGAAAGGAAGAATTTCTCGCTGCCCAGCAGCAGCCCGGCTAATGAAAACAGCGAAAGGGCCACTCCCGGCTTCCTCCTTCCCTCTATTAAATCGAGCCCTTCTCTTCTGTTCTCTGGACTCGCCTGTGGTTCACCATAGTTTGCTTGTCCTAAATTACAATTCCTCTGCTAGTCCCAAATACACTCCTTTTGCTGGTAAAATAACTGGCTCCCATCTACGGCCATATCGCCCTGAACGCACCCGATCTCGTCTAAAGTAACTGGCTCCTTTTATTAAGGTCAACAATCCATGGTGACCAAATATGAGGCTGGGAAAGAGAGGAACCACTGAGGAACTAATGACCCCCAGAGAACTTGAGCCCTTTGTGCTCTCAGCTTCTATGAGTCTTTTCCTTTTAGTTCTGGAAGTGTCTTCTCAGATCTGAGCTCCCTCATTTTGGTTGAGCTCTCCAACTTTACTTGGGATCTGTTTAAAGGCTTTGTCTTTCCTGGGGCGCCTGGGTGCCTCAGTTGGTTAAGCGGCTGCCTTCAGCTCAGGTCATGATCTCGGGGTCCTGGGCTCGAGCCCCAGTGGGGCTCCCTGCTCCGCTTGGAGTCCGCTTCTCCCCCTCCCTCTGCCTTTCCCCCTCCCCCTGTTCACGTGCTCAATCGTGCTCTCTCAAATAAATAAAATTTAAAAAAAAAAAGGCTTTTACATCGAAAACCGGGGATGTACTGTATGGTGACTAACATAATATAATAAAAAATCATTATAAAAAAAAAAAAGGCTTTGTCTTTCCTGATGAGTACTCATTTGGATTTTTTGAGCCTCTGGCTTTGAATAAGGGGATCCCAATCTCCCAAATACTCTCAGGAGAGTTCTCTGGGACCCCGACCTTTTTTATGTGTAAAAAGTAGGGTCCCTCCTCGTGTTATTTGTAACTAATTGGACCAACTTAACCAAAGATAATTTAGAACTCTAATAAAGTTCACTATAGGGAACTTTAAATCTCCTCAAATTTGCTTTTTTAGAACGAAATTAGAAGTCCCCTGCTCTAAAGTAAACTGAATGGGACGCCCATTTCAATTGGTATCACGAGGCTTCCAAGCATATTCAGGACTCTAAAATTGCCTTTTTACAAAATGCTATCCCTAAATTGACCAAGGAAAGTACACAACTGAAAAAAAAAATAGTAAATAGGCATCGGAGGCCCCTTCACCCCTGAGTCCTCCACTAATCTTCAATTCCCCTACTGCACCTCCTTTGTACCTTTCATTTCTTCATTTCAACCCTCTAACTGAATTTCCCTTTTTTCCCAAACCTCTCTCTACTTCCTCCTCCCCCAAACCCATGAGAACCTGCCCCTTTAAAATTAGATCCTCTGAGGGTCCTGCTAACCCCCTAATTTCCTATGTCCTCTGGACTGACGCCAAACTGTGACCTAAAGTCAAAGATTTTCCTAGAGTTACTAAAGATCCTCATAGATTTGCCAAGAAATTTAATTTAGTCCAGACTTACCAACCAGGTTTCTCAGATTTGTACCTGCTAGTTCTCAGGCTCGTGGGCAGAGGCCAAGTCCAGCACTGGGTGGGAACAGCTAATGGGCATGATCCTGAAAAATCTCTGAACTGCAAGTAAGAGACCAGCCCCTTGCCTTGCCATGTGTTCTGGAGCAGCAATCACTAATTGATGTCACCTGGCAATCCCTAGGGCTTTCCCAAAACCTGTTGATTGAATAAGATTCAGGCCTGTACCCAGAAGCCCACTAAGCTTGTGTGTGAATGTTATAGCCGGTCCCAAATTGTTTTTAAGGAAAATTCTGGTCTTCCTGTGGATGTTGAATTCAACTCAGCTTTCACCTTCATGCTCCTTAATGGGTGAAACCAGGATCTTTCCCCTCTCATTAAAAGGACCAACACGGTGGGGGGCCTGGGTGGCTCAGTTGGGTGAGCGTCTGACTCTTGATCTCAGGGTCGTGAGGTCAAGACCCATGTTGGGTTCCATGCTAGACTTGGAGCCTAAAAAAAAAATGGGGGACCATGTCTTCTCCAGCTCTCATTGAGCAATCAGCTCACACGCCCCCAGATGATTCGACTAAAAGGTAGACCACTACAATCCTTGATTTTCAACTCCCATGAATGGAACCTTGCAAACAAAACCAATCCCCTCTCCCCATCTTTGTCATTATTACAAAAAGTAAGAGACCGGAACAAAGACTATTGCAAACATAAACTCAGACACCTTCCGTTCTCCGACAAGTCTTCCCAATGCCCTCCTAACTGCCAGTTATGGGACTCTGAAGAAATTCAGGAGGTTCTTCCCAATCCTGCCTCTTAACCAGCTTAGAGAAACAACACCAAGCTGGGAATGAATCCTAACACCGGGGCTAAGCTCGTGGTGCTCAACCCTACTGTTACCACACAGCCCTGCCTTGGAGTACTAACACAGTTCTCCTCAGTTCCTCGACCCTTGGTTATTTACTGGGCTGAGATTTCTCAGAGAAATATCATATTGTAATTTCTTCCTCCTGAAAGGGGGAGATAATTCAAGAGTTTAGAGCAGCAACCAAAATATCTAATCAGCTGACTCAACACTTCAACATCTTTTATTTGCACCATCTCTGATGGCAGTAGAGCTAATTTTGAGGACACTAACCGTTTGTCCTTGTTGGACCAGCTGCCTCATCTTCATGGACAATATTCTTAACAGAAAATTGGCAGAATCCATAGCACGGTTTTATTTTTCCTATAAAAATCCAAGTAGTGGGTCACCTGGGTAGCTCAGTTCGTTAAGCATTTGACTCTTGGTTTTGGCTCAGGTCATGACCTCATGGATCATGGGCTCTGCTCAGCAGGGAGTCTGCTTCAAGATTCTCTCCCCCTGCCCCTCCCCTCACTTTCACCTCTCTCTCTCTCTCTTTCTCTCACTCAAATAAACAAATAAATCTTTTAAGAAATCCAAGTAGATCCCTCAAAACATTTCCCCAGAATCAATACCCCATAAATAAAGAGGCCCTTCAAGGCATCAAGCCCATAAGAGAAGATTATAAGGCTCAGGGCCTCTCATTCCCTGTACTAGTCCTTGCGATAATCCTATTTTGCCTGTGAGGAAACCCAGTGGCCACAAATCGAGATTTGTTCAGGATCTCCAAGCCATAAACAATATTATTATCCTTTGACACCCTGTAGTTCCAAATCCCCATATTTTGTTAGCCTCCATCCCCACTGAAAGCAACTTTCCCACTGTGATTGATTTGTGTAGTGGATAAATCATCCACTTTAACATCCCTGTGGATAAGGCCAGTCAATATCTCTCTGCCTTTGCTTGGGAAGGAAAGTGATACATCTGGACGGGACTGCCCCAGGGTTCTACCAAAAGTCCTTCCTGCTTCTCCCAAAACTTAAAGGCAGATGTAGACGATATAAAGTTACCTGCAGCTTCTGTTTTATTATAACACATACACAGTATGCTCTCCTGCTTCCCTTCCCAGGCCTCTTCTCTGGGAGACAGCACCCACCTGTTAAAACTTTCAGCCTGAAAGGGACACAAAGTTTCCAGGGAGAATTACAGAATTGTTTGTTCAAACTCCGGCTTCTTATTTGAGGCACCTGATTTCAGAACAAAAGTTACACTTAGATCCAAAAATAGGCTTCATGGCAATCTGAACTTTCCCAAACCCCAAACTAAGTACTAACTATCAGTTTTTCTTGGGCTAACTGCCTACTGTTGAAAGTGGATTCCAAACCTGTTATGGCCCAACCCCTGTATGTCGTATTTAAAAACAACAAATCTGTCTCTATTATTTGGGAGAATTGGGATGAGGGCCTTTAAGGCCCTTAAAGAAAGCTTGATAAGTCTCCCTGTCTTTGAACATCACCTGCCCTTTGTCCTTTGCCTCCACAATCCGCATCACACTCAACATCTTTCAGGCCATCATCTGTTGCTAACTACTTCTCGTGTAATTCGTGCCCTGGAATAATCTTAACTCTGCCACCCTTCTTGCCTCCTCATGACTGCTTGACGTGCACGATCATCTTCTGACCCCACACCCCCAGCCCCATGATGACTTCCAATAAACGCCTTTGAACAACACTGACTATTCATGGTAAACCAATAGTTCTTAATTTAAAAGGTGAGAACAGTTAAATATTATGATGGGTATGCTATTGGAACTGCTTTCGAAGTCCCTGAGGCAGCACCTTGGCTCTGGGCTACCTTAGTCTGGCAGGCTGAATTGTACTTTGGCTTGGGCCTGCATTTTAGCCAAGGGCAAAACTGCAAATATCTAGACAGGGTTTTTGTTTTTGTTTTTGTTCTTTTAAATATTTTATTTATTTATTTGAGAGAGAGAGAGAGAGAGTGAGCAAGAGAGAGACTGCATGAGTAGGGGGAGGAGCAGAGGGAGAGGAAGAAGCGGACTCCCTGCCGAGCCTCAATCTCAGGGCCCCTAGATCATGACCTGAGCCAAAAGCAGACGCTTAACCTACTGAGCCAACCAGATGCCCCTGGAACAGTTCTTAAAGAGCAAAGGAAGAAGTTCTCATGAAGAAACTAAGAAAAACATGAAAGATTGGAATCGACTCAGAAAGGTTTAGTAGAAACCAAAGAATAGAGTTACACAGAGGAAATGGTCGCTAGTATAAAATGCCACGAGGGGCTGAATGAAGTACAAGCTTATAAATCAGAGGCTAAAAAGGGTTAGCCACTTGCCCAAGAGAGGCAGTCATCAAAAGTCAGTTTAGGCAGGGACAATATTCACAGAACAGTACATTCTAATATAAAAACTGCACATATGCTACATAGTAATTTAACCGAAAGAAAGATTTGAGGGGATTTTTAAGTAAAATTGACAGTGAACTCAGAGTTCAGAATCTCTTTTCTCGGATAACAAATGACAGTTTAAAAGGGGAGGATCACCAGTAGCAACTAAACTTGGAGGGAGTCTATTTCTCACCAAGAACATTTTTTAAAAGAAGGCAGAACAAAAAAACCAAAGGTTTTCCGGTGGGGTTGGTGCCGTTCCCAACCCCCTCGTGCATCCTGAAAGTAATACCTGAAAAGGAAGGGAAGTCAACAAATACCTCACCGATAGCCCCAAATTTTAGAAATACGCACGTAGCAAGGGAATGAGTAGGCAACTGCGGGAAAAGTCTTAAGAATACAAGCCCCCTCCTAAGGCTTCAAAACCTCAGTGGAAATAGTTACCAGAGCCTTAGCATTTTGGGTGTGTCCAGGCAAAAATCAAAGTGGGAAGAGAAAGTGACTAGAAACAACCAAAGCTATTTACCTTCAGCAGCTAAACAAGAACTTAGCAGTGCTGAAGTGAAAAGAGAAGATAAAGAAGACACAAGCTGCGGTGAGGGTGGGGTAAGGCGTGGGGACAGGTTCAGTGGCTGGCGGAAACCCGCCCCAACTACGAAGGATTAACCACAAGACCCAAACTGATGTGTATTCATACGCTTTCCTCCTTCTGGCCTGGCGGAATGCTAGAAATAAAGACTAGGAAAAGACAGCTATAATTCAGGATTAAATTTCGGCTCAGAGCTCAATGCCCAGTGGGAGAACAACTCTCAAGTCCTACCTCTCCCTCCTCACCCCCATGGGAACAGATGTACTCCCACCAAGTGGAGGTTGTTTTAAAGGACAGGTGCATGGGGCGCCTGGGTGGCACAGTGGTTAAGTGTCTGCCTTCGGCCCAGGGCGTGATCCCGGTGTTGTGGGATCGAGCCCCACATCGGGCTCCTCCGCTGGGAGCCTGCTTCTTCCTCTCCCACTCCCCTGCTTGTGTTCCCTCTCTCTCTCCGGCTGTCTCTATCTCTGTCAAATAAATAAATAAAATCTTTAAAAAAATAAAAATAAAATAAATAAATAAAGGACAGGTGCAACTTAATTTCAGTTTTAACACCCTCTGACCTGCAATCTGCCCTTCAACCTCACCTCACTCCCAGTCCTGGCTCAGCACTGATTCTCTCCTTTGCAAAATGACAACCATTTTGAAAAATCTTAATTCTACCAACTTCCTCCATGAGATTGCATAAGGATTAAATAGAATAATTTGTATAAAATATGAACCTTACAAAGTCTAGTGCATGGATACAAAAACTGCTTGTTGCTGTTATTGCTATTTTGTATTTGGCAAACGTGCTCACATCTTTTTCTAAGATAATGTCTTCTAAAGCTCATGGCTGAACTGCCCTCCCGCACTGATCTCTCTTCACCTCCTGAAGGACTGTCAAAATATTTCCAAAGCCCTGGCAGGATGGATGTTCACGGGATGTCTCTGTTTTCCCTGAGATTCTTGGGCTTTAAAAAAACCACCTTATACATTATTGTATTTGCAAACTGGTTTCTTAATAAAGTTATAATTTGACATTGTGGCATCATTGGATTTTTAACAAAACCTCAGTGCTGACTTTGCAATTATTTCATTTTCTATTAAAAATAGTGAAGTTACAATTTGTCCAGCTTACCTGGAAACAATATTGCCCTCAGTTGTTTGGTAATTGGGTAGATATTTATTGTCACATCCCACGCTCTCTGTATAAACACTTGATATTAGTAGCTATTCATAACTGCAGCTTGGCATGTCCACGGAATTAAACAAAGTAATTAATTTAGTTTCAGGCATAAAACAAGGAAATATGCAGGGCTACTGAAGCAACGTGAACATGTGAAAGCTCATAGAATTATTACAAGAACAAAAAAAGTATGTAGCCTGCAGTAATAAAGTGATTTTTAAATTATTTTGTCAAAGAAATACATTTAGTTTTTCATTAATAGCCTTAAAGACACAAATTTTAATATTTCTCCCTTACATTATCAGGCTACTTTCCATACATATTGACCAGAATTGTTCTGCTTGTAAGACCCCCAACTAAACTACCACATGTAAGGAGTATAATTTCTTATGTGTGAAAATCTCCTTATTCTACTATGGGAAAATATCTACCAGGATAATATCATTCAAAACAACCTGTTATCTAGAGAGAACATCTTGGGAGGAGAACAATGATGAATGTAACCAAAGCTAAGATGACAGAGAGGAAAAAGGAGAAGGAACTCTTATTTTCAAAATGTAACCTAGTTTAGACATCTGACTTGGTATCTTGACTGCCCTATCAGACAGAAGAGAATTCTATCCTTTGCAACGTGCTTCGAAATATTTAAATGAAAAATGCTGTCCGTCATGGAAGGAGAATGAAGCCTTCGAATCAACTTTTATGTAGTTATTTACATATGCCACATCTGGATTTCCGATCTTCAGATGACTGCAATATAATAAGCAATGATAACACTATGACCACAGTGGATAAAAGTTAATCTTTCACAATTCCAGACTTGATTTAGAATCTTGCCATATCATTATTATCATGAATTATACTGAAGCTACGTAAGAATCCCAGCTGAAGTGTATATATTGGTCAAAGGCCGGTAGCAGAGCATTTAGTAAGCCTAAAACTAAAACTAAAAATTAAAATGATACATGAAGAAACAATTCAACATTGAAAAGATGAACAAATAATAGGCAAATGACTAAAGATGTACATATCCACTATTGAAATAGTATTTATTAATAAAGCATCGACTTCTGCCTTGCATGCTTTGTGTGTTTTGGGATAAGAGGACAGAAAGAAGGAAACAAGAAAGTAAAGGAGGGGGCAAAGAAGAGAGGGAGGGAGGGAAGGAAAAAGAAAAGCAGGCGATCCAAGGGGGAAGTGAAGTCAGGTGCAGGGACCACCTTTTTGTAGCATAATTTTTTTTCTCAGACCTTCGAAACAATCATTTTTCAGGATGTTAAATAACAGAGACAAAATTAACTCCTAACAACTGAGAAGTCTTCATTCATGGAACAGCAAAAGGGCCGGTCATTCTAAATGCCGTATTCAGTAAAGGTGAGAAACAGAAAACTTTGCTAAATATAATAATTAACAGGAAGAAAGAAAAAGCTATGTAGGCATGAAGGCACCTTTGGCTTTGGAAATCTCCCACTGGTAGTTAACCCCTTCCTCTCCCTCTTCCTCTCTCCAGCCCAAAGAAGGTTAATATTTTTCCCTTTGTTTTGTCAAACCTCACGAATCATTTTGGTCGTTCATTTAAAATACAGAAGTCTGGGGCGCCGGGATGGCTCAGTCGGTTAAGCATCTGCCTTCTGCTCAGGTCATGATCTCAGGGTCCTGGGATTGAGCCCCATGTCAGACTCCTTGCTCAGCAGGGAGTCTGCTTCTCCCTCTGCCTCTGCCTGCTGCTCTCTCTGCTTGTGCTCTTTCTCTCTGTCAAATAAGTCAATAAAATCTTTAAAAAAATAAGTAAAATAAAATTCAGAAATCCTTGAGGGCTGCTGCTGTTTCCATGCCAAAGGCCATAGGACTTCTGCTGCCCCATTCAACGGAGTCATTGTGAACAGTGGCTCAGAGTTGCCCCAAGTCATTAACGGAACGCTGCTCCTCAGCCTTCTGTCTTCACAGCTGTGTTTAGCTCTCATTTCTGATGAACTGAAGCTGCCAGATTGGGCGGAAAAACCCATCCTATATTTTCTTTTGACCCCGTCAATAATAAACATGAGTTTCAGGAGAACCAATAGCTCAAAAATAATTAACTTCTTCCACCACCTTTTCTACACACACACCCTTTTCAAACAAATAAACAAACAAATAAATCCATGTCAATGACAAACCTTAGTAATTTTTCTAGCTTCATAAAATTATCTTACTGCTCTAAAGTTTGACATTTCTCTTTGGTTTCCAATAACAGTCAAAAGACTGCCTGAGAGAAGCGCCTGGGTGGCTCAGTCAGTTAAGTGTCCAACTCGATTTCAGCTCAGGTCATGATCTCAGGGTCGTGAGATCAAGCCCCATGTTGGACTCTGTGCTGGGGGTGGAGCCTGCTTAAGCTTCTCTCTCTCTCCTTCTCCCACTGCCCCTCCCCTCCTCCCTCTCGAAAAGACTGTCTGGGTTTTTTGTTTGTTTGGGGGCTTTGTGGGGGGCAGTAGTATGTTGTTGGAGCTGTTGCTCTGGGTTGGGTGGTTGGTTGGTTGGTTTGATTGGGTTTTACCATTAGACTCTCTATTGAGAATTTAAAAGCAAAACTTATTAATGTAATTTCTCTTCCAACATCGTATTCTTCCTTATTAACCTGCCCGGGTTATTTGGCCGAGCCACAAGACATTTTCATTTTGTATAATTCTATGGTTACGTTCAGCCAAAATCAAGGACCAAAGTACATGAAAAATATGATGAGGGACATTTTACCAAACCAATATATGTTGAGATCTACCCAGAGGACCTCAGCCTGCTCAAGTGTCATCCCACATGCAGAGCGCTACTAGCAAGTGGCATTCTCTGAAGTTCACCAGATTTCCAAACACAAGAGAGTCAGAACTCCTGCTGCAACTGTAACCCACCCAGATGTCTTCCTCATGCCCCATTCCATTAACATCACCTCTGGATTTGGGGACTTAACGTTCAGGTGCCACATCCACCCACCACAGTGACAACCTAAAGATGACTACTGAAAAGTGAAGACGAGCTTCATCTTACAAAATGGCTGATAAATCATCACCAAGGGAATCGTTTTTATTCCATATCTACCTATAGATAATAGTTTTCAATTAATACATTTATCAGAGAATGGGGACTTGATATTAGAAACTGGTCTACGACAATCCCTTTGTACTAAGTTGATGAAAATAATCTTTTTTTTTTTTTTTGGCCTCATAACTTAAGCATATCATTTTAGTTCTTTCTGCTTCTACTCCCCAGGTTTAAAGTGGTAAGAAAAACTAGTGCTCCTCCCCTCAGGGCATCTGGGTGGCTCAGTCAGTTGGGCACCTGACTTTGGCTCGAGTCATGATCCCAGGGTCCTGGGATGGAGCCCAGCATTGGCTCCACACTCAGTGGGGAGTCTGCTAAGCCTCTCCTTCTGTGCCTCCCCCTGCTCATGCTCTCTGTGTCTCTCTCTCAAATAAATAAATAAAATCTTTAAAAAATAACAACAACAGCTAGTGTTCTCCCCCTGGAAAACTATAAGAACGATACAAATAATGAGCATGGTATCTTTATAAAATTTAACAGAAATAAGTCAATCTATTGAAATAATAGAAAATAGAATAATAGAAAATAGAATCAAATAGAAATCTAGTTTCTATGTGAATTAATCTCTAAAAATAGGTTTTAAGAAATTCCAATAAATTTCTATTCCTCCAGTCTTTTCCTATACTCAAGGTGCATTTTATTATTACTATCTTGCTTAAAAAAGTTATCAGTACATACATCTCTTTAGAACTTCAGTTACAAACCAGATTCTTTGCATATTTCTATTTTGTTGTAGTCTACCTCTCGGCCACAGTTGGGTAGTGGGTTGGGGAAAAGAAAGGAAATTGAAAGAAGAAAAGCAATGGGGAGGAGTTTTGTACAAGAATAAAGGGATACCCAGAATGAATTGATTTCCTTGTAAGAAATGTGTGTAAATAAATTGAAATGACACTGTTTCACAGAATTGAAGGTAAAACTTGATTTATTGAAAGAGAATAAGAGTATAAGCGATACAGGACATTCTATAACATAAGCCTGTCACATAAGCATCTTAGTACCCTATATATTGTATTTATAAGAATGCACCAGAAAGGTACAACAACCAGGAGCAGCTCTTGAATGGTGAAGTGTCCTCCTTCTCTCATTTAAAATTTGGGCATAATCTTCGAGCATCATGGGACATTGTCAGAGTATTTGTGTGACCATATCTCTTAGGCTCTCCCTCTCTAACTGGTTAGAACCGATGTACTCGGTGTAACAGAGCTTATCTAAACCAAGTTCTCAACAGGAAAAGACATAAAAACCTTTTCTGATTGGAACCCCTGATTCCAGTTTGTACACAGCCTGCTTTATGCAGCTTGTCTGTTTTGAATGGTGGCGTCTCCCCTTAACTGCAAGGAAATAAGTAAGGTTCATACACAGGTTTAATTTGGCATCAAGCGTCCTCTCAGTCGTTATGCTTCTTGATCGCACGTCCTCCGTCTGCTGCTCGCTCCACAGTGGGGTCGTAGAACCGGGCTGTCACTTTCCTGGTTTCCCTCGTCAGCGTGTGCATCCCTGATGCACTGGTAATGTTATCCTTACCTTGCTGGGTAGATAAAAATACATTTTCTTCATAATATATTTTTGAAGAACATGTTGCAAAAGAGTCTCTGAATTTTCTTTTAGGTCATTACTTTTTTCCCTGAAAGAAATGCATGAAATAAAAGCCCCATCAAATGCCAATGTGCCTAGTGTTGCAAAGTTGATAAGATTTTACTCCTCTTGGTCTTTTTTTTTTTTTTTTTTTTGCCATGGTTTAAGACTCACAACACAATACTAAATGACGACGGAGTCTCATCATCACAGTTTCGCTGGAAAAGCAGCAACAATTTCCTGAATTCTGGGTGTCAAATTGGTCAAATTCTATAAACTAAGAGGATCAGGAGCAAAATCCTTAAAAGCCTTTGTAAGGTCTCATTGGAGTTTCCCGAGATAGGAGGCAAGGTCCTTGTTCTTTCTTCACACTGGGATTCTTAATCACATGATTTTCCACTCAGCCAAAGATTCTTTCCATTTTCCTTCAAACTCCAACAACTGTTCTTCATTTTTTTTGAAATCTCACTCCCTTATATATTTACTCATTCACTCATTTACTCATTTACAAATACCACATTTCTCTCATAGATATGTATTGAGCGTCTCATGCCAGATATATACAACTTTAAAGGGAAAAGGGTATGCTGGAGGAGAGCACCAGATACAGACTTAGAAGACCAGAATTCCCTGAGAAGCGGGTACCCATCTACCTGTCCATCCTCACATGGCTCATACCACTCCGTAGATCCGCCTAGAATGTGCAATAGGTCAAAAATTTTAGTACCTTGGGTTATCTGACTGTGTAAAGAAACAGATTCCAAAAGCAGCACAACAGGTAAACATGTGGCCAGGATACCTGGGTTCAACTCTCAGTGTTGCCATTCTCTGCTGTAGGACCTCTGAAAAGATGTTGAGTCTATGACTCTGTCTCCGACTGTAGAATGAGAAGATAATAATGACGACCTTCTAAGTTCCCATTAAATGAGTCAGTAATTATAAAGTGCTTAGGATAGTGTCTGGTATGATTATTTGCTACAAATATTTATACATGTTTATATAAATGTACATTTATATAAAGTTTTTGTATTTGTTAAGTAAATTTCAAATGCAAATGACGTACGGTATGAAAATTGAATGGTACACATGCAAAATGCTTAGGTGCTCGCTAAGGTGAGCTATAAATAATGTCTCAACAGCCCCTTTCTGGGCAGCCCAGGCTCCTTCTGCAGGAATTCTTCCACACATCCCATGCTATGAGAGCCTGCCACCCAATCATGACTGGTTTGACCACAGAGAAAGTACCTGACCAAAGGCAGATCATCCGACAGGAGTAACTAGACCGATCCAACAGTCTCTGGAATTTCCATTGAGGATGCAGAACAGAGTCAGTGAACTGTAGTAAAACCTAGGGTTAAAGTTCACACAGAGAAAGAGCAGGGCCTGGGAAAGTAGCTGAGTCATATTCACAGTACAACATGAGAAGAAATCCTTGGACCCCTGCTAATTACTCAGCTCCATAGCTGAATCCCCAGTCACCCTCCTGCCTCTGAACTATGATCCAGTCACCCGGGCACCCATGCATGCTGTGGTTTCTCTTTGTGCCAAACTTCCCAGTGCCCTGCTGTTGGTTTCCTTGAGCCGTGACCAAAGAGGCAAGATTCCTCTCTTTCTTATTTCCACTGAAATCTTGACCATAGACCACTATAACCTACGGATATTTCTTGCAACTACAAGACTCTCCTCACTAACTCATAAGGAGCTACTGAGTAGAGAAAAAGTTCAAAAGGAAGCTTTCAACCCTGTCTGGACATTAGAATCACCTGTAGTGACTTTTCAAAGGCATAGCCTGGGCTTTACCATCCAGATGCTAATTCAATAGTCTGGAGCAAAGCTTTGACATTAATATATTTCTGAATTTCCACAGAAGATTATTATGGACACCTCAGGCTGAGAATTATCAAAGGATAGTCAAAGAATGACATAGACCAGAGGCAGGAAAAAGGAGGCGGAAAAAAGATGGTGACCAGTGCTTAAGGATTTTATGTTCTCCTCACTAATAATGTAACCAATGGGCGCTTTCCCAGACCATTGTAATATAGGGTATAGGATAATCTTTCCAGAACATGTAATACTCTTTCAAAATCTTCATTGATTCTCTGTTGGGCACAAAATAAAGCCCAAAAAACCCTGAGCCCAGCGTCCATAGAGCACTCCTTCAAAGCACTTCCTTGTATATCTGTACCTTCCTGCCATAGCTACCTTTCGGCCACTTCCCGAACATTCTGTGTGCCATTTTACTTCCAAGTTTTTAATTCATGCTAGCCTCTCAGCCCTTCCCTATCTTTTCTATCTTGAAGTAATAATTGTAATAGCAATAACAACTTTCAGATCACCACAGTGCTTTCTTCAAATATTTTTACATTTCTTCCTCACAGCAGCAACCATGAAAAATAGCTATGCTCTTTACTTCAATTTTCTGATCCAGAGACTGGGGCTCACACAGGTTAAGTGACATATCCAGTACCTGGCATATACTAGAAAGCCAATAAAAACTGACCAGAAATAGGAAAATGAACCAAGTATTTTAACATCAAAGTACAAGATTTTTTTTCATTTGTTTCACTTCGTTTTATTTAACTATACCATCCTACTTCCCAAGGTTGACATCTCAGTCTTTCAGAAATCAGATCAAGCAACATGCCATCCAGTCTTCCATAATGCCCCTAATCATAGCACATAGCTTATGAGGATTAATGATAGCTACCATGTTTGAATACGCAGTAATGCTCGGCATTATGATAAGTGCTTTAGACATGTTATAGGTGCTCCTTTACCAAGGAGGAGACTGAGATTTCACGAAGTAAAAGAACTTGCCTGGTTTTACCCAGCTAGTAAGTGGCAGAACTAAGCATTGCTTACAGAGCTCATGCACTTGACCCTTCCCTCTCCACCCAGCTAGCATAGTATTTTGTTTTGCCTGTTTTAAGGTTAATTATTAACATGCATTTCTCCTCTAAAACTCTTTACGTACTGCATGGTGCACTGGGTGTTATATGCAAGTAATGAATCATGGAACTTTACATCAAAAACTAGGGTTGTACTGTATGTTAACTAACATAATATAATAAAAAATATTATTATAAAAAAATAAAAATAAAATAATAAATAAATAAATAAAACTCTTTGCTTAGGAATCTTCTCAGCTCACACTCCACCACCACCATCATATAAACAGCCATGGTGCTTCAACCATTTAATAAATATCTAGAAAATATATTAATGTGAGCCTGCAAAGAATGAGACCAGAATCTTTGAGAATCAGATGCTCAGAAGCGATTCAATTTAATTCATTTGATCTCTAGTTACCTTTATTTTCACTACACTTCATCAAATTCATCTAGAACAACATAGCTCATGAAGGTTTTTTACCGATTAAGACTTCCTTCATGGTGCCTATGGCATGAGGGTCAAATGAGACAGGTTTGGGAATTCACCTAGGCAAGTATAAGACAGCTGACAAATTTGTATCGCACCCCGCAACTTGCCCTGCTCCAACAAGACAGCAATGGAGACTGCCAAGGAGCTGTTCCAGAAAGTTCTTCACCTCCAAATTTGGTTACTCTATTTCTCAGTACTGTGTATGTTTTCTGAAGCAGTGAGGTCTCCTGACCGCTTTATGCCTAGCGTAAGTAGGGTAAATAATGTGAAAAGTGAATGGATTCAGGAATCCCAATTTTCCAGACTGCCACTGAGTGATACTCTCATCCCTCAGGAACACACCCCTGCCTACACTTCGGAAAGAAGTCACACCTGTTTCTGAATTCTTCGTCCTTCAGGTTTTCGTCACCCTGTGACTCACTGATACTAATCAACCTCTCTTTACCCATCTTATTTACATTATGATGACCTGGATCCTGTGATAATTTTCACCATTCCCAAACCTGCCTGGCTTACCGGTGGTTCTCACTGCAGTCCATTTAAGAATATCAGCAGTGGTTTAGCAATAGTGGCTCAGCTCACCCAAACAGCTTGTGACAGTCCTCGTACGGATCTTTATCTCTTTACATAAAACTCCATCAATGTTGCAGGCTCAGACACAGAATTTTACAACCATATGTTTCTGATATTTGAGTATCCCCCCTCCCTTAGGCTGTGTGAATGGAAGAGAGAGAGAACATCCTTATCGTTCTTTCACTGACAAAAGGTTCATTGACAACACCTAAAGTCACTGGAGAATGAGTCTTCCCAATGTCTTATTTTCAAGTATTGTTATCAATGCCATTTAAGTTTATCAAGATTGCAATACATGCCCACATTAGACAGACACTCAATGAATCACTCTTGTCCAAGAAGACTCCAAGTTAACATTTGTCCATTGTTAATAGTAACATTTCAGCTGCCACTGTGAGAAAGCATTTAGAATGTGGCTCCCCTGCAGTCTTTTTCACTGTTGATAAAAATAAAAATGAAGCTTTTTTTTTTTTTTTTTAACTCCATGTACTAGCAGTACATGAGGCCAACTCTGATTTTCAGGACCGCCTCACTCCAGATACTTTGTATTATGTTTACTCTGATGATATCGGCTTCCATTTCTCAGTTTCTGCCTGTCACTAATTAGCGAATGCACAGTACACCTGCTACGTGCCAGGACCTCTGCCGAGCAGGTTCCACGTAGAGTCTCCTTCGGGATGAGGAGGGTAACTACTATGAAACTCATTTAGCAGGTGAAGAAATGGAGCCGAAAGAGATTTAGTCAGTTTCTCAGGGCACCCTGCGAGCAACTGTGCCGCTGGGATTTGAACTCAAGCGTGTCTCATTCCAAAGCCCAAGCTTTTAAGCCCATGAACCACTTACAAAGACATTGACTCAACAGCAATCCATAAAATGGGCATCCTGTTCCAGTCAGGGCTCAGAGGGCACTACTAACTGGTTTTTCTTTGTCCGTCATCCATGGAATAGTAACACCAACAACACTGGCCATTTAGCAATGGCTCTATGTGACCTCCTTGCTTCTCAGTCCTTCCGATGAAATTAGAAAGAACCAGAGACCAGTGACGTCCTCCTGTATTTAAATCGTATTGAAAGGGTTTTTCCAGAACCTATTCTCTCTAGCCATTAGTTCAGTCCCTCCTCTGCCTTCTTTCAAATTATTTTAGCCAGTATCCTGTGGCTATGCAGTAAAAACTGGCCAGGTTTTAGTGTCCTTAAAAATAAATTTCCATGTCAATTCTTTACCCTCTCTTTCCCCTACCCCACATAAAAACCTCCCAAATTCCTAATTCTCCTGGCCAGAGGAGTAGGGAATTGCATAACAATTTGCAATATATCTTTCCAAGTACCCTTTCAGGGGTCTCTGACATTATGTGGAGTGAGTACGTAAGAGCCAACTCGAGTCTCTGGAACTGTTCTCTGCCAGAGACTGACAGGTAATTTAAGATTTTAAAAAACTTTTGCCCTAGATAATACTTGAAAATCCAGCCTCATATAAAGACTCGCTTTCTCCCCCCCCTAAATCTGTTCCGAGGCCTCAGTTCCTTGTTTCCCAGCCTACATATGCTATCATATATAATGTCCAAGGAAACGTATTGATTTAAAGATCAAGTCAGCAATGGAATTGGGCTCTTTGCAAGTTACCTTGGTTTAACTACTGAAAACCTTTGTAATTGCCTCTGAGACTTGAGTCACTGGAACTTTAATTCACTTGTGCTCTCACGTGGAGGAACTTAACTGCTCACTCTAGGCTTCTGCCCCTCCTAAGTACCTTCGGAAGGGAACGACAAACCAAGCAAACTGCCTATTTGTGGGCATAAGGGGCAACTCCAGTAAAGTCTCGGCCACGGCCTAACATTCTGGATATTATCCACCTGTAAGACTGGTTATTTGCCACAGCTGTCTTGGGAATCACACATCCTAGGACAGTCATGAATTTTAAAAAGTACCCATTGACTTCTGATCTGTTGGTTTTGAGAAGGTGAGTAAGCCAACAGTAGAGATGGTGACTCAAAGTGGAGCGGGCTTTAAGGGAAACCTGGAGGAGAGGTCAGAGCAGGGAAACCAGAAAGCAGAGCAGTGGCTTTTCCAAAAGGAGCTTGCAGTTCCCCCGTGGGGTGCACAGACTCTCCACGTTTTCCTATGAAAACCATGCAGATCACATACTTAATATTTGCACATACGTTCCTTTGAATGTAAAGGTCACTTTTCCAGAAAAGTCCAAAGCATTTCCTGGTTTAGAGATACACTGATGTGCTAGACAATTATATGGAGACTACCAGTAGGACTAATTTAGTGGATTCTCCACTGACCACTTTCTCAATCAACTGTACTTTGTACGCACATGACATAAATATGTGCATAAGATGTTACGGTTGTTCAACGCCATGTGGTAATGAGCTTGTTAATGTTTTCCTATGTATGCGTGTATGCTTCCTGTCTAGACAGTTAAGTGAGTTATCTCTGTCAGTTCATCAGTAAGAAACAATATTGAGAATAATTTCCTTTTCCTATTATTTGCATTGAAAACTCAAAGTCATGATGTAAAAAGAAAAAAAGAAATATGAACCACTCCTGAACTTTTCTCACTACTATATTTTTTTTCACAATTTTGGCCCCATGAATTAATTATAGTTCTCCAGAGAAACAGAACAACAGGATGTACGTATATAGAAGGAGATTTATTATAAGGCATTGGCTCGTGCAATTTTGGAAACAGAAGTCTCAAGATCTGTAGTTAGAAGCTGAAGAGCAGGAGACAATGGTATAGTTCCAGCCGAGTTCAAAGGCCTGAGAGCCAAGAAAGCTGAGGGTATAAGATCTAGTCCGAAAGCCTACAGGCTCAAGACACAAGAAGAGCTGATTTTTCAGTTCTAGTGCGAAAGCAGAAAAAGACCAACGTCCCAACTCGGGCAGTCAGGCAGGAGGAGTTCTCTCTTACTTAAAGGAAGCCAGATCTCTTGCTCTATCCGGGCCTTCAACTGATTAGATGAGGCCCACCCATAACAGGGAGGATAATGTGCTTTACTCAGTCTACTGACTCAAACGTTAATCTCATCCAAAAACATCCCCACAGACACACCCAGAATAATGTTTGACCAAACACCTGGGTACGCCAGTCAAATCGAGACATAAAACTAACCATCACATCCCATACTGTATAAATTTTCTAGTTCAGTATTTGGGTCAGACTTAATTTCAATCTTTTAGACATCTTACTGAGATTACTAACACAGTCAAAGATATTCATAAAGTTTGGTAGCAATATAAAATATTTCAGAGGTAAAAGTGTTTGAGTGATAATATACCATGAGGCAGACCGAACACATTTTTTCTCAAGCCATTCCTGTATCTTTCCCTATCGTGGGGGAAAGATTGCAGACTAAACAATACAGAAACGATCTTCTTGCTGGAAGCATATTAACCAATCTTAACAAAGGTTTCAATAAAATATAATTATATTTTGGTCAGGTCAATATTTATAGTTTGGTCAGGTCATTATTTAGAGTTTGGTCAGGTCAATAACTCTGAAAGATCTACATGGGTTCTCTGTATCCAGAAGGTGGCTCCTTCAAATTTACCCACAAACACTTTGGCCTCACAAGTTTAATGATAGAAAACAAAACGCTAAAGCCTCTGAAACTATCACGGACCCTCTTACGTAAAATTCCAAAATGGCAGAGCCCGTTTTCACAAGTTCCCTAATTCAGCAAGCAGAGTAGGGGCAGACGAACAAACTTTCAGAGCTTTTGTTTTCCAGAAATACAGAAATCTTGTAATTAATCTCAAGAACCATACAGTATTTACTAGTTTCATGCCTTAATGAAGGAAGACTCAATGTTTATCACATTAAAATGGGAGAGTGGGGTATAAAGGTGGGTGGAGGGGAGAAAAGCATGGCTCTTTTCTTAATGAATCTGGCCTTATGTTTCTTCCATTTTTTTATCAGCAATTTTATGCTCTGCAGGTAGTAAACAAAAATGGTAACAGTCAAACATGCATTTTGCATCATAACAAACCCGTTGGATCTGCAAACAGTTGTTTAAGGTGCTCCTTTTCCATCAGGAAAAACCATAGCATTTATTAGCAGCATTTCACTCCACTCACATGATTTGTGTGTTCTTCACTCTGAAAGTGTCAGCTGTCAAACGAAATGATGGGGACTGACAGTTCAGAATTTTAAAAGTTCAGCTCCTTTCAAACGCACTAAATGAACAAGAGCTGCCTAATTTGGGCTGAAGAAAAAGCAACAAAAATCCCCTGTAAGTATGCAAGGTTTTATTCCACTTTTGCATGCTTAGTATGCACGGAGAATGTTAAATACTTTTCAGCTGGATACACTGTTAATTCTATGAGTGAGAAAGATTTCATTAGGTGAGCTTCAGGCAAGAGTGGGCTACAAATGGAATTCCCTTTTATTTTCTGAAATTCACAGTATATGACCCATATCCAATGATAAATGGTCTATAAACTCTCTTGCTGTATTTAATTGCATAAACTTCCATTATATTCTACTATTAACATGGGAACACTTTGACACAAGATATCAGAAGGGGAAAAAACTAGTGAAAAATTAAAACCTTCCCTCTTAACAAAACCGACAAAATCTTAGTATCCCTCAGAATCGCGTTCAACATGTAAGTACCGAGCACACAATTTTAAATATTTTTTCAACCAATTAGTTACTTTTAATTTTGGTAGCACAAAAATCTATTAATCACTATTTAATTATCTGGAGCCCTTGCCTGCCTAATTAGTGCTTTCTCTATTGCATCTTCAACTAAACTGGGGACCCTATCAACTCATTTATCTGATACGTATTTGGTGCACTGGTGAGTTAATTAATGAAAAAAGAAAAAAAACTCATTTAAATGGTTCATTCAAAAAAAAAGCTTATTAAACACTTTGAACATTAAATAAGCCGACTGATTTTATTGGGTTTTCACTGCCCTAAAAAGCCTTATATAAATGCAAAATCCCATGTGACATTTCTGGGTAAATGTACGCTGTAGAAGGAATCAGAAGCCCGGTGACCAGTTGAGTAACAATCCTTCTTAAGTACACTGCCTGAGGCTGCGGGCTTCTGAAATCTTTTACACAAAAATGGGGACAATGATTAGACATAAGATTTTATTTGGAATTTTCTGGTGTTAGTCAGGAACACTAAGCACGATTGTAAATGAAATTGCATTGTTATATTCTAGGTAATGTAGTGTAAAATGGTCTATACTATAGCTGTGCTTATAATACTGAAGAAAACAAAGAGTAATTTCCAGAACCCAGCCCATCCCTCCACTGCATCTCCATTTTGCTCTGTCTCGCCAAAGCACTGTGGGCTCGTCTTCCAGCATTCTAGTTCACACAGCAACACCGCCAAGAAAGCTTTCCTAATAAGCACCCCCAAATGAGGCGAAGTTCCCCTCTTGGATGTTGTGACAGCACCTGCTTTGCACTTCCGGTGAAGGGGCAGTGGGCTACAGGGGTAAAGAACACAGCTTTGGCTGCAGGAAGACCCGGCCGTGAGTCTAGATTCAGCAACTAGGTTGCTAGGATTCGATGAAATTTTCTAAGTAAAGCATCTAGTGCTGACACATCAGAAATGTATTCTAAGCACTAGTCATTTTTGAAGTTGCACTCTACCGCACTTAACTGTTCCGATGTTTCTCCTACTAGGAGATCCTACTTGTGGAAAGAGACACACGATCCATCTTTGCATTTCCAGAGCCTAGCACGGTGTCTGACAGACAGCGAGCGGCCATATATTCCTGCGTAAAGGACGGACGGAACGAAGAGTCTGCAGTCAAGAAGTCTAAGGGATTTAAGTATAAAATAGGTAAACTGAAATCAAATTTCCCCTCCTTCTTACAGATGGCAGTAGGAATTCTGAAACACAAATCCGTACGTGTTAAGTGCTGATGACATAGCTCAACTTAAAAAAAAAAACAAAAACCGGCTATTTCACTATGATTAACACCAATATTGCTTTCTCTGGATCTCCAGTAGATTGTTAAATGGACACAGGTGTCTCATTCCTCATCTGAATATTCATTTCGTGATTCTCATCAGTTAAGAAATTGTCCCCGGGGGCCCCCGGGGGGCGCTTGGGTGGTGCAGCCGGTTAAGCACCCGACTCTTGGTTTCAGCTCAGATCTGATCTCAGGGTCATGAGATTGAGCCCCTTGATGAGCCCGGTGCTGGGCTCTGCACTCAGCGAGGAGTCTGCTTGAGTTTCTCCGTCCCTCTCCCCCTGTCCATTCCCCCTCCACACACACTCTCTCTCTCAAACAAATAATCTTTAGAAAAAAAAAGTAAATTATGGGATATCAAAAATTGTCATGGCACAAAAATTTTCAGTAGTGAATTGACCATTTATAAGATTAGTTCCAACTCAAAGTCCCCTCTGCAATTAATAGCACCTATTTTAATCCAGAGAATCAACATTGCGATCGGTTATAATCCTGTTGAGAATCTAATGTCTACAACTTCCTGTGCAAATAGAATGCAAATTTAAAAATTAAATTGAAATCTTCAAACTGCAGGATTCCATCAAGTCTATTAAGGTGATATTAGAGGGGCGTCGGGGTGGCTCAGTTGGTTAAGCATCTGCCTTTGGCTCAGATCATGATCCCAGGGTCCAGGGATCGAGTCCCACAAAGGGCTTCTTGCTCAGTGGGGAGTCTACTTCTCCCTCTGCCTGTAGATTCCCCTGCTTGTGCACTCACTCTCTCTCTCTCTGACAAATAAATAAATCTTTAAAAAATTTAAAAATTTTTTAAAAAATAAAGTGATATTAGAGACTTACTCAAGTCACTGTCGATCTATCAAGGTCAGACAATTGAAAAAGGGAAAAATGAAAAAGATGAGATTCAAAGAAGAACAATTTGAAAATCAGGTGATTAGGAAAACCTGTTTGAAAATTAATAAACCCATAGAATGTCTTTGCAAAATTGATCCTTTCTATCAGCATACTCTGAAAGTCATATGTGATGACTTTGATATTTTAAAATTATGTTGGAAAGATGATTCAAAAATCTAAGATTCCATTAATTCTTCACTACTTCTAAGAATTAGAGAACAGTTTTTATTGTAATGTAAATTGTATGCTAAAATATTTTTACTATTTTTCATTTTATCGTTCTAGATGGAGTCCCATTCAAAACTTCCCTTTTCCTGCTATTGTCTCTGAAATTTTGGTTTCAATTTTAGGTTGACTTACTCTAAGTGTTCTTCTCTGGTTCCAGTTACACACTGGTTCGAGAGAAAGGATTGCTCTCTGACGTTGCCACCACCTAGCGCCCCGGCTGCCATGTTCCACCATCTTGTGATGACTTTCAAGGGCACCTAGGATGTTAACGTGGTACTCTTCAGTTCAAGTTCATGGGCAGTGCACTTTTTAAAGGGAAAAGCAAGGAGAGTGCTGCAGAGATCTTAATGAAACAACCCTCATCTCACGAAAAGTCTCTTGGCACGGTATAGTCCTCCTTTTGGGGAATCCCTTTCTTCCGATAAATAAGGTGAAAAGACCCAAACTTTACTACACTAGGAAATGGGTATTCAACCCCCAGGGCCTCCATAACCAAATCACATTTAGTGCTGGACACTGCAGTGCTCCAAAAAGTTGATGATGACCATGTGTTGCCGGGTATATTACATACAGTATTCCAGAATGTTTTTTAACTTTCTCCCATCTCTTTTTTTTTAAATTCCTGATATATCCATTGGTTAGTTAAGAAAAGGGAGGATTTAAAAACAATTTTAATCTAATTTTTTCTCTAATGTTGAAATCACTAAAAGGAGAAACACATAATATGAAACTCCTATACTTCATTATGTAATACTTCTAAAAACATATTAAACTTCAGTATTTTCAAAAATTATTCTACAGTCTATGAGTATGTTTCATCCGAGGATATTTACTCTATAGCATTGGCAATTTACGTACTACACATCCCGGGTGTTCAAATACAAACAACGTATTTTTTGTTTTTGTTTCCATTTTAGTGGTATGTTTAAAGAAAAATTCAGATCGATTCATCAGAATACTAAAGGTAATTTTTTTCTCAATCTCTCCGTCAAGTTAGTTCAGCTCTAATTCAGGCAAATTCCTGACAGATATCAGAGTTCTATTTACTGATTATCTCTTCTTCCCTTTGGGATCATAAGATTTTAAGTGAAAAGAATCTAAAAGATTTATTGCTAATGGGATTCGACAAATGTTATCTTTGTTCAGAGTAAAAGTAATATATGATCCTGGCTTTGTGGGGCATCTTTAATGTTCTTTTTTTGAATATGTATAACTCATTTAGAGACCACGAATAGAGAGTAACTCATCATTTTTGCTACCTGCCTTAAGATATCTGCATTTTGTCTGTTTGAAAATAATATAAACTTGTGATTTAATTGATGTCATAACTTCGATTCATCACCACACTCACCGTAAACAAAAAGGCTCTGGAGAATGAACAAAATGCTATTGTTCACCAGAAGAAAGGTCATAACATGTTATATTTACATTTCTGTCATGTCTTATTACTAAATCTGTATAAACAATCTTCCTTCATTATTTCTGAATGGGAGACTGATGATAAGTGCTATTTTCAAGATTTTTTTAATCCTTTTTATTTGTCTAGCTAATTTGTGTGCTGACGCCTTACAAGGATAACTCTGTGTTTTGCTTGTTAAGTTATTAGGGATTTTTAGCTCCTGAAAATCAAGGACAAGTCTAAATGTAGCCTTTGCGTGGGTCGACAGCTTGAGGCGAGGGAGGTCAGCTGCCTGGTGAAGCAGGGAGAAATCTGCGCCATCCTCCTCTGCTTTGTGTCATTGACATTGGGCTGGGAACAGAGAATGATCTGTTGTTAGGTTAAGCGGCAGGGAAGCTTAAGGCTTATCATTTTCACTCCTGATACAACCGAAGCAATGGGTGAGTAATGAGAGGAACACAGATAATCACAGTGATACAGGCCATGAATTGCATGCGGCTGGGCGATAGTGCAGGTTTTATCAGACTGTGATGGCCAGCGAGCTAATACCAACCATAAATATGCAGATTAGTCAAATCTTTATTATATCTGCAAATAGCTACCGGCGTGTTTTTCCTCTCCCACTTTATAATGTGGATGATTCTGACTCCGAGCCCTACCTTCCACCCAAAGAAATTTAAATTAAAAGCAACTGTATCACATGGTGATCCGAAAAGGAAAATGTACCCCGTGACACCTAACGATCACACCATGACGCCCCAACACCAACCAGCATTGCTTCTCTATTCCTGGAACACCTAGAAATTGATTCCTTCCCCAGCGCAAGCAAGTTCCGTCCAATTCTCACCCTTCTCCTTCCCTCCCTACCCATTCCAGGGAACTTAGCTCACCCAAGATTTCTCATTTGCTGGGGCTCTGTCCCTTGTTTAAACTAAAGAGAATACAGGATCAGTCCTCTTTTCTCCCACTATAAAGTCTCTTCAGAATCTAATTCAATGAGATTGTATTTGTTACAATGAATACAGATTGTTCAATGGGGCACATTTAAGAAACGCTGAAAAGAGTGCCGGGGTTCGCGGGGTGGGGGCCGGCTGTGTGGTGGGGGCAGTGACGTTTTCTACATCACCTCATGTTTGTGAAGGTCTAAAAGCACTGAAAAGGATTTGTTATGTTTGTGTAAAGGGCCTCCGTGCTCTGGGTCTCTAAGATGTTACACCGAGCTTTTTAACATACGAGTTTTCTCTTGATCTTGGGCCTGACATGACCAGAGAGCCCGGGTTCCGGTTCTCAGGGACTGACCCGTATTGTCACTCCAATCTGGCATCTCAGAGTCCGCAACCTAAACAGCGGGCTTTCTGCAACTAACGTGTTGCTTATTTTAATATATGAGACTGGAAAATCCTTTCTGCATATCCGATTCTTTCAGAGAGCCATTTTGTTTACTGAGTGTTTTCATTTACCAAAATGAGTGTTAGGAAAAGATCTGAGATCTCCCGGGAGAACGAAGATCTTTAATCACATAATGTGACCTGAACAGTCAGTTATTAGAGTCTCTGAAAATATTAACAGCCCTGGAGAGAGTTGCAAACCACAGGGCTGCACATTCCAGTTATGAAATGTTATTCATAGTCTTGGGCCCTGTTCTTTGGCTCCATCACTGCCCTACATTCTGTGATTGGAAAGTCCATACAACTCCATCTCACTGTTTGCTATGATACATAGACCAAAGGGCTTAAAGATATTTCCCCTCCTAGAAAGAATGCAACACCGTGAGGATAGGCAGAGACACACACGTGTGTCCTGCGTGAATACACTGAACAGGCTAGATTTGATGGGACACGATCAAGAATTAGGTCTCCTTTTCTCTATTTTAAGAAATCCTCTCTTAGATGTTCTTTCCACTGTCTTGCAAAATATCTCAGAGTTCCCTGTGGCTTTTGTGGTCGCTTTGGAGTATTAGAACAGTATTATTTTCAGGTGTAAAAATATCCAATCTAATCTAAATCAAACCCGAACCATTTCAAAACTTTCTTTCCTGCCCCAACACACACCAAACCTTGCAACTTGAGTACCAGAAATGGGAAAATCTGAGTAGGGAGCAGCTCAAGGAGGGGGCTAAGGACAAAGGTTTTCTTCATCAGGGCTTATGCAATGTGGCTCTTTCTCTTCAGACTCTTTATCTCATGGACTACTTTGAGGGGGGGGCTGTCTTTGGAGATCCCTAGACTGGGACCTGATTTCTGCCTTGTCACTGCATACGTAACACACGCTCGGACGAATAACTTCTGATTCTGCCTCCACTTTTAACTTGATGGTATATTTCTGGGATGGCTGCCCCTGTGTCTTAGCCCGTTCAGGCTGCTCTGACAATGTAGCCGAGACCAGGTGGCTCGTAAACAACAGGAATTTCTCTCTCACAGTCCTGGATGCCGGGAAATACAAGTTCAGTGAATGTCCTTTTCTGGGTCCCAGTCTTATTGTAGCCTCACATGGTGGAGAGGCTAAGGGAGCTTTCTGGGTCCTCTTTTATAAGAGGATTTTTTTTTAAGGCTCTGTCCTATAACCCAGTCACCTCCCAAAGGTCCCACCTCCTAAAGCTATCACATTGGGCATTAGGATTTCAACATATGAATTTGGGGGGAACATCAAGATTCAGACCATAGCACCCTGGCAGGCAGCACTCATGTGCAGAGTCCTTTCGAAATGGCTCTAGCCATCAACAATACAGCTATACAGGTGGCCCACAGGAAAACTAAACTCCAATGTCTCTCAAACTCTAGAAGTTAAAGCCATCACAACACAGCTCTCTCTCCAGACTCTGCTCCAATTCAACAGCAGTCCTAGACCTGGAAGTTTCTAAAGATCACAAGATCCTAGGTGGAGACTGATAATGTCAGCCTTTCCTTCCGGCAGACACCTTCAGCGTTTGTGTATCATTCATTTGGAGCTGTCTTACGTGGTTGGGTGAAACTGGGAACATTGCAAGCTTTCTTTTACTACAAATAACCAATTAAAAGATGGACAAGAGATCTGAACAAACAGTTCTCCAAAGAAGATACACACATGGCTGATAGGCACATCTAAAGATGCTCAACATCATTAGCCATCTTGGAAACACAAATCAAAACCACAATGAGATACCACTTCCTGCCTACTAGCGTGGCTATCAACAAGAGGACGGATAATAACTAGTGTTGGCAAGGGTACGGAAGAACTGAAACCCTCACTCCCTGCTGGGGGGAGTGGAAAATGGTTCAGCCACTTTGGAAAACAGTCTGGCATATCCTCAAAAGGTTAAGCATAGAGTTACCTTCCTAACCAGCAATTCCATTCCTAGGTATATACCCCAGAGAAATGAAAACATATGTGCACACACACACACACACACACACACAAACGTGTATATAAGTGTTTATGGCAGCATTAGTCATAATAGCCAAAAGTAATTCCAACTTAAATACCCATCAACTAATAAATGGATAAGTAAAATGTATCTATACAATGGAATGGTATTAGGCAATAAAAAGAAATGTGGTACTGCTACCTGCTCCGACATGGATGAAACTTACAACGCTATGCTAAGTGAAATAAACTACTTGTAAAACACCAAAAACTGTATGATTCTGTTCATATGAAATGTCCAGGAGAGGCAAACCAATAGAGGCAGGAAGTAGGTTCGTGGTTGCCTAGGATTAGGGGGTCGGGAAGGGCAGGTGAGGATCAAGGGGTGATAGGTAGGGGCTGACGAGTTTCGTTTGGCGGTAATGAAAATGGTTTTAAATGTATTCTTGTGAGGTCTTCACAATTCCGAACATATAAAAAGCCATTGAATTGTACATTTACACTGGTGAATTGTATGTTCTATGAATCGTAGCACAAGCATAGAGCTTTGTTAAAAAGTATATCCTCACCTTCTTCCTTCAAACTCTGTAGAATTCTCAAAAGCAAACAACAGAAAACAAACAAACAAACAAACAAAAACAAAACAAAAAACCTCTGGAGAATTCTCTTCTACAGACTAGAAGAGAAAGGTTGGTCCCGCACAGAGGAGTCTAGCCTCTTTCCTTAGAATGGGCAGCCTTATCACTGATACCCTCATCTTTTGGGTCCCACCCAAGACTCCAAGACAGAAAGAAAATCCCATTTAACAATCTGTTAAATTAGTAAGAATGTAAAACGTTACCCATAGCATTTCATTTGTCTTTTCTTCATGCACCACTTTAAGAATAATAATTAAACTTATCAACTTTGCAGAATGGCACATATATTTTATCGGCTGCATTATCTTCCCAAGGGATTCCGTGTCCTAAAGCTCTGCTGGTTATATATTTCACTTAAAGGATTAAGGCCTAATCTTATAATAAACTCAATAAACATTTGGTGCCTGTGCAACTGACTATTCTAAGAATACAGTTTACTATTTAATGAATTCCTGTACTCTAATCCTTAAACAACCCTATAAGGTAAGTGTTGTTGAATAATCATCTTACAGATAAGGAAACTGAAGTTGCGAATGCTTAAGCGATTTATGCACAATAAATCACTTAATGCACGACTGAGCCAGGAGTCCAGGCTACAGCCTCTGTGCTTACCACACGCAACACCTGAGTCTCTTTCTCTCTTTTTGGCGATCTCTGATGATAGAAATGTTCACATCATTTTAAAACAAAATGCCTAGTTGCTGCTTCTAAGGGGGAGACCTGAACTCACACAAGATGCAGTATAAGTTTGAAAAAACTTGGCCACTTGCCATAAGTAATTTATTTTTATGTTTTAGAAATTACAGAACAGTGGTCATGAGTCAGCCTCTGTCTATGTCTGAGTGGGGTCTGTACTAGACACAGATGTCTCTTGAATTCTATTTTGAAAATGCATTTTCTACAAAAACGATGGAGAAGGTGACAGAGATTAACATTAGGATAAGAACTGAGACTGGTTTCTGAGAAGATGAATAAAACCATCTGAGAAACAGCAATAGCCAGCGGACAGAACCATCTCCGCACTCATCCTATGGTACTTTGTCATCTCAGTATCACCTTCTAGAAAGATGAATCCCCATGCAAGGCGAAGTCAATGTGGCTTCAAAGAAATTTATAATATGCTTCCTTTCTAAATATAATTATTGATGCAAAAGGAAAATCATAACTGCTATTTTTGACAAGCCACTTAACCCTCTGCCTGTGTCCTCATTTGTAATGTGCAGTGTTCTGGCTACGTTTCGAGTCACATGTAAAGGGACAAACATTTCACAGATGCCAGAACTGGAGTCGGAAATATTTGTTCCTTTGCATGCGCTGCCTTCCCTTCGTAGCCGCCACCCTCCCATTCTGTTTCCCCCATTTTGTCAGTCATACTTCCTTGACAACGTGTTTAACTATCTCATTTATTTTACTTTAGACCTCATTGTAGTTGGTGCCTCCCTGCTGGATTTGAGGAAAAGTGTAGGGGTGGTTGGAGAACACAAACAAGACTTAAGAAGATACTTTGGGTGCCTGGTGGCTCAGTTTGCTAAGCATCTGCCTTCAGCCCAGGTCATGATCCCAGGTTCGTAGGATCAAGCCCTGCGCAGGGGTCCCTGCTCAGCCGTGGGGAGCCTGCTTCTCTCTCTCCCTCTCTCCCTCCCCACCCCCTGCTTGTGCTCGCTCTCACTCTCTCTCTCTCTCTCTCTCTAATAAAATAAAGAAAATCTTAAAAGAAAAACCAAATATGTAAGAAGATACTTCAGCACCTCCATACACGTGGTGAGCGGTCCTCCTGCAGATTACTAACCCAACCAACCTCATCTTGACTCTCCTTCACTTCCGCCATAGAGAGAAGTAATTTCAAAGCTCGCCCTCCGAGTCTAGGTATTCCTTCCACTTAGTGCTCAGAGTGGTCTACACAGTGGCTGATCTCCTGCCCCTGACATCAGAATCGTGTTTTAGAAACTATAAGTACTATCTGCAAAGCTATTCTTGTTATGGCTTTTGTCACATCAGATAGACTTGGCTGGGAGAACCTGTTCATGATCCAAGGCAGAAGAGACTTGCTTGTGTCACTATGGATGGACCGGACAGCTAAGAATAATGCGTCGGTAGCCATTTCTTCAGCGAGACCGACAGTAACTTCGGAACCTTACAATGCATTATCAAATCGGGTTTTTCTGCCCTTAAATTCAGTGAAAAGATATTAAATATCATTAATTCATTAAAGAAATGCCTCGTGGATTTTATGAATGCTCATGAATATTTCATAAAGTGATTAAAATTGTTAATCCTGCTCCCAATTAATTTTAAGTAATTCTTAGAACACACATGTAAATAATAGGTAATTATAATGTTTTATTATGTGTCATTTATATAACTTAGGCCATTAAAATTGCATTTCTGACAGGACACATTTCTTAGGGCCCTATGTCATTTTTTGAAAGCAATAATTCATTTTTACTTTGAGCCTGTATTAATTTTGAGGGGACTTGGGGGGGGAGAATATTGAGGGACCTTAAGAGAAGAAAAATAGGTTCAAAGAATGCAAACACTGGCTCATCTATGAAGTATCATTACCAGAGTTGTAAGTTTTTCTCCTCCACCGACGTGCTCAGGGGGTATTCAGCACATCTACTCTAATTGAGAAAGCTATTATCTGTGGAATTAGGCACAAAGCTAATTCTACCCCTTTGTTCCTTTCTTTCTTTCCTCATGCTTTAGTTTCTCGCTATGCTTGGCTACTACATGGGAAGAAAAAGGAACTTAGATCTGGAGGCAATTTATAATAACGGCAAGTTCATAGAGTCAAAACGAACTAGGTAGAAGGGACCATGACTTCCTAGCTAGACGGTCTTGGGCAAATGACTTGACTTCTCCGGGTTTCCCTTCCTTTACCTGAAATGTTTTGAAGATAATACCTTCTCTACTTACCTTGTAAGTTTTGTTTTGTTTTGGTTTTTTTTTTTTGGTTAAAACATATTTGTTTTGTTTTTTAGTTAAAACACATATTAAAGTCATTTTGTAAAATACTCTGCTAATTACCCCAACTGACTAAATAGGTCATTTTGAGCAAGTTCCTTCACCATTTTCATTTCTCTGGGCCTCAGTCTCCTCATGTCAAATGAGGGTCTTGAAACACCCTCATTTGAAACAGATTCGTTTTCCTAGTGGTCCATTTACATATTGCTGACTTTTTCTTTAACTTTCAATTTGTGGATAATTTCTTGCAAGTTCAGGTGGTTCAGGACTTGGAGGGAGATGAGATATGGGCAAAAGGTGGTCCAAATGTCATGGCGAGCCCTGTGGCCCTCGTGTCTCACAGCATCTGGTAGGGATTTGCATACTTGGACATCCCTCCGAACACATTTTGAGCTCTCACTCTGTAGCCACAGGGCTCCCATCCCAAGTACCCATCACTTCCAAAGAAATGCTTTCGTCAGTGGCTTGACTTACTCTGGGGCGGATTATTTCCACCAGAAGTAGCCAACTGACGTTCTGTTTTGCCTTTGCCTGTTGTGTTCTGTGAGAGCTAATTCCAGTCTTTGACATAGGAGGCATATTTATGATATTTGGCTTCTTTGTTCACCAGATTTTTCCTTTCTGTGTTTATGAGAGTTAGCATAAAGTATTAGAGTTCTGTCCTACTGGGTTCCTTTTGTTTAAAAGCATTCGTGTCCTTTGCCCTTACTTTGGTCCTTATGAGGAGTTCGATGTGTAGAGGCGCAGCTCCAGGGCTGCTTGACTGCTTTTATGTCCTTTTGTAAAAGGTTTCCAAATCAAGAGAAGCATGTATTTGTTATTTCTGGGTCCATTAAATGCCCAAGTAATTAACATTGGCCATTTTGCCACTACCAAAGCATGGAAACCGCAATGTTTTTGTGATGTATGGTCATTTCGACATCAGCTTACAGTTGCATAAGCCCAGCTAATCACCTGAATGGTAATACATTAAGACAAGCACCAGATTAGATGGCCAGGCATCCAATGACTCTTAGACTGTTTGGAGATGCACGGGCTCCAGCCAACCATTGATGTGCTATTTTAAAGTTTTTGAAGTTGGCAAAGAGAAACTCTTAAAACGCGGATAGTAGTGGTAAGGGTCTGAAAAAGTGTCTAACTATACCCGGCGTTAACATAAACACAAAAGAAAGTTACATTGTAGACAGATGCATAACATAATCAGAAATCAGGATCTGACATTGCATATTCTTCATTTGCAAATGCATTCCTTTCTAAAAAGCTGCAATTAATTACAAACGAGTTTTGATGCCGTTTTTGCTTTCCTTAAATATGGAGTGAATTCACCCCATAAACTAATGAACCAAAGTGGAGCCAAATAGAGACCAGCTGGCTGGATGGCTCAGTAATTTTATCCACATGATTGACTTTACGATCCTTTCACTGAAGTAACTAGTCTTTATTCTTGCAATCGGCACCAATGACAATTTGGGAGGGGTGGGGAATTATTAAAATCTGGAGAGAGAAGCGGTTTGTTTGATGTGGAACAACACGTTCGACCACACACTTCTTCGGTATTCGAGGTGCCGAATTCCGGCCGCCTCTAGCTTCCAAAGAAATACACTGATTCGTTGCCACAGAGACGTAATAAGCAACCGATGCCCAAATAATCATTGCAGATATTCCATTAAGAGCATCTAACTGTGCGGCTCTTAGCCATACAAATTGTTTTTTGACAGCTTGTAACCTTTTCAAATAGTTTCCTTTGGGCATTACACCACACTCAGATCTAATGTTAACTTTTGCTTAGTCTATAATTTATGAGTTTCTTTGGCGATGCATAATATATCTGAGGTGAAAGGATACATTCAAATAAAAGCTAAGAACAAAAATCCATTGCTGTTTTAACCCATGAAAACGTTGCTCCCCAGGAGATAACTACAAGAGGACAGAATAAAAAGAGGGGAGGGAAGGACCGAAATGATCCAGAATTCCCATAGAACTTGTTTTAAAACAAGCAAGTTTAATCCATTTAAACAGGACCATAGCTGGACAGAAATGAAGCAAGCATATCACCAGTGCGTGTACGAAAGTCTACTTCGTACAGAAGTTTGTCTTAAGATCCATGCAATTCCACAACATAAAAATTAAAAATTATAAAATGGCTTAGTGACGTTGTCAGTGAAGAGCTGAAATATACAACACTCCTTTATCAGAGAACATTCCCAGGTTTACAATTTCCAGATACTGGAATGTATCCACTCAAGGAGGAGGAAAAGCATCATTCCAAACTCTGGTCAAAAAGTGGATTCCACTTAAAAATCATAGATCACAAGCTGCTGGACCTAAAGAGAACTTTAGAAACCATCTGGTCAGGCTCAAAACGGAGCCTCACGCCTTCATTCTTGACTCTTCCCTTTCCTGGCTCCCAACACCCAGACTATCATCAAGTCCAGCCAGCTCTACCACAGGAATCACAGTCTTCCCGCTGCTGCCCCCTCGGCTCTCCAGCACCATCACCTCCCCCTTGGGCTACTGCCAAACACCCCTGATTTGGGGGTCAGCAAACACCTGCTCACCATTCCACTTGCTGCCTCTTTTTGAATGTCCTATAAGCTAATAACCATTTTTACATTTTTAAATGGCTGTTAAAAAAAATCAAAAGAATAATATTGCATGACATGTCAAATTACATGAAATTCAAATTCCAGTGTCCATCAATAAAGTTTTATTGGAACACCGCCATGCTCATTCTTTCATGTATCGCCTATGGCTGCTTTTGTTTCACAATCGCGGAATTGTGTACGACAAGGACCATATGGCCCGCAAAGCCTAAAATATTTACTATCTGGCCCCTTTTAACTGAACTTTGACAGAACAAGTTTGCTGACCTCCATGTAATCAGTTCCCAATACCTATACTTTCTCTACCACAGTCAGTTCTTCACACAGCAACCAGTGGTCCTTTTAAAGCAAACCAAATCCTGTCATTCCCCACTTGAAACCCTCCAATCCTGACCTGTCCAATATGGCAGCCACTAGCCGCATGTGTTTACCGAGCACTTGGCGTCTGCTGCAACTGAAGAACTGAATGTTAAATTTTATTTAATTTTGATTATCCTAAATTTGAAGACTGATTCTGGATTTAATTATTGGAAAGCATTTAAGTATGTTTGAAACAAGTCGGGTATGTGAATCTACCATCTCAAATGTAAATTTTATGAAATCTTAATGTAAATCAATTATTTCCAATGAAAATTTGGCATCCAAACTGAAATGTGCTATAAATGTAAAATACACACTGACTTGAAAGTCTTAATTCAAAAAGAGAGTGTAAAACATCTCAATAATTTTAATTGTGACTCCATGTTGAAATGATAATATTTTTATATATTTTGTTAAGTAACACGTATTCAATCTAATTTATCTATCTCTTTTACTTGTTTAACGTGGCTACTAAATGTTTTAAAATTTCATATGTGGCTCATGTTATATTTCCACTGGACGATGCTGCTTCAGTGGGTTTACGTGATGATGAGAATAAATTTAAACCGCTCAGTGTCAGCGAAGTCTTCGTTGGCCCCCGCCCACCCCTTTAATCACATCTCTTGTCAGTCTCCTCTCCATCTCCTCACCCTGGCGTTCTGCCAGGCCCTCAAAGACACTCACCTAATTGTTGCCTTCTAGTCTTTTTTTGTACCAACTGTGCCTTCTCCCTGGGAACTGCTGCCCTATGGCATGACTCATTGTCATCATTCAAGTACAGCTTAAATGCCCGTCTCCTCAAAGAGACCTCCCCTAGTCCACCTCTAGCCACTTTCTGCCATCCCACCCAGTGTTCTTCTCTCCACAGCTGTTATCAGTATCTGGAATTTTCTTCTGTATTAATTTATGGGTCTGTTGACTGTCTCCATTCCCTGCATATCCCCACCCCAACACACCAAGAGCAAGAATCTTGTCAGTGTTGTTCACTGACCTATCCCCAGCACTTAAAACAATGCCAAATGCTCAGTAAATAGTTCAATGAATGACCCTTCATTTTACAGATGAAAAACTGAGATGTGCAGCAGTCGAAAGACTTACTGACAGAGCAGAATAGAAAATGGGTCTCCTCCTTCCAGCACAGTGATTTTTTTTAATTGAAGTCTAACTGACATACGTGACATTAATTTCAGGTGGACGACATCGTGATTCAATGGTTCTACACATTGTGCTATGCTCACCATGGTAAGTGTATCACCGTCTGATACCACACAACAAGATTACGATATTATTGACTCTATGCCCTTTGCTGTGCTTTTCGTCCGCGTGACTTATTTGTTTTATAACTGGAAGTCTATAGCTCTAAATCCTCTTTACCTACTTCACCCACCCCCAAGCCCCTCCCTTTAGGCAACCACCAGTGTGTTCTCTGGGTTCATGATTCCGTTTCTGTTTTTGTTCCTTTGTTTTTTTAGATTTCACGTAGACATGAAATCATATGGTATTTGTGTTTCTCTGCCTGACTTATTTCACTTAGCCTAACGCCCTCTAGGTCCATCCATGTTGTCACAAACGGCAAGATCTCATTCTTTTCTATGGTGATCAGTTCAGTATTTTTAAGGGGTGGCTCGGCTCAGTGTCTCTCCTGGTCAGAGCACCGAGCCCTCCTGCTTGGCTGTGTGATGCTTTGTCAGGATGCCAGCTTCAAAAGAGAAAGGTCAGATAAGCCAACCATTTCATTTACCCATGGGCACCCAAAACCTCCTCTGTCGCCTCATCCGCTCTCAAGTGCCTCGCCAGCTTGTCAGCAGCTTTTAGGATTGCTTCTCAGATGATTTTATCCTCTGGGTGTAGAAATAATCACCAAAATTAAAGAAGGAAATCAGTGGCATTTAGCCTCTCTCACACACCAAAGCGACAGTCACAAAGCAGAAGGAACTAGGTCGTAAGGACAGAAAAGAGGCCAATTAAATAGTCTGAAGTCGTAGCACAACCACCATGAGCTGAAAAATAAACACTAGGGGTCAGGGTGCCCTTCTTCTTTTATCTTTTTCTTCTTTTATTAATTAGCATTCAAACTATGCTCATGTTCCCACAAATTAAGTGACTGCCCAAAGGGTGATATTTGAAGGCAACTTGGGAAAGAAATGACACAACCCACTCCTGCTGTAGTTTGAATCGTCACTCCTCGTAACATCATCTATTCTGGGCTTTCTTCCTCACTGAAGATCAGATATTTCTGGGAGAGTTATTGGTACCTTCATTAGGTGAGAAACACTAGGAAAAAGGAATTAGAGGACATATCTGCCTTGTAGTTTTGCTTACAAATAGACCTACTATGGAGGGCGTATTGTATTCAAAGGTAATGAAGGTCCCAGTAACAGCCTTTGATTTCAATTCTCATTGACTAGCAGCTAAAGAATGCTTGAATTTCTCTCTTCGTCTGTCCTGCATTCTTTCACACTGGGGAAGGAAGCAATTTCTTTGATCTTCACATTCATTTGTCTAATGCCTTTTGAGAATGTCTCCTGTGAATTATACTATCAGGTGTATCCAGCAACACGAGACGACGCTTAGAGTTGGGGGTGAACAGTGAGATGGGGCTGTCCAGGAGCAAACCATGTGGCTAACACAGAGGCTTCATCATATGTCAAAGAAGGGGGATGAAGGGATGTGGGGAGCAGATTTTAAATGTCAGGTTGAGGTGTTGGAACTTTATTCTGTCGGTAACACGAAACTACTAGAAATTTTATTACGTGAATAAAATATTGTCATTTATGCAGGAGAACATTGATGACTAGCAGTTATTGGGCACTACGTGCTAGACAACGTTGCTAAGCACTTTACATGCTTATATGTCACTTAGTCCTCACACTGACCCTATAAGGTGGGGAGAACCTTTACTATTCCTGCTTTACGGAAAAGGAAAATGAGATACAGAGAGATTCAATAACCTGCCCACTGTCACACAGCTCGTATGTGGCAGAGCTGGGATTCAAACCCATGCAGTCTGCCTCCGGTGCTCTTCAGAGCAGCGAAGCAATATGGCAGAGTAGCTAAAAGACTCTAATTGGGCAGAACGGCAGCTAGTCTGTGTGGAGCCCTGTACAAAGTGAGAGAAGATGCCACCTCTGAATGGGCTCAGTACGAGGGCTGGTAAGTGGATGGCACAGTGTCTTTGCAGGAGCTTTGAAAAGTGACCTTTCCTGTGGGCAGACACGATCAACCCCATGCTCCCTCTTTGGCTTGGTTTATGGAGGAAAAAGGCTAGATGCGTCCTAGATGCCTCCTAGATGCCTTCACTTGGTGTCCGCACCAACTTTAGAACATTTTGCTTTCAGTTGAATTGCTGAAATATATTAACTTCCATGTCCTAAAACCCTCAGCAAAGTCAGCTCTACGCTACAAAGCCTGCTTCAAGGAGTGTGTGTGTGTGTGTGTGTGCGCGCGCGCGCACGCACAAAGTTAAGAAAGAGGCAAATTTCGATGTTTGGGATGATGTCAGAACAAGATCAAAGAACAGCCACAAAGTTTTCGAGTTGAGAACCCGAATCCCTGCTGAAATCTTTCAGGAATTCACAAAAAATCTTCTTCGGAAATGAAGGTCATCAAAGGTCATCAGAAATTCTACTGGGGATTCGAACTCATCTTTCTCAGTCACATTACTAATAATTTTAATTGGGAAAAGAGGAGTGAGCCAGAAGACTTCCAAAGAGAGGTAGCACTAGGTCATGCTAGAATTTGCCTGCTAATGCACATGACTTTATTTGGATACATACAGACCACATAAATGCATGTGCTTTTCCCAAAGAACCCAGATTAGCATTGCTTTTCTACCCTTGCCCGATTTTTGCAGGCTTGTTCCTCCTTGTGAGGTCAACCCAGCCTGCCTTTTGTCCCAATATCCGAGAAGATGCATGAAAATCACCAAAGTCCAAAGATCGAGGTTCAAGATCAAGTCAGCCAATGCCTATTGCTTAGTCATTCCCCACTCCCAACCCCTCCACCCCTGCCTCTTGATCAATCATTTACTAAATCCACGGCCCAGTACTTTCGTGCCCAGGTTCTTGGGACCTTCTCCAGTACCTCTGGAACCTCCAGGCAGACCTCCCTGATAGACACAACCCTAACGGCCTTGATGAGCAGTAGTAAAGACCACCCTGTCCTTTCCTACCTTCCTCGACTTCCACTCATCAGTCAGGTTGGGGAAATCGGAATCTGCTTCCACCTCATAATCTTTGGTTTTGTCTGAATTCGTTACTCTGAGTCCTAGAATCCACTTTCCATCTAAAACTTTCTGCTTTCTTTAAAACCCTAGACGCTGAGCAGAAATAATTACCCAAATCTACCTGAGGTTAGGTCATCAACTGGTTAAAATTTTAAATCACGGTGCGTCCCAAATAATTCATTCCTTAGAATACAGAAGTGCCACATTCCTGAAGTCTCCTGAGAAACCAAAGTTCAAGTTGATTGTCTTAGTGTAGTCCAGACAAGAGAGCCACAATGGTTTAAAATACAAGTTCTTACCCTTGCAAGATCATGAATGGGCTTCTGGAACTAAATAAGCTTTCTGGAAAAGTGCATAATATACAAATGTGTGCCTATATGTACACTGTTCTATGAAGAGGGACCACAGATTTCATCAAAATTTCAAAGGAGTCAGTGAGCCACAAAATATTAAGGTACACTGTCTGGCCCATCAACTATAATCCCCCCCCCCCGATAGTCAATGCCCCTGGCTGTATATCTTTACCTGTATAGAAAAGCTAAAATACTTGGCACATTTATTTTCTTTCTTTTAATTTGTAGTTTGTAATGCTAAAAAATACTTTTCATTCCAAAATACAATACATTCCAAATCCCCACTGTTGATGGCCTTGACACATTTTCCCAAATATGATTTCGCAAAGCTCAAAAATTATTTCAATTTTGTAAATGCTTTAAAAGTCTGATATTAATCTACTAGTGAAATTACCATGAGAAAATTACCAAAATTGAGAAAAAAATCTTAATGACCAGGCACTTCTTTAGTCTTTCAGTTTTATATCAGATTATATTAGATTCCATTCGTAAACTGTACAGTGGGACGTCATTATCATACAAGAACAGCAAGACAGGACCATTACCTGCACCTTGCACTAATCCTGGCTGGTTTTTACACCCTGCGTTTGATATATTTGAATCCAGATCATCAAATGCTATTATGTCACAGGTCTTCCTTAACATGATTTCAGAAAATCCGTCCATTCCTTCAAAAATAATTCATTCTGGTATAGATAATGTCAATATGTTAAGCACACATAGAGGCACTATTTATTCTATTAAATTGGAAAGGTTATTGGTCATACAAACCCAGTCAAATCTCAACTTTATCTGACTTCACCATTCCACGGGGGTTACCTGAATCCCATTCAATCACAACAAATACAAGCTTTCTGACAGCAGAACTATTCCTCAACCGGTACAGCATAATTGAGTCTTTTTCCACCAAGATTGACTGGGGTTAGGGTATTAATTGCCAAATCTTCGGAGAATCAATCTCTCTCTCTCTTTCTCTCCCCTCTTGCGCACTCTCTCTCTTTCTCCTTAACACCCTTCCTCCCTCCCTCATGATATTTACATAGCTAAACACAAAATGAGAACTCACTGGTCTTGGAAATGGCTTGTTTTCCTTGCCAGTTAGCCAATCGTAAGTTGATAAAGTGGGACCAAATTGTTTCAAAATAAAATACATTTTTTGAAAATACAATTCATTTAGTTGTACCATTTAGTGTAAGTAAAAACGCTAAACATATTTCCAAAATCTATTGAGAAACTGAACGAGCAGCTCAATCTCATGAGCATGTAGCCAGGGATGAGGTGTATAAATCTGACGGCCAAAGTCACCGACTCTGAATGCCTCTGTGCTAAGAATGTGCTAGGTACTGGAGGGGTGAAGATGAACACTAGTCCCTTCACCTTTAGCTGAATCACAACCCACTCGTATCACACCGGAGAGAAATGAATTAGCAAAGCCACATCTGAAGGTGAGAGACCTCCCGCGGCAGCTGTTACAGATTACGCAATGCACAAAACAACACAAATTTACACTCTTACAGTTCCCTAGGTCAGAAATCCAAAATGCGTCCCACGGGGCTAACAGCTCTCTTCACGGGCTGTGTTCCCTTCTAGATGCTCTAGGGGACAATCCATTTCCTTGCCTTTTCCAGCTTCTGGAGGCCACTGCTGTTCCATGGCTTCTGGCCTTCTCTGTCTCCAAAGTCAGGGATGGTGGTGGGTCGATTTCTTCTCCTGTCTCATCACTCTGATCTCCTGCCCCGCCTATTTCGCTTTTAAAGGTCCTTCTGATTCCTATTGGACCCACCTGGATAATCTCATCTCCTCCCCCTCTTTTAAGGTCAGCTGATTAATAAACTTGACTCTATTTACAAACTTATTAACCTTCACAGCATAAGGTAACACATTCACGGGCTGTGAGGATTAGGACGCAAATACCTCCAGGGGCCATCATTCTGCCTGCTACATCCCCTGAGACTAGCCATGTATTCTAATATTTCTATCTGTTCTTCAAAAGGAGACATATTTTTTTTTCGCTTAAACCATACCCGCTAAAAGAACTACATACTTCATTACCTCAGAAGCAATACCACTGTATAAGGTGACCATAATTAATTAATTCTCAACCTGATTTTTTACTTCAGAATATTCTGGAATCAGAAATAGCCTTGGAGAGGCTCTGGGTGGCTCAGTTGGTTGAGCGACCTCCTCTTGATTTCGGCTCAGGTCACGATCTCAGGGTCGTGAGATTGAGTCCCAAGTGGGGCTCTGCCCCAGAAGTGGAGTCCGCTTGGGATTCTTGTTCTCCCTCTCCCTCTGCGCCCCCCCCCCCCCCGCTCGCGCACACACGCTCTCTGTCTTTCTCTCCCTCTCTAAAGAAAAAAAAATAGCTTTGAAGGAAGAAGAGAAACTGCCCATTTAGGAGCAGAATAAGGTATATTTCATAAAACATAAGGCAGACATGAAGCGCATTTCCAAACGTACGAACCCCAAAAGAACAAGTTAGCTTGTTGTAACCCCCCTATTCTTCTACACAAATCAATTGGTGTTATGAGTACAAAGCGAGTTATTGTTATTTGGGGTTATATCATATAGTTATGATGTATATACATGGCCGGCATGTGCAGAACCAGGCTGCAAGATTATGTAGCACCTACTTTCTTTTAAGTGCGTAAGTGACTTCATGGATATCATTTCAGGTAGGGTCACTATTTATAGTTTCTCCTCTAACTGGTTAGAGGTAGTCACTTAAGAAGTACATCTTTGCCAAATAAAGTGTGGTCTATTTCCCACAAAAACTCCTCTCAGAGCAGAGGTTAGACAAGCAGAAGGACTGTTCAGGAAAGACCTATTGAGGGAAAACGCTTTTCCTGTGGACTATCTTCCCATCATATAATAATCACAGAAGTATTGTGTTGGGGAAAAAATTGGCTCCTCAATGTAATAAGATTGCACCTAAGCATGCGGCTAGTCTCTTAAAATTATATATTTGAAGGCAAAAATGTATAACTTTCATTAAACTTTAATACCAATACTCAAACCTTAACCACAACAATTTGTTACGCTAAAAATAAGGAAACCAAAATGCTGAAAGGGGAAAATATAGCCCTGAATCTTTGGCCACACTATCCACCTGCTTCATTTTTATTTCCATTAAAAAGACAGGATTCCGTAATGCTTTATCAATTTCTAAATTTTTCACAAACCTCAAACCATCTCAGTGTTCTACCTTTATTTCTGTGGTGACTACATTTTTTTTTAATTTTTTCTAGTCACTAACTCTAAGAACCACTTTCCAGGTTCATTCACCTCCTAACTACACAGTTAGTATATGATGACTCCCTTCTTAAAACACACACACACACACACACACACACACACACACACACAAACAGTAACTCCATTTAGGTCTCGCCTTGTAAAAAAAAAAAGAACACATCACTTGGAATGAACCATTATAAAATAAGAAACCATTATAAAATAAGGAAACAGAGACTCTTCAACATTAAAAATGCTCTGTGATCTGAGTTAGTGCCTGAACTCCTCATGGAGTGTTCTAAGGGGGTGATAACATCAAGGTTCTCTTTTCTTCTTCTTTCCAATAAATAGTTAACTCTCTATAGAGAGCTATGCAGACTTCTATCTATCTCTTTCCAGTATGTAAGGGCTTGAACTTCTACATGTGTGATATTTTCAGCAAAAGTGAAATGTTGATGATTTTGTTGGGACCATCAATCCCCAGAAAACTTAGAGAACCACTACCTCACTATAGTCCAGAAGATTCTCCTGTGCATTATGACTCAATAGTAGACGCCCAACCCAAAGCCTGATGCCATGGCCTTGTTGATTTTGTCATTCCCACAAATGTATTGGCTTATTGCACTGAGATATTAGCTTAATGATCAGTCCTTCTCAGGTACTTTGAACACACCCAAAGGACGTGAGCTGAGTTAGGAAGTGTTGATTGCTCACTTGCGGCAGAAGCACGTGCAAGGAATGCAAGGGGCCTGGTCATCCAGGTCACAACATAGACGAAAAAATGCCCCTCAAGTAGTTCAAGGAATTCCAAATTCTATTCATTCAGTGTTCATCTTTATGGTAAATAATCCATCATAAGATTGATCAGAATTCATTAGGCAATAACATTTCTTTCTCCACGTTGTCCTCCTACTGTGAAAGTATTATTTGCAATTACGGAGCATAAATTAATAAGTGACTTTACCGGTAGCTAGGATGAACATTTTCTTAGACTAACACACTCCCCAGAATAATTCTCTTTACAGACTGGTGGTGAAGTATTTTCAAAAAAGCTAGCTATGGTTAGGTGAGGACGCGACCCTAGAGCAAGGTGAGGCTAACTGGCTTGCACGAGAACTCATATCAAAAAGTGTTTTGATTAAGCTCAGAGAAAGGAAACTCTTTAATGTAAAGGGACACAACTCACCCGAGTTAAAGGTGAACATTATCTTTGGGTCACTTTGCTCAGGAATATACAGGAGAGAATGGCTCTAAGCACAGTAAAATCTCCTTTCCTGACTCAGAGCCCTGCGGCGATGTGGCCGGCAAGAAGAACAGCCAGGGGGTGCTGGGATGGCCACACCAGCCAACTGTGAGCAGATATAGGCCTTGGAAACAAAGTACGATTTCCCCAAAGAAATGCTCTGATCCGAATGGCCTCCTGGAAAATATAAAATACAGTTAGATCTTCAATCATTGTTACATTATTCAGCATTTATAGTCAATCTCTAACCTGCCCGCTTCCCCAAGAACTTGATTCTAAATGACAATTTCAGTTTGGATTTTAATATTCCTTCCAGTGGACTTTTACCGGATGGAATTTAAATGATCAAAAGCAAGCAGACCCACAGTCATTAGCCCTCATCCTTCTGGCAGCATTTTGTGCTGTCGGGATGTTTATTTTTCTGAAATCAATGGAATAGACGCATAACATTCTGATTCTCTCTCTGCCTTAAATTAGATACTGATCTTGGAATATGCAGCTATTAGAAAAGTACACACAACTAAACCAAACTGCTCACAAGGAAAGTGATAAAAGAAATTTGTTTTCTTAAAAAAAAAATTTGTTTTCTTAGACCTGCTGTTAGTAATTGATAAGAAACAACTTTAACCGTAACTAGGTAGAGGGGAAAAAAGTTGTATTTTAAATGAAGTATACTATGACGTCCAAAATTTACAGAACTTACAATCTTTGATTTAAGGTTTTTCCCAGAAACTTATTTTATCCTGAACATCTGCAATATTAGTTTCTCCTTTCCTTTTGTAAAAATCTACTCATTCTTTATAACCCACAGAGAATTCCTATTCCTTCTTTGCACACACTGACCTAAATATAATTCTTGCCCTTCTCATCAACTCAAAAACAAAAAACAAAAACCTCATGGCAAACCTATTTAATTGCCGCTAAGAGAAGAATATGGAAAAAAAATTAAAACCTAAATCATATCCATAATGAAAAAAAAAGACATTATAAATCTAAAGCGAATTAATAATACCAAAACGTTTGTCCTTTAGAACTGATGCACTTTGTTAAATTGAGAGCATATCAAAATATATGGTATGACCTTAAAGAAAGTAAAATACTCTGATATATGGTGCATACATTTCCAAAACATATTTCTCAAGAGAATTCATGAAAACTGATGTTTAATTTTCCTTACAGTGCATTCTGAACCAAGTTTCTTCATAAAAGGAACAGACCATACTTTCAGAACGAAAAGCAAAACATTTTCTTTGTTTCCATTCTCCTCAAACCACAGAAAATAGAAAGCGTGGACTAATAGTGTCTATTCCCTCTAAAGGAAAAAAAAATGGAAGAAGAATTATGCTTTTGAGCAAGGCAAAAAACTCCAAAACACAAAAATTTCGGAGATTTTTCTGTGACTCAGGCGTTAGTCTTAAAAAGTGGCATTCAAATGAGTTTCCTGGTGACTTTTCTCTTTAAGCCATCCTTAAAACACCAAAGTCCTAGAAATGTAGCTGTGAACAGTGTCCCTACTCCTTTTCAGAGACTTCCCTCAAGAGAGGGCTCAGGGGCTGGATTCCAACCCTGCTCAGTGGATCCCAAGCCTGATGCAGCTTAGTATCATCAGGGCGAGCTTTTTAGAAATGCAGGTGCCCTGGCACACCCACTAGTGATTCTTATCCGATCTGACCGGTGGAGGCCCAGGAATATGAGTTTGTTCACGCTTCCCAGATGATTCTGTTTTGGTTTGGAAACCATCAACAATGAGAGATAAATGCTATTCCACGTATTGACCAAGTAGCCATGTTCTGGATGGTACTAATGCATTATGTCCACCCTGCAGTCTGATAGTGATCACTTGATAAGGTCCCAATATACACTACCCACTTATATTCATGCCTTTATGAAACTGTCGTGGAAAAAAAAAAAGAGAGATCAGAAGTTTTGTGATATTCTCCAGATTTCAAGATAGTATAAGGGTTCTTAAAAAAAAAGTTTTGAAGCCTTAAATTATCTGACTTTTAGAAGGCTACTCTAGAAAAATGAATAGCATGGATCTGACCTTAGGGACTTCACTCTTCCTCACCAGCCACCTGTCAATCCCTCAGGTCCTCCAAGGTTTAGTTTGGGTCTGGAGCTTAAGCTAAACTTGTGCTATTGTCTTGTCCAAAGATTATGAGAATAAGTAACATCTTCCATGACGTTACCTAACATTTGGCTTAATGAATTTGAACGTGCCAATCTAAAGTCAAAGCCAAAATTTAAAAGTAAACAATATGCTAGCTAGTTATCCAACTACGTGCAGTATGTCCAAGTTTTCCACTGACGTAGTAGAAAGATCGTGGCTGGTAGGGAAGGAATCCTGGCTCTCCTGTTCCACGTCGTTCACGTCACTCTCAGTAGGTTTCTGAATTTTTAAGCTACGTTTCCCTCATTCTGGTAATAGGAATGATGCTATTAACCTTACAGCGTTATTCTGAAGATTAAAGGGGATAATGTTTGGAAACTGCTGTGTTCATAATAAATGATTATGAAGAGCCAGGCTTTGTTCCTGGAGAGACTTGAGCTTTCATTCCAGGTCACCTCTTGTGACATTAGGGAATCCCTGAAGGGACTCTAAGTCTCAATTTCATCACTTATAAATGGACATGATAGCAGTCCCTGCTCCTTTTAATGACAGCAAAGAACCATGCGTGTAGAGCATTTCCCGTATTCTTCTAAGTTGCTGGCACTTCGTGGGCATTATCAAAGGGCAGCTATGTATTTTTACTTTTTTCCTCAACCTGCCTTCCAAAGACTTAGGGAGAAGTTTGGCCTTGCAGAAATGAAGAGGATCCGATGGGTATCAAGGAGGGCATGTGTTGTGATGAGCACTGGGTGTTATACGCAACTAATGAATCGTTGAACACTACATCAAAAACTAATGATGCAATGTCCACAACAGCCAAACTGCGGAAGGAGCCGAGATGCCCTTCAACACACGAATGGATAAAGAAGATGTGGTCCATATATACGATGGAATATTACCCAGCCATCAGAAATGATGAATACCCAGCATTCGCATCAACATGGATGGAACTGGAGGAGATTATGCTAAGTGAAATAAGTCAAGCAGAGAAAGATAATTATCATATGGTTTCACTTATTTGTGGAACATAGGGAATAGCAGGGAGATCATTAGGAGAAGGAAGGGGAAAATGAAGGGGGGGGAAGCAGAGGGGAAGATGAACCATGAGAGACTATGGACTCCGGGAAACAGAGGGTTTTAGAGGGGAGAGGGGTGCGGGGATGGGCTAGCCCGGTGATGGGTATTAAGGAGGGCACATATTGCATGGAGCACTGGTTGTTACACGCAAACAACAAATCATGGAACACGACATCAAAAACTAATGCTGAACTGTATGGTGACTTGTTAGTCATATCATATCATAATAATAATTAAAAAAACTAATGATGTACTATATGCTGGCTAACTGAACATAATAATTTAAAAAAAAAAGAAATGAAGAGGATCTCAACTCTCCTTTCACAGATGAGGGCACTGAGGTCAAAGAGGTTAGGTGATTTCCTTCAGGTCATACAGCCGGTTAGTGACAGAGCTGGGTCTCAAAGCCTGAGTCCAGTATTGTCCTTACTTTACGGCAATACTTCTCTTACCTCCCTTGACAGAGGTGAATGCTATTTGTGATGAACCCAAAGCACTGAGAAAACAACTATTTAATTACCTTCATGGCTAGAGAGTTCAGTCTTAATTGTCAATTAAAATAAAAGCAACCAGATAACTGTTTGTTATAAAATACCACTATCCGGGCGCCTGGGTGACTCAGTCGGTTAAGCGTCCGACTCTTGGTTTCGGCTCAGGTCATGAGATCGAGCCCCCTCACTCACTGAGGAGTCTGCTTCAGATTCTTTCTCCCCCTCCTTCTGCCCCTCCCCACTCGCACTCTCTCTCTTTCTCAAATACATAAATAAAATCTTCAAAAAAAATACCACTATCAAAATGTAATAACATAACCCTACGGACCTTCATTGCTGAGTAAAAGCCAAAGAATGATTAAATCTGGTTAAGAATCAGAAAGGAGCACTTTTGTATTTTTTTCCTAAATACATAGGACCATAAACTCTCCGAAATGCCCTGCTCATTCTTGGATTATTGGTTGTATGTAAACAGAAAACGAACTCTCCTTGTCTACCGACAACTGGAACACGAGTTCCCAGGAAGCATAGTGAGCTCTCAGGGTGATCGATGACAGATGTACAGTTGGGAGGCACTTGCTATGCTCGGAGCAGAGGAAAGGTCCACAGAGATATGGGCCAAAAAAAGCTGCACATAAAACTTGAAAAGAGGGCAATGCATCTTCTGGAGTCCCTTTGGACTTTTTCTTTCACTAACAGAGGATTGCAGCCTAAGTGGTTTTTGGCCACAGCAGAAAGCAACAAAAGGCTGCATGGCTGATTTTTCTTAAATGAAAAAAGAGGGGTTTATGGTATTTAAATTGCATGGTCCAGATGGTGTTTTCCATCCTTCATGCTCTTTTGGTTATGGCCATGTCTTGCCTATGGCTTTTGTGGCAGGACACACTCACCAGTCAGCAATTTCACCACTGCTTGGGTCCAAATGAGCTATGGAGAAAGAAATTAGGGTGAGTGGAGAGGCCACAGCTGGGAGACATCAGCCACACTCAACAGGCCTCTCCCACATACATAAACAGAGCAGACAGAGGGAACGAGGGTGGAGAAACAAAATACTGAGGTTTACGGGGCAGTCCTTGGGGCCTGCAAAGGACAGCTCACCACATGACAGGAGCCTACAGGTTCTAACCCAATTGCTGAAAATCCCTGAGTGTCTCTGAAAATCAGGTGGCTATTAAATTTCTCAGCTGAAACATTCAAATGCTTTCTGATGCCACAAAATATTTTTTCGCGCACTTAAACTGTTCCTTAAATACCTCACTGAAAGGAGAGAATCATTTAGTAAGTTTATTCTCATGTAGGTAAGTGTCTCCTTTAATACTGGACTCTGTTAGCTGGGTTTGGAATTCCTGCTGTGGTTTTAAATCTCTCTTTCCACCGCAGTTCCCAGTTGAAAATTTCTGGGATTCAAAATTCACGTGGACCGCTCTCCTACCCTGTTTATTAGAAGAAACATTAAGGAATGTAACATGTCGTTCACAGCATATTGCATTTGCACCTGAACTGTAAAAGGAAACTAATGCCTTTAGCAATGGATTATGGCTTTTTAAGTACCACTTTCCTTGCATAATACTGCAATAAAAAAAGAAAACATCCAAATGAGATATCAGCATTTTTTCTTTCTAGAGAGTGAAGGAAAATTCTTTAACTCCATAGTTGTGGTTTATGTTCGGGCACCTGCTAGTACACTAAGTTGTGTCTTTTTTTTTTTTTTTTTCCTTTTGTCGAAAGCAGAGGGTCATGCTTCCATTTCTCTTTGCTTTCCTCCAGGGTCACAGAGAACGAGCGTCAACTCAGCCTCCTCCTAAAATGAACAAAAATGTGTGAATAAGAAGCTCTTCTCTGCAGTTCTACCAGCCCACGATGCTTTTAGGATGTACATCCTAATTGGGTCCTCCCCGGGAAAGAACATTAAATTTAAATTGCGGCTTACATCGACAGCAAAGGCAAAGTAAGCTCTGAGCAGTGTTCCCAGTGACTTTTTTAGAACGTATAGCTCTTGAAAACACGGGGCCCAGCTTCTACAACTCGGCTAATTATGGGGTTCACTTTTTAATCTTTTTCTTCAATGCTATTAAAATTATTTTTTGAAAAAAGAAATCCACTCTCATATGCTCCTAGTTGGAATATGTTGCTTTTCTTGAAGACAAAATGTATTGAGAAACAAAGTCGCTCCTACCCTGGGAACCAGTAATTCTATGTCAAGAAATGTATTCTAAATCAGAGATTCAAACAAAGATTTCTGCAAGGTTTTTAATATAACAGTGACACATAAGAAACCAGGTTAATACCCACACATGGAAAAAGGATCAAATCGATTGTGGGGTAGGATGGTTTGAAGAATACTGATTAATACTGGAAAATGCAGTGAGACTATGTTAAGTTTTTCAAATGATATAAGATATTTATAAACTTGGTCCTAATGTTTTAAGTAGATATTGATATATGTGTATGTTTATGTGTATGTAATGATTTATACCTGCATATACAAATAGAATGGAAGAATGGAAAGAAAAACAATTTTTGTTTTCTATTTCAACAGTGCCTGTTATTCCCAAATTTTTTACAATGAACACAGATTGATGTTAAAATTAGAAAAAGATAAATGTAAAAAAGTATATTAAAACTTTCAAAATTGGATATCCTGAAGAATTTTAAAATCATACATCTTGGAACCAAAAGAAATCCCATCTGGCATAGTTTTTTTTATTAAAAACTTAATGCATTTTTTTAGATGAGGCCCAGCGATCTTAACTGACTTATTTAAGGGAATAGTTTAAAGATTCTACCTGTTTTTGAATTAAAAAAAAAAAAAAAGCGATTTACTTTTCCTAAGAAAGACCGAACATGCTACTTAAACGACCTATACTCACCCAGGAGGAGCGTGCAGGCTTCTCCTGGTTACCAAGGACAAGTTCTAAGAATTGAGATGAATAATAAAACCCACAGAATGATGGCATTAAAACTGGATGGGCCCCAGGCATCATCCATTCCAGAATTTCCGCCACACGTGTAATGGAACGACTGGCTCAGCGATGGCTTTCACGAGCCTCCTCAGGGGAGCAAGGACACCGGGCGTGCGCAGCTCCTTCCACAAGGGCAATGCCACGTCCAACAGTGTTACGCAGTGGGTGTCAGGTTAGAGCCCTCCAAAAGAAAGCCAGGATGTGGGCGCAGGTATTATTTGGGAGTTGAGCCCAGGAAGTACTGCGAGGGGAAGTGGGGGAGAAAAATGAGGAAGAGGACGAAAACTAATAGAGGTATGTTGTAGGGGGGTTACCACTGCGGAAAAGATGAGGCTCCTTTTGGCCAGGGACCCTCGGAGAGATTGCGGCACGCGCCTTGAAGCTGTGTCACCGTAGACGGCAAAGCTGGACTATTTATCCACTAACTCTCGTCCCACGCTGATCGCGGGGCCATCCTGGAAGGTTAACTCACCCGCACTTGCTGCCCCACCAGGCTCAGCACTCTTCTGGAGACGGCCCTGGGTTGAGAGATGCAAGTAGCCTTCGAGAGCAGTTAAGAGTTCACTTAAACTCATGACGTCATGGAGAGGACAGAGGCGTAGGGGCAGGTTAGACCTGAGGGGGAATCGTGGCTCTGCCACCTACAAAACTTGGGGAAGGCTATTAAATCTACCGGAGACTCAAGTTTTCCATTGAAGAACTTGTCAATGAACACTTTCATTAGGTTTTCATTTCCTTCCAACCGCCTTAGAATATCAAGCAATTTTCTTTTGTGCCAGGTCACTAGGCAGGGCTGCTAAAAGCAGCAGGGCACTGTTTCTACCATTTGAATAGAGCACAGAATGTGAATTTTAAACTATGTTCCATCACCTGCCATTTAAGGTTTTTCAACCCTGAACACTCATTTATCCCTTATGGTAGTTATCCTTTATGCTAATTTGGTGGGCTCCTGTACCATTCAGGAATATTTTAGATCAATAATTTCTGTTAGGGGTGCCTGGGTGGCTCAGCCGGCTAGGCATCTGACTCCTGATCTGGGTTCAGGTCTTGATCTCAGGGTTATGAGTTCAAGCCCCACTTTGGGCTCCGTGCTGGGTGTGGAGCCTACTTACAAAATTATTATTATTATTATTATTAATTATTATTATTATTTCTGTGTTGTAATAAAGCCATGAATGAGTTTTATAACTTTGAAATTTCATAATAACAATTAACACCACACTACTTAGTGCTTAATATATACTAAGCAGTTTTTACAGTGGACTTCACATGGGTTCTCTCAATAAAGCTCAATAATCATACTTGTGAGGTGCTATTAACAAGTTTATTTTACTGATGAGAAAAGTTTAAACTGAAAGGTCAGTAACTTTCCCATGATTGTGTAATTAAAATGCAACATAACCAGAGCCCCAACCTAGATCTGAATATATCCAGAAATAGTGCAACAACTACACTCAATTCCCCTCTGCCTTCCTGGCACTTGGACAGACTGCATGCCTACAAGTGAACACAATCTGTCAACCCCCTAATCGTCAATAGGCTAAGGCAGTGCTCTCATAATCACTAGTGGTCTAGTAGAAATAATCAACATGCTACCCTAACAGAGCACTACTCTATGCCAGACAAGTTTGTCATTCCCAGTCTCTTTAGTTTGCTTCTTTGGAGCCAGACAGATCTGGGTTCAAATTCTAGTCCAGCCTTTCATAACTGTGTAAGGTTGGACAAATGACTTTGCTTCCACATGGCTTAGTTCCCAATAATGCTCAATTTGTGTAGCTGGCAGAATACAAAAATTAACAAATATGCATTTCAAGTGTCTCAGAAATAGCACAGGCTCACAAATCATAGCTAGAAATTACTACTTCCCAAATGTCAGCAAAGCAATCACTCCATGTCTGTTGACCGATTAGAATGTTCTGGAGTCCAAGAGTAGTATCATAGATGTCTTGCTGCTCAAAGTACATGAAAATACACTGACTGTATTAATTAGTCTTCTCTGTGATTATGAGGAGTTGTCATGGCTAGAATGTTGTGCTAGACTTCTCACACTAAGTAAAACTGCTCCAACATCTTTGAATAAGCATCAATTTATGGACTTATGTAGAACATCTATTTATCTATAGATAGAAAACCAGTAGTTGTACATATATACACAACATATATACGTTTATGTATTTATATGTATAAATAAAATCATTAATTTACTCCTGCTTTACATAGGCTGTTAAAGGAAACATGCGATTTTCTACTCTCACAATAAAATGAATTTATTAACTTATCTTGGTGAATGGATAATGTGATAGTAGCAAAGAGTTAAGAGTCAAGAAAGAGGGGAGGAAATAAAATTAAGAAATGAAAATCTATTCTGAAAATCCTATGATTGCCCATCAGTGAAGTCATTTTGGAAAAATAGCCTGTGGGTAAAATTGTAAACACCATATGTTTTTGAATATTGAAGCGTTGTCTAAGAAAATGACTGGAAATAGAAAACTTTAATCCCAAGATTACTTTGCACTGGCAGATATATCCATAATATTAATACCCTTTTCCTTTAACACCTTGCTGCTTCTGCAAATAGTTATTTATACTAACTCAAATGAAGGCTACAAAGAATTTATGTCTTTATTGAACTTTATAAATTCCATACTTATTGGAAAAGAATGAGCTTCTAGAAAAAAAAGCTTGTATTTAATCCACAGCTGTGTTTTTTGGTGTTTCTGTCATTAACACACTGTGACCTTTCTGTGTCTGAGATTTCTCACAGGAACCCAAGCAAAATGGTGCTGTTTGTCCTCTGAGTTCCTTACCAAAAAGTTATCGATAGGATTAGATACTGTAAAATGAAAACCGTTGTGCATCCATAAGTGGGTCATATTTTACATTTTAGTGCCCTCGGCAACTCTCTTTTTTTTCAGTGACTCTTGAAGAGAAAGGTAGACAGCATCATAGACGAATGCGAGTTTCAGGATCACTTTGTATCGCTGTATTCTGTCATAATAAAAAACCTCTAGCAACTAGTTCTAAAGGCAGTGGAAAGGAGATGGCTGGCATGATCCACACCGGTGTGTGATTAAATAGATAAAATATTTGTAATAAAGCATGTCCTCGAGGCACCTGAGTGGCACAGTCAGTAAGTGTCCAGCTCTTGATTTTGGCTCACAGGTCATGATCTCAAGGTGAGGAGATCGAGCCCCACATCAGGCTCTGCCCTCAGCATGGACTCTGCTTAAGAGACTCTCTCTTCCTCTGCTCCTTCCCCCTGCTCTCTCTCTCTCTCTCAAACAAATAAATCTCTGAAAAAAAATTTTAATAATAAAAAAAATTTTTTAAAGCATGTCCTAATACTACTTTCTGAGGAAACACCAAAAGAAATAATATGGAATCCAAAAGGCATTCTCTCACAGTGTTAGTGTATACATCAGTCAACCATCACATGGCTTGGGAATCGTATAAATTTTCATGCATCAATTTTAGCAAGTTTATGAGTCTTAATGCTTTCAGCTGTTGAGCAAACTCATTCACGTGCGATTTAATGAGTTTATAAAAGTTTTAACAAAAGGTTCTTTAACACTAGTTGATACGGACTCACATGAACAATCATTTCCTGCGAATGCCTGTTAATTAGGCAAGTAGAACTCGACAAAGAAAACGGCTGTGTGATTTGGGCAAATCCTTCAACCATGCTGGTCCACATGCAGAGTGCATGGATTGCTTGATCTGCAGTGCCCTCCTAACCCCAAAGCTTTTGGACTGTTATTTCATGCATTTGTTTTCATAAATTAAATTCAATTTGATAGTACAATTGTACTGAATGAGAAAGTTAAAAAATGGTGTAATGGAAAGTTTTGAAAGTGTTTTCTTTTGAATTATTTCCATTCTTCCTGTCATATTTGCTCACTTAAATGTTTAACTAACCAGGCAAAAAATAAATCCATTTTCCTTTACCAATTAATTTATATATGACATATATTTTTACATTTCTTATTATATTTCTATTTACATCTCTCCATTCCATTGGAAAGTAAGTTCTTTGAGAACAAGAGCCATGCCTGTTTCTTTTTTGTTTTTTATTGTACTTAGCAAAGTGATTTACTCATGAGATGTGTTCATTAAATATTTTTAAATAAATTAATGCTATCTCAGAAAATCAGTTTAGTGAGAGCTCTGGCGTCTGCCTCTCGTTGCCACTGCCACAGTCCCTGAGGCTGTGGCTGTGGCATACTCTGAAATCCGGATAGGAGAGTTTCTCCACTCTTGCCTTTCTTACATTGCTCTACGCCATTTCAGAAATCATCTGCTCTTACTCTCTACCCTCTTGGCTTTGAGAATTGGTTTACCCTCCTTGTTTTGTTCATTTGGCTTTGGCAACCGTTCCCACACTGTTTACCTTGCGTACTGACCTTGGAAAACCCTAAGATTTGCCTCTGCTAATTGTCTCCGCCTCCTTTGGCTGCAAATTCCAAACCATTGCCCAGACCAGGCCTCTGAGACACCACCTGCCCCATCTTGTGGGAAGGAGATCATATTTGATTTCTTTGGATAACATCCATCTTATCAGGTTCATCCAAAGCTCGTATTTGTTTGTAATGGGCATTTAAAACCCAGACGACGATACTGTTAAAAAGTTTCTAGCTGTGAAGATGAAGAGAACATTCTCTTGGTTCCAGGAACAAGCAGTAGAGGAAAGGATGCACTTCTTCATAGGATGTATGAAGAACATGCAAAAATAAATAAGAATTAAGGATGATAAAATATAACTAAATTATAGAACCTAGGAGTTAAAAAGAACTCCAGAGCTTTAAATAAATAAAAGATCTAATGAAAACCTTCACTCAACATAAACCTCCCTTATGAAATATTTCTGATACATGATCATTCAGACGGTTTTAATATTTCCAGAAATAAAAAGCTAAGTAAGCCAATATCTTAGCCATTCTACCTTTAATGGAAATCTGCATTCGGTAATTTCCACCGTGTTTGTCCTAGTGCAATCCTCTGAAAACCACACACACATGAAAATGTCTTTCAAGTGATAACTCTTTAAATATTATAAGATGACCGTGACAGCCTCCACTACCACCATCGCATTTGTGTGTGTGTGTGTGTGTGTGTGTGTGGTGTGTGTGCATAAGTTCATGTGTATAGCTAATTACAAGAGCTTTCTACCTATTAATACTGAGGCAAGTACTTTACAAATATTATCTCCTATCACAACTTATGAAGTTATTATTAATTTCACTGTGGGCTCATGTTTAACTTTTCAGGCGTGATTTCTACCATATACTAATAATGTGGCCTTTAAGCTTGAATTTTAAAATGAGAATGATGATACACGCCTGGTGTAGGTGTTGCAAGGCTTAAGTGAATCAGAGTTTGCTGTAAGAATTAAGTGAGGTAAAGGATTTTCAACAAACTGAAACTGTCATTAGTCCATCAGCTTTAACTGCTTTCAAGCCAGGCATCTTCAATCTAGTACTTGTACCACTGCCTTAAAAATATTTATATAATTATAAAAAATAATACATATCCAGTATAAAAACTGAAACAAAAAGCAATATAACTAAGAGATAGCACGTAGTAGAAAGACAAAGATAGTATTTGGTGTATATCTGTTGTATTTTTTACTTTTATAGAATTTATTTGTTTATATAGATGATCACCCAATTTATGTTCTGGGTTTTTAGCATTAATACATGGTGTCTTACCGTGTCCTTGGAAACTATCTCTTCATAAGTTTCATTTTGATGGAAGCATGATCAAGTGAATATAACATGACCCTAGTAACTGATCTCCTCATTTGGATGTTTACTTACTTTAAATAGTTCACTATTATAAGGAACTATGTAATGAACCTGTTTATTCATAAATTTTGCTCTGTTTTTAATTTTTATTAGAATAGAGCTCAGATATTTTTTTTAAAAGAAGTAATCTTGATAAACATATTTCAGTTAACCAAAATGCAAGGTTGCATACATACATATCTTACATTTTGGTTGAATCTGTGTGTGTGTGTGTGTGTGTGTGTGTGTATTAAACTTCATTGTGTTGCTTTTATTCCAAGTTGATTCAATGGGTCCAGTGTTTTAATATATTTCTCACAGTTCTGCATATTCTACAAACATGATGTGTCTAAGTCTTCATTCAAATTAGTCATATGAACTTTGAGGTAGAAGTATCTAGGATAGACATTTTTGACATGTCACTGGAGACATGCCAGCTTGATATTAGTTTATTAACCAGAACTCTGGGAACATTGTTCAAATAGCTAAAAGTATTACTAACTATACTATCATGTCATCTACATGTCTCTGTATCATCAACAAGATGGAAAAATTCCTCCCAAAGTATACTATCACAAGGTAGATTTATCTTATAAGGGTTCAAACAGTTGTATGGAATTTGAAACCACATTTCAGATTTTAGAATTAAACTATTTTAAAATAGTTATTAGTGGGGTGCCTGGGTGGCTCAGTCAGTTAAACATCCAACTCTTGATCTCAGCTCAGGTCTTGATCTAAGGGTCATGAGTTCAAGTGTCTACTTTTTAAAAAAATTGATAAAATAGCTATTAGTGGGTAATATGAATTAAAAACCATATTTATGTCATTTCTACTGCCTAGACATTTACCCATGCAATATTTAGAGAATACTTGTTAGGGACCTTGCCCTCTAACCCATGTATGTTTCTCAATAGAAAAATAATTGTAACGTTACCTAAAGAATCAAGTTTATTATTGTAAAAATAAAAGCACAGGAAATTATTATTAGATAATTTGTTTCCTAAACATAAAATCATGAGTGTTTGCATAGATGAATGAATGGATAGATGGAATATAATATCTAAAATGTTTACAACATTCTGGACAAGATGGCAGAGGAGCAGGAGACCTAGTTTTGTCTGGTCCCAAGAATTCAGCTAGATAACTAACAAATCATTCTGAACACCTGTGAACTGAACAGGAGAGCTAAGAAAAGAATTGCTGCAATTCTACAAATAGGAAAGTGACCACTTTCTGCAAGAATGATAAGACAGAAAAACTCACCTCAAAAATGAGAACAAGTGGCAGTACTGACTGCCAGGGACCTAATCACTGTGGATATAAGTAAGACGTCAGAACTAGAGTTCAGACTAATGATTGTAAAGATACTAGCTGGGCTTGAAAAAAGCATAGAAGACACTAGAGAATCCCTTTCTGGAGAAATAAAAGAACTAAAATCTAATCAAGTTGAAATCAAAAAGGCTATTAATGAGATGCAATAAAAAATGGAGACTCTAACTGCTACGATAAATGAGACAGAAGAGAGAATTAGTGATATAGAAGACAAAATGATGGAGATTAAAGAAGCTGAGAAAAAGAGGGATAAACAATTACTGGAACATGAGGGGAGAATTTGAGAGACAAGTGATACCATAAAGTGAAACAATATTAGAATCGTTGGGATCTCAGAAGAAAGGGGGGGCAGAAGGTATATTGGAGCAAATTATAGCAGACAACTTCCCTAATCTGGGGAAGGAAACAGGCATTCAAATCCAGGAGGCACAGAGAACCGCCCTCAAATTCAATAAAAATAGGTCAACACCTCAACGCATAATAGTGAAGCTTGTAAATCTGAGACAAAAAGAAAATCCTGAAAACAGCTAGGGACAAGAAGTCTGTAACCTACAAAGGTAGAAACATTAGACTGGCAGCAGACCAATCCACAGAGACCTGGCAAGCCAGAAAGTACTGGCACGATATATTCAGGGTACAGCCAAGAATACTTTATCTAGCAATGCTGTCATTCAAAATAGAAGGAGAGATAAAAAGCTTCAAGGACAAACAGAAACTAAAAGAATTTGTGATCATTAGATCAGCCCTGAAAGAAATATTAAAGGGGACGCTGTAAGTAGAGAGAGAGCCCAAAGTAACATAGACCAGAAAGGCACAGAAACAATATATAGAAACAGTGACTTTATAGGTAATACAATGGCACTAAATTCATATTTTTCAAAAGTTAGTCTGAATATAAATGGACTAAATGCCCCCAATCAAAAGACACAGGGTTATCAATTGCTAAAAAGGCAAGACCCATTGATATGCTGTCTACACAAGATTCTTTTTAGATCTTTTTAGATTGAAAGTGAGGGGGTGGAAAACCATGTATCATGCTAATGGACATCAAAAGAAAGTTGGGGTAGCAATCCTTATATCAGACATTATATTTTAAACCAAAGACTGTAATAAGAGGTGAAAAAGGACACTATATCATAATTAAAGGGTCTATCCAACAAGATTTAATAATTGTAAATATTTACACCCCTAACATGGGAGCAGCCAATTATATAAACCAATTAATAACAAAATTAAAGAAACACATTTATAATAATACAATAATAGTATGGGACGTTAACACCCCACTCACTGAAATGGACAACTCATCTAAGCAGAAGATCAACAAGGAAACAAGGGCACTGAATGACATACTGCACCAGACAGACTTCACAGATACATTCAGAGCATTCCATCCTAAAGCAACAGAATATACATTCTTCTCGAACGCATATGGAACATTCTCCAAATTAGATCATATACTGGGTCACGAATCAGGTCTCAACCAGTAACAAAAGACTGAGATCATTCCCTGCATATTTACAGATCACAATGCTTTGGAACTGGAGCTCAATCACAAGAGGAAATTTGGAAATAACTCAAATACATGGAGGTTAAAGAGCATCCTACTAAAGAATGAACGGGTCAACCAGGATATTAAGGAAGAATTTTAAAAATTCATGAAACAATGAAAATGAAAACACAACTGTTCAAAACCTTTGGGATGCAAGAAAGTTGGTCCTAAGACAAAAGCAATATAAGACTTTCTCAAGAAACAAGAAAGGTCTCAACCTAACCTTACACCTAAAGGAGCTGGAGAAAGAACAGCAAATACAGCCCAAACCCAGCAGGAGAAGAGAATTGTAAAATATTAGAGCATAAATCAATGAAATAGAAACCAAAAGAACAGTGGAACAGATCAACAAAACTAGGGGCTGGTTCTTTGAAAGAATTAATAAGATCGATAAACCCCTGTCCAGATTTATCAAAAAGAAAAGAGAAAGGACCCAGATTAATAAAATCATGAATGAGAGGGGAGAGATCACACCAACACTGAAGAAATACAAACAATTATAAGAACACATTATAAGCAACTATATGCCAACAAAGAAATGGATGCATTCCTAGAGATGTATAAACTACCAAAACTGAAACAGGAAGAAATAGAAAACCTGAACAGACCCATAACCAGCAAGGAAATTGAAGCAGTAATCAAAAACCTCCCAACAAACAAGAGTCCAGGGCTGGATGGCTTCACAGGGGAATGCTACCAAACACTTAAAGAAGCATTAATACCTATTCTCCTGAAACTGTTTCAAAAAATAGAAATGGAAGGAAAACTTCCAAACTCATTTTATGAGGCCAGCATTGCCTTGATCCCAAAATCAGAAAAGACCCCACCAAAAAGGAGAATGACATACCAATATCCCTAATGAACATGGATGCAAAAATTCTCACCAAGATACTAGCAAATAGGATCCAACAGTACATTAAAAGGATTATTCACCACGACCAAGTGGGATTTATTCCTGGGCTGCAAGGGTGGTTCAACATCCACAAATCAATCAATGTGATATGCTACATTAATAAAAGAAAGGACAAGAACCATATGATCCTCTCAATAGATGCAGAAAAAGCACTTGACAAACCATAGTATCCTTTCTTAATTAAAACTTTTCACAGTGTAGAGATAGAAGGAAAACCTCAATATCATAAAAGCCATATATTAAAAGCCCAGAGTGAATCTCATTCTCAATGTGGAAAAACTGAGAGCTTTTCCCCTAAGGCCAGGAAAATGACAGGGATGTCCACTGTCACCACCGTTGTTCAACATAGTACTAGAAGTCCTAGCCTCAGCAATCAGACAACAAAAAGAAATAAAAGGCATCCTAATCAGCAAAGAAGAAGTCAAATTCTCAGTCTTCACAGATGACATAATACTCTATGTGGAACACCCAAAGACTCCACCCTAAAATTACTAGAACTCATACAAGAATGTAACAAAACAGCAGGATATAAAATCAATGCACAGAAATCAGTTGCATTTCTATACACTAACCATGAAACAAAAGAAAGAGAAATTAAGGAATCAATCCCATTTACAATTGCACCAAAAACCATACGATACCTAGGAATAAACCTAACAAAACAGGCAAAGGATCTGTACTCAGAGAACTATAGAACACTCATGAAAGAAATTGGGGAAGACACAAAGAAATGGAAAAACATCCCATGTTTATGGATTGGGAGAACAAATATTGTTAAAATGTCTACGCTACCTAGAGCAATCTATACATTCAATGCAATCCCTATCGAAATGCCATCAACTCTTTTCACAGAGCTGGAACAAATAATACTAAAATTTGTATGGAACCACAAAAGACCCTGAATACCCAAAAGAATGTTGAAAAAGAAAACCAAAGCTGGTCGCATCACAATTCTGGACTTCAAGCTCCATTACAAACCTGTAATCATCAAGACAGTATGGTACTGGCACAAAAACAGACATATAGATCAATGGAACAGAATAGAGAACCCAGAAATGGACTCTCAAGTCTATGGTCAACTAATCTCTGAGAAATCAGGAAAGAATATCCAATGTAAAGACAGTCTCTTCAACAAACGGAGTTGGGAAAATTGGACAGCCACATATAGAAGAATGAAACTGGACCATTTTCTTACACCATACACAAAAATAGGCTCAAAACGGATGAAAGACCTAAATGTGAGATAGGAATCCATCCAAATCCTAGAGGAGAACACAGGCAACAACTTCTGTGACCTAGGCCACAGCAACTTCTTGCTAGACATGTCTCCAAAGGCAAGGGAAACAAAGGCAAAAATGAACTACTGCGACTTCATCAAGATAAAAAGCTATTGCACAGCAAAGGAAATAGTTGACAAAACCAAAAGACAGTCAACAGAATAAGAGAAGATGTTTGGAAATGTCTTATCAGATAAAGGGCTAGTATCCAAAATCTATAAAGAACTTTTCAAACTCAACAACCAAAGAACAAATAATCTAATAAAGAAATAGGCAGAAGACATGAACAGACATTTCTCCAAAGAAGACATAAAAATAGCCAACAGACACATGAAAAAATGCTTAACATCACTCGCCATCAGGGAAGTACAAATCAAAACCACAAGGAGATACCACCCCACACCAGTCAGAATGGCTAAAATTAACAAATCAGGAAATGACAGATGTTAGCAAGGATGTGGAGAAAGGGGAACTCTCTTACACTGTTGGTGGGAATGCAAGCTGGTGCGGGCATTCTGGAAAACAGTATGGAGGTTCCTCAAAAAGTTGAAAATAGAGCTACCCTATGACCCAGCAATGGCACTACTACGTATTTACCCCAATGATACTAATGTAATGATCTGAACACCCCAATGTTCATAGCAGCAATATCCACAATATCCGAACTATGGAAAGAGCCCAGATGTCCATTGACAGATGAATAGATAAAGAAGATGTGGTATATATACATGACAGAATATTACTCAGCCATCAAAAAAATGAAATCTTGCCATTTGCAAAGATGTAGATGGAACTGGAGGGTATTATGCTAAGTGAAATAAGTCAATCAGAAAAAGATAATTATCATATGATTTCACTCATATGTGGAATTTAAGAAACAAAACAGAGAATCCTAGGGGAAGGGAGGGAAAAATAAAACAAGATGAAATCAGAGAGGGAGACAAACCATAAGAGACTTTTCATCATGGGAAATAAACTGAGGATTGCTGGCAGGGGGATAGGGTAACTGGGTGGTAGACAATAAGGAGGACACGAGATGTAATGGGCACTAGGTGTTATATAAGATGGATGAATCACTGAACTCTACCTCTGAAACTAAGAATATACTATATGTTAATTAATTGAATTTATATTTTAAAAAAAGGAAACAACATTCCTGGCCCTTGGGGCACCTGGGTGGCTCAGTCAACTGAACATCCATCTACTGGTTTCAGCTCAGGTCATGATCTCAGGGTCCTGGAATGGAGCCCCACGCCCAGGCTTCCCACTCAGTGGGGAATCTGTCTCCCTCTCTCTCTGCCCCTCCCCCTGCTTGTGCTCTCTTTCTCTCTAAAATAAATAATTAAATCTTATCGATCTCCCTGTTGTTACTTAGGAGAAGGAAGGGAAGAATGAAGGGGGGGTAAACAGAAGGGGGAATGAACCACGAGAGACTACAGACTCTAGGGAACAAACTGAGGGTTTCATGGGGGGGGTGGGGGGATGGGCTAGCCCGGTGATGGGTATTAAGGACGGCACATATTGCGTGGAGCACTGGGTGTTATACGCAAACAATGAGTCATGGAACATTACATCAAAAACTAATGATGTACTGTATGGTGACTAACATAACATAATAAAAAATTAAAAAAATAAAAAAAAATATTTACGAAAAAATGTTTACAACATCTTGAAGCTTTCATGGTCAATAGTACATTGTCCTACATCCATTGAGCTTTACTTGTGGGTTGACAGGCAAGTCTTACCAAAGCACATGTTTGCTAAAAGAATCAGCTCTCATCTGTTAGTTCTAAATACTATATAATGGCAGTGTTGTTTTGTTCCCCTGCTTAATAACTGAAATGTTTCAACGGATAGATTGTATTCTGCAAATGTAATTCTTCACATAGTAAAAATAATTTCAAGTGAAATTAGATTTTAGATGTTAGTTTATCACTAAAATGTTGTTTATTCCCTTTCAAAACACTGCCTTAAAAATGAGTTTTAAAAGAATTACTCATTTTTTCTTTTGATGGATATGATAAGCCTGACAAAATTAAAGGAGCCTTTCTTCAGTACCCAGAAGAGTCCATACAATGTGGTTCTGGGTTTCTATCATAAGTTAAAGTGAGACTTATATAATATCTGGAGCCCATGATGTCCTGCAAATAATGAAGAAGGATGTTCCCAAATTCCTTGCGGCCAAAAACCACATAGGCGGCACCAAGCTTGATTTCCAAATGGAACTGTCATCTACAAAAGGAAAAGTGATGGCATTACTTCATCAATTTGAAGAGACGTGGGAGACTCTTCTGCTGGCAGCTCGTGCCATTGTTGCCACAATGACGTCAGTGTCATATCCTCCAGGAATCCTGGCCAGGGAGCTGTAAGGTTTGCTGCTGCTACAGGAGCCCCTCCTACTGCTGGTGCTTCGCTCCCAGAAGCTTCATCAACCAGATCTGGGCAGCCATCCTGGAGTTGGGTCTTGCGGTGGTTCCTGCTCTCAGGGCCGACCACCAGCCTCTCACAGAGGTGGCTCATGTTAACCTGCCTACCATTGCCCTGGACAACACAGACTCTCCTCTGTGCTCTGCGGGCATTGCCATCCCGTGCCATAATGAGGGAACACACTCAGCAGGTCTGAGATGGCAGATGTGGGCCTGGGAAAGTTTTGAGCATGCGTGGTGCCACCCTATGAACTCCTGCTGGAGATCATGCCTCATCTCTCCTTGCATAGAGATCCTGCTTCCAAGAGATTGGAAAGGAAGAGCAGGCTGGTGCTGAAAAGACTGTGGCAAGGAGAAATTTCAAGGTGGATGGACTGCTCCAGCTCCTGAGCTCACTGCTGCTCAACCTGAGGTCACAGCCGGATCTGGAGTTATGCGGGGGTCCTCTGTCTCTATTTAGCGCTTGCCTGCTGAGGACTAGAGCACTTAGCGGACCACTGAGGTCTGCTCTACAGCTCCCCCTACTGTATGGGTAGGGAACTGTATGGGCCTCTGTATGGGTAGGAACAACCAAGCACTGAGTGGTCTTAAGCTATTCTTCCACAGACTCTTAAGCAGAAAATGGAAATAAGGTTGACAAAAATTAAACAGTTTCAAAAAAAAATAAAGGGGATCTTCCTCACTTTTGCAACATTTGAAAACATAGCCTCCTTACCCAGCATGTTACAGGAGCTCTGCAATTTTTCTGACCTCTATTTCTAACTTACTTGTCTTCATTTTAATTTTTCTTTGTTTTTTTATCTCAAAGTTAAAGTAATTTGCCTTGAATAATCAGTGTTAAAGATACTACCTCAATTTTTTAAGTATATTAAAATGAGAAAGTCGTTGACAACCACTGGACAACCATTGAGGTGATATTTACAGGCTCTGTTTGTATGACCAAGAGACTGTAATGTCAGGCAAAACAAAGGCAGAATCTTTAGCTGTCATTTTCTTCCCCTGTGATGATGTCCTTGTTGTCCACAGCAGAGTAAATAAGCATTAATACCCGGTAAAGAAACTGTATATGAAGAAGAGAAGAAAAGTGAAGGTAAGACACCAACACTCATTGAGCTCCGATGTGCCAGCGTTTACAAAGTTGACATTGCTTTTAACTCTCACAAAAATTACAACGTAGTAGAATTAGAAGCTCAGAGGAGTGGAGCCATTTTCCCAAGGCCTCATGGGTAGTAAGTAAGTGGCACAGCCCAGCTCCAACTTCAGATTGCAAGTTGTCTCTCATTAACCATGCTGCCTCTCAGCCAGCAGATGGTCTTTCATGAAGAAAGTAAAAAAACTGTTGAGGAGATATTATGAAACATCTTAAGACATTTAAAAATATTTTTATTTTTGGGGTGCCTGGGTGGCACAGCGGTTGGGCGTCTGCCCTCGGCTCAGGGCGTGATCCCGGCGATCTGGGATCGAGCCCCACATCAGGCTCTTCTGCTATGAGCCTGCTTCTTCCTCTCCCACTCCCCCTGCTTGTGTTCCCTCTCTCGCTGGCTGTCTCTATCTCTGTCAAATAAATAAATAAAATAAATAATAAAATAAATAAAATAAATAATAAATAAATAAAATAAATAAAATCTTTAAAAAAATAAAAATATTTTATTTATAAAATATAAATAAAATATTTATTTATAAAATAAATAAAATAAATATTTTTATTTATAAAATATAAATAAAAATATTTATTTATAAAATAAATAAAATAAATAAATAATAATAAAATAAATAAAATAAATAATAAATAAAATCTTTTAAAAAATAAAAATATTTTTTTTAAAGATTTTATTTATTTATTCGATAATAAATAAATTTGCCTGCTGTGCCACCCAGGTGCCCCAAAAATAAAAATATTTTTAAAGAAGGCATAATTATTCCCATATCACTGTGATTAAAATAATATTAATCTCCGTGGTGGCGATGCTTTCAAGTTTGAAGTTGCCTCTCTCAGAACCCCTGATAGTATATAGAGCACATGACACTGAGTTTCTTTACACGACTGAACAGCTTCTTTTTAGAGTTATAGTACGTTATATATTAACATAGGATCACAGGAGTGATCACAGGAGTATCAAGGTTTCTCTGCAGCCCTTCCCCACAGTCTGAGAAATTCTAGATCTTTATTTTCATAGCACAGGCTTAGGAGGAAAATATCAACTCCAAATGTCAATGTAATTGAATCACAGCAATATCCAGAATTCTAATCAAACCAATCCCTCCTAAATCAGAACTAAGACAGCATCAAGGGTGAAAAACGCAGATGCTTTCGACACTCCTCTTCTTCATTGTAATCTTTCTCCTTGCATTGCTTTGCCTCTTCTTGTTTACTTAACAAATATTTATTGTGCATTTATTATGTCCCTGGCATTTTGCTGGGACCGTTTGCTAATTTCTGGTAAAAGAGACTAGTGAAAATTAAATATTAGTAATATTAGAAAAGAATGTATTATTTAATGCATTGATGAAATTCCACAGTCAGGCTGGAAAAAAAAAAACCTCCCTGGGAATAAAGAATAGAAAAATAAGTTCCTGAACAAAATCAAAAAATAATAATGATAGATAAATAGATAGATATTGATACTACGCCAAAAAGGGAAGTTAAGTTTAGGGCTTGTCCATTAAACATAGGAAGAACAGCATCAAAACGATATCTGCTATCTTTTAGCATCATTCTGGAAAGTTTGGCTAATTTCAAGAAGATATAAAGCAGAAATAAGAGATGTTACTATTAGAAAATACAAGACAAAATTATGATAATTTACGATAGACAGGACCTCACCACATAAGAGAATTAACACAAAAATGTTAGAATTAGTAAAATAAATAAAATGACCAAATGTAAGATCATTTTTTCAGCTGTTTATTTTGGAAGTTTACACCCACAAAAAAAGTCAGAAGAATAGTATAATGACCAGCTGCATTTTTTAAACCAAGATTCATCAATTGTTAAAATTTTTGCCACATTTTGCTTTTTCTCATTTTATCCATACATCTGAGTGTTTGTATATTTTTTCCCTCTCTTTCTTTTTTTTTCCTAAAGCATTTAAGAGAAAGCTACAAACATTGCAATACTTGATTCCTAAAACTTCAGCATGTATACAAAAGTATTTTAAAAGTCAGTATCTTCTCATATATAATCAATAACTGGTTAGAGAATATAATGAAAAAGATATCATTTGCACTAAAACAGAAAAGTAATGGCCTTATTGAGAAATATGTTGGATCCAAATACCCAAATGAGGAACAAATTTAAAAATTTGTTGAGCTACATAAAAGTCAAACTATATTTCTGCATTGAAGACAACATATAATAAAATTTCCATTTTTCTCAAATTCATTCATATGTACATATTACACAAATCCAATCAGAATTATATTGTAATATTTTTAAACCTTAACAAAATCTTTCTAAAGTTGTTCAGAAAAAAGATTAAGCAAGAATCAAAAATAGAGTTTTGAAAAGAAATCAGGAAAGAAGACTAATCCTACTTTCAGGCTTCCTAGTGAACCAGAGACCATAACTACTGGCATTAGAACAAAATTTGAGCCCCATTTTATCACCACAACTTGCTTGACCTTAGAGAAGTGATTAGCTTCTTAGAGTCCTGAGTACCTCATCTATAAAATAGACATGAAAACATCCGTCATGCAGGGTTATGTGAAGATTCCAAGCAGCCCACTTGAAGAACGCAATACAATGTCCAGGCCATGATAAAAAAGTCAATATACGTTTTAGAGGTATTTTTCTGCTCTTTTGAGATTATAATTTGTAATTGACCTGGATCCAAAATAAATTTCAGTTCTAAATAAAGTTTGGATATCACAAATATATGTGTGTGTGTATAAAACAAAATTTAAAAACTAAAAAATAAGAAAAGAGAAGCAAACCATAAAAAAGGAAATATGAATTAAAATTTATCAAATCTCCAGGGTAGAAGCTTTTTACCTTTAGAAAGACATAAGAAATTATAAAATGTATGCTAAGAAAAAGATTTTGCAAGAAAACATATCCAAATATTAACAACAGTTGTCTTTGGGTGGTGGAACTATGAATAGTCTTTTCTTTTATATAACTTTTCTGCATTTTCCAAAGGTGACAAAGAAGCATATATTAATTTTATGATAAAAATATTTTTCAAAAAAATGAGAATAAAATAACAGCATTACACTGAGGTCAAGAGTGGCTGTTACAAGAAACTTTTTTTTTTTTTTTTAAGGCTTCAAGAGCAAAGAAGTACCAAACTCTTTCAAGGTGAGCAGAGTCAGAAAAGGCTTCACAGGAGAAAGTACCTCTAAGCTAATTCAAAGAATGAGTAAGAAATGGACAGATGGAAGAACAAGAGCCACCATACTGCATGGAAGGGTAAAGATAAAACATGGAACAGAGGCAGATAGATACATTTGCTACATTAAGGGGATTTTACTTCCCTCTACAGGCAGAAAGGAGAAATATATTCATCACTGGGTACCTGGATGGATGGATGGATGGATGGATGGATGGATGGTTGGATGGATGGTTGGATCGATGAGTGATTTGACTGAAAGTAAGGATTTTAAGCTGGTGAGAAATAGGATTAGAATGCAGATTAGCTGTGGGAAACATTCACTAGTAGGGCAGGTGAAGAGACCACTAAGAGACTATTTTGCAGGTGAAAATGGTGAAGCCTGCTTTGTGAAAGAGTGAATCCAGCTAGGAGGTTAAGTCAGCTTATCTGCATATCATTTATTTTCTCTGTTCAGTACTTAAACAATGCTTGGCATAAGGGGAGAAAGAACGAGAAGGGGGATGTATAGAAAGGGAACTAGAAAGGAAAGGAGAAAAGATAGGCAAGTCAGGAAGCACAAAAGGTGGCAAAGAAAGAGAGAAGAGAGGAAATGAGAGGGAAGAAAAAATGGGCAAAAATAGAAATGGTAGGGGAAATACACAGGGCAAAAATACCCAGAAATATGAAAAAATGAGAAAAGATGAAGAGGTTTTCAGAGGTTTTCAGAAATCCATAACTAAACTAGCACATACTCATGAAAAGTAGAGCAGCAGGAATTGTTCATTTATGGTTATTTCTATTATTTGTGCTTAACTCCTATTAAGATTACTCCTGATGTTTCAGTTTCTTTTGCTTCTATGGAGCAGGTCAGTCAGCACGTGGATTTCCCAAATACAATCAATGTACCATTGCTATTAGTGGGCTCATCTAAGCTCATGGCCATCTCCAGCCACAGCAACCTTGGGCAAGCTTCCAAGTTGTCCTCACTCCTGGTAGAGCAATAATCCGTTCCCCACGCCAGGCAAAATTTTTATTCTGCTATTTGAATTCTTACTTTAAAGAACACAAATTAAAAAATATATCGAATGACCTGGTCAGTACCAAGGAGCTAACATTGTTATTATTTGCTGAAGGCAATATAATTTGATCTGGTCCACTTCTGTTTACTTAACGATAGATCCTCATTCACAAGAGAACAGTTTTTGAAAAGATGATATTTTTATCTGTCTGACGCACCAGGGAAAGGAATATAGATCATCTTCTCAAATTAAAAAAAAAAAAAAAAAGCCTTATTTTCATGAGCTGGACTGACCACAGCATTTACTAATGTTGGCAAAGGTGCAGAGCTGAATGAGTAAAAATAAAACTGGTGTTGCCCCTCAGAGGTTATTTTTTTATGTACAGAGGATTTGAGGAGTGTTGTTTATTACAGGTAGGTAAGTATTTTTAAAGACTTGTTTTGACGGAAACTGTGTTTCTTCTAAGAAGAGAGGTTTATGGGGATATTGTAGAGGCCCAGACAATGCAAATAAGTAACGTTTATGTGCTGGAAAAAAGATAGGCATGAAGTAACGCATGACATACAAAGAAAAAGTACAACTTTTGTCATGAAAATTGCACATGGACATCTAAGGAAGTCACTGTTTCTCTTACAGCATGACTTTCTCGTGCATCTAAAAGACAGTTCGATATCTCGTGTGCATGTGTTCTCTCGTTCAAGAAGACATTATACAGAGAATCCTACATTTACAGAAGGTATAAATTGCAGGATAATTATGCACAATCCAGAAGGACTTTTTAACATGTTTTTTAAAGAAGTAGCTCACTTAGTGAGTTTAAACATTTTTTGATATCTACAACTGTAACCTACATGCAATCTATCAAAATCACATCTATTAGGTTAAGTGAGGTATATCTGTAAGTAGAATTTAAAGACTATAATCAGAAGTTGTTCCATAAAAGTAGGAAAATAAATAAAAATACTCTAAAACTTGCTCATTTTTTTAATTTCAGAAGATACCCTTGTACAGTATTTAAGAAAGGCAAGTATTAAATTTATAGACCGAATTCAAGGAAAATACCAATTTTTTTTCCTGCATAATTGAGATATTATTGGATTGTGAGCCAGATTACTGACCTTGGGCACAATGCACGTCAGCTTCCAAATCCGTCCTGAGAGATACTTTATGAGACGAGTATAAGGTTCCCGGCATGGAGCGCTTGAAAAAAAAAAAAAGTTTTTAAATATACCAGTAGTTCTCAAAGTGTAGATCCCAGACCAGCAGCATCTGGGAACTTAGAAATGCAAATCTTCAGTCTCCACCTGGACTTAATGTATCAGAAACTATGGGGTGAGGTCCAGCAATCTGTGGTTTAACAAGCTGTCCAGATGGTTCTCGTACACACTGAAGTTTGAGAACCACTGAAGTGAACTAATAGAGAAAGTCCTAAGATATGCCTACATCTGGTTACTGCTTTATGCAGTTATTTGCAAATTCTCTTCTTTGGAATGCTGGGCATTTGTCCCAGGGCTCTGATGGGGAGTTGTGCGAAGAGAAGGAATGTGGGGAGAAAATTTGTTTGGGGAAATACAGTCGAAGGTGTCTGCGGTACTTCCAGGTGGAAATGTGTAATAGGGAGATGCAATTAAAAAGTCCTGGAGGGGCACCTGGGGGACTCAGTCAGTTAAGGTTAAGCATCCGAGTCTTGATTTTGGCTCAGGTCATGATCTCAGGGTCGAGAGATGGAGCCCCGTGTCAGGCTCCATGCTCAGTGGAGAGTCAGCTTGGGATTCTCTCTCTCCCTCTGCCCCTCCCCGCCTTCAAATAAACAAATAAATAAATAAAATCTTCTTTAAAAAAAGTAAAGAGAGCAGGACTAACAGGAAAGACACTGGAGAGAAGAAAAAGGAGAGGAGAGAGGAGGAAAAGAGGCAGGGAGAAAAGAGGAGGGAGATTATTCAGTCACATACAAAAATACCTGCAAAATATTATATGGTGATCAAAATGAAAATAGAAATACAAATAATCGTAATTTTATATTAAATGAAAATGAAAATACAAATAATCATAATTTTATATTAAATGAAAATACAAATACAAATAATCATAATTTTATATTAAATGAAAATACAAATACAAATAATCATAATTTTATATTAAATGAAAATACAAATACAAATACAAATAATTTTATATTAAATGAAAAAAGTCCCAGATGACTATGTAAAACATTATCCTTTCTGAAAGCTAAAAATGACTAAAATAAAATATAGACATACACTTTTTAGAAATATAGTTAGATGGGACAAAATGATATAAAAAGCAAAACAAGGGAACAATGAACACAGGATTTGCAGTAGTGGTTATGTCAGGTAGGAAAATGGGGTGAAGGGATAGAGGAGGACAGAGCCAGACAGAATTTCCTGCCAAGGTCTCAACTTCTGTGTTAACTGTCTCACTAAATAAATGGGGAAGGGAGGGAGGAAGGGAGGGAGGAAGGAACTAAGTAAGTTAGTTAGTTGTGGACTAACAATGACCAAGGATTATGTGATTCAATTTTATGCTCCTGATATCTACTAAAAAGTTACAAAGATTCTAGCAGTGAAATCATAAAATATATACTTGAAAACTATCAGAATTAATCCAAAACATGAGAGTTCTTTATTTTAATTAGATTATTGAGACAATAGGGCCTTTCTTCACACATTATATTTTAAAGCTTTGTCTATGGTTCGTTTATATTTAACAAAAAAGGAAAAAGGTAACATTTTAGCTTTAGGCAAGATTGATACAAATAAAATGTGTCTTTAAGACTTGCCAGGCCACTGTTTGGGTACCACCTTGCTCTCCTTCTTTACCCTGTTCCTCTATTTCCAGGGCCCTCCTCTATGCAGAGTCGGGGCAGAGAGGTAACTACTCTCAGTAACACTAAATACAATTTGTTGGTTCTAACCCCTGCCGTCAAACCTGGTTTAATCTGTGTCGAATTGCCTGCTGCTGCCTTCTGCTGCATAACAATGAGTAGCAACTATTCATATAGACTAATTAATCCTTGCTAACTACCTAGTGACTGGTTAACTTCTAGAGTGATGGCAAAACCTAGTTGAGATGTACGGCTTCTTGAAAGACCTTTAAGGTGACGCATATTTGGAATTCGAACCTCTGTAGAATGCCGTAGGAGAAGATAGGTCTGATCAGAGAGACTTCTCTTCAAAGCACTCTACCTTACTTACGTTCAAGATGGGACATGTATATAATTTTCATTTATAAAGGTAATTTTTTGTATATGTATATGTAAGTCCTTGGTGGTGGCTGAGGCTGAACTGATTGATTCTAAAAGACTGGACCCTGTTACTGCTAAGCCACTCACATTCTGTTAAATAATCACATGCCAAAGGAGCCAAGCACATTTTCCTGTATTTACCTCTTTCTCCCATTGAGACTTAACTGAAGGATTTACAAAGATCCTGTTTCTCAAGTGACATGGAAAAGGTGAGGTTGTACCAAATAAATGTCTTATCCAAAGAGTCAAATTTAGATGAAACATTATTTTTAAATATAGATTGATGGGACTTAACATTTTCTTTTACCCAGTATCATGAAACTGGATACTGTGAGATTATATTTTATACATATAAATGTATATTATATTTTGTTATTATTGTATATATTGTATATAATTGTATATATTGTGTATAGAGAGAGTGTACATACATATATATTACATGCACATTACCTGATTATACATAAAAAAACATTTAATTATGTTTACTTTCAAAGAAATGCCATCTATAAAACAATGTTTACTTTCAAAGAAATGCCATCTATAAAACAATGCATCATTAAACTCTTAGCTATCTCGACTCAGATGTCTTTGGGTACTGAAACCATTTTTATCCCTTTCTCCATTACCCACGAGTGAGAATGTCTTCAGGGCACGTAACAATTTTTTTTCCCAGTCGCGTAAAGCAAAAACACTGAATAGAGTTAGTCCGAGACTTTGCCAAAGGAACTTTACCTACGCACTAAGATCCCATACACGCCTGAGAAAATTATGCACAACCTAAGAATATATTTATAATAGAAATCATTTAGTAAACGGAATCAAGACTTGAAGTGGGGTGGTCATGCATTGCCTCTATTAGAGAAAAAAGAAAGTGTGATCATTTATTCACAGGCACAGATTCAAGCCAGATATCTATAAAACATTAATGGGAAGATTCAGAACCTCATAAAAAGCTATGGGAGAGCATCCTGCCCCGCATCAAATCACCTTACACATCCGTTGCGTGTGGTGCACATGGTATGTCCGAGCAGGATGGAAATTATGCATATAAAAGGCTACCGAGATGTTAAATCACAGATATGCACTAGCCTGCATATTCACGACCCTTCAGACACCCTAATCTGAGCAATGTTTGTGAGAACACAATCAAATGTACTCTGTTACATTTGATAGAGCTTATTGTCAGTGCTTTCTTGTTAGCTGTCATTTGTAGGACAATGCAGATGAAATTGGCCGGGTGTTCAAGGAAATTGGGCCTTTCTCTAACACACTCCTCACAGTCTTTTCAGCCTCAGCCCATTACCCAGTCACAACAGCACCCACTTCTAGATACCAGAATCTGTGTGAGTTATGGAGGGCTGTATCACACTTTATCCCACAGCTCAAAACTTAGCGGGCTAAAACCACAAACCTTAATGATTTCGCTGGCTCTGTAGTTAGAAATCCAGCCCGGGCATAGCCAGCCGCCGTGGCTCAAGGTTTCTACATTGTTGCAATTAAGGTGTCAGCAGGGGTGGCATCTCAAGGCTGAACGGGGGAAAATCCTTCAAGGTCACTCACCTGGCTGGTGAGTAGGCCTCATGTGTCTGCTAGCTGTTGGCCAGAAACATCAGTTCCCTGCTGTGCTGTCTTGTCCACAGGGCTCCTCACAACATGGCAGTTTGCTTCCCTCCGGGCAAGTGAGGGCTCCGAGGGAGAGAGAACGTGAGACAGCCAGCAAGATGGAAGTCGGTCTTTTTGGAACCTAATTTCAGAAGCGGCACCTCATCCCTGGTGCTGCATCCTGTTCTCTAGAAGTGAGTCACGATATCCTGCCCACACTCAAGGTGAGCGGGGGCGTGTTCCAGAAGGGCGTGAATTCCACAAGGTGGGGGTCCCAGACAGCTGTGTTACAGGCTGCCTACCACAGTGACCGTCTGTCCTGAAGGAACTCGTCACACGTTTCTAATAGCCTGGGAATTACACAAAGTTTCTGGATGGATGGCATTTGACTCTCATGTTTTATCTACGTCTAGATTACAATTAAATCTGAGAACTCTATCTGTAGAGCAAAAAAAGTCTAAGTCTGAAAGGCAAGGGAAGATGTCCCTGAAGAAATTTTAACTTGTAAACAAAGACTTGAAGGAGAGTGCAGTGAGCCGTGCATGTGTGAAGGTCCAGATGCAGGAAGAACAGCTCGATGCAGAAGAGAGAAAAGAAAAGAAAGAATAATACTCAGAACCTCATCAGTTTCTCGGCTGCCATTTTGTCTTCCTTGTGTTCATCTTTTGTGCCTTTTGTGACTAGAATACATCTATTCACTTGATATACTTAAAGGGCCCAAGATTTCATGAGTTTGTAACCCCAGTGATTTGAAGAAAAACAATAGGATGAAGGAGGAGATGAGTGGGAGAGAGAAGGGGGGGAAGGGGGAAGACCAGGTGGAGGAGGAGTGGCAACAGGGAGAAAGGAAATAACACAAGGATGCTTCAGTGAGCGCCTCCATCTTTGCTCCTCAGAGATACCATACAGGCATATATGGGAGTCTTCTCATGGAGAGGCGTAGAGTGAAAGTCATTGTGGGATTAATCAAATTTGAACCCAATTTATGGTCAATAATACAAAACCAAACTATTAAATAAGGCAGTTATTAGAAATCAGAATTGGGAACTCCTGGGTGGCTCAATCTGTTAAGTGTCTGCTTTCGGCTCAGGTCATGATCCCAGGGTCCTGGGATCAAGTCCTGTGCTGGGCTCCTTGCTCAGAGGGAAGCCTGCTTCTCCCTCTGCTTGCTGCCCTCCTGCTTGTGCGCTCTCGCTCTCTCTCTGACAAGTAAGTACACTTTTTCAAAAATCTAAAAAAAAAAAAAGTCAGAATCAGAACCCCTGATTAAAATTAAAAGCAAACAAAGCAAAATGAACATGAAGACTGGCCAGCATCCAGAATGGGGTAACAAAGAAAGGATAGGTGACAAAGGTCCAGGAGAACTTTCATAGAGTGAGGAAAGCCCAGTGCTTCCAGCTCTGTGATGATGGAGAGAATGTCTGAGGGTCTTACACACATCTGTCTACACCAACTTTTTATATTTTAGATGTTACTGGTGTCTCTGTCTCCATATGAATGTGTATCACGGGTAAAAACTCCTTCCTTCTCAGGACACCTGCTCACTCACAGAGTTCTGAGATGCAAAAAGATTTCAGTATGGACAGGCTACGTAGTTAAAAGGGAAATGGGGAGAGGCGCCTGGGTGGCTCAGTCAGTTAAACCTCAGACTCTTGATTTCAGCTCGGGTCATGATCTCAGGGTCATGGCGTCGAGCCCCATGTTGAGTTCCACGGTCTGCACAGAGTCTTCTTGACATTCTCTCCCTCTCCTTCTGCCCTTCCTCTCACTCATACTCTCTCTAAAATAAATAAATAAATAAAATCTTTAAAAAAAAAAAAGGAAATGGGTAATGTATACTCTTGAAAGTCTTTTCATCCCTACTTAACCCATAGGTCATCTTGAAGCATGAAGGATAAGGATCTATTTGCTTTATTGATGTTTTCCATTTTTGAAGATGGAACTGACCAATATATATGTCTATGTAGAAAAGACCAACAGGAGAAAAAATGGTCTTTATCCCTTTGTGAACTCATTAAATTTGTTCTTTAATTTGTTACTATAGTCACTATGTATAGAATCTTATATTGCCTCTATTTCTCAGAAACAAGATCAGTTGTCAAAAAAAAAAACTATGCAATTTTTTGACAAACGCACATCAAGCTATCAAGCTGACCTAATTTCATGTGTACCTAGTTATCGCGATTTTGTCATATGGTTTAAAACATCATCTCTGGAGGGGCGCCTGGGTGGCTCCGCTGGTTAAATGTCTGACTCTTGATTTCAGCTCAGGTCATGATCTCAGGTCGTGAGATCCAGCCCTGCATGGGGCTCCCTGCTCAGCGGGGAGTCTGCTTCTTTCTCCCTCCCTCTGCCCCCCGACCCTGCTCACACATGCATTGCTCTCCCCCCCGCCATCTTTCTCTCTAAAATAAATACATAAGTCTTAAAAAAAACCCATAATCTCTGGATATTCTTAATACACTTGTTTTATCTTTCCTGATTGTAATTATATTACTCAGATCACCTCATAAATTGAATATTCATTGATCCTAACAGACATTTATTGAGCTCTTGCTTATTGTGTGCTGGGAATGTTAGATTCTAAGACTACAAAGACAAATTGGGCCTGGACCATGTCCTTAAGCCCAGACCATTTCCTCAAAGTGGAAATAACCAATAATATATTGTTTGGGATCCATTCTTCATCTACCAATCACAATGAAGTTGTGCCCTTGGCTAAAGCAGTTGAAGGTCTCCAATAACCCTGGCATGTATTCTTCAGAAACATTGTTCCCACTATATAGAGGTTCGTGGTTGGCCATCGGATTCTTTTCATTGCTATTCCTCGATCTATGGAGATTAAAGTCTTCTGTTGGCACATTTTGCAAAAGGCCTCCGTGCCCCCTCCACGCCCCCTTACTATCTCCTTAATATAACACTTTCCACCAGCTGACCATCACCAGTCTTATTATTTACTCCTTAGAAATGGTAACAGAAGCACCACTAACTTAAAGATTCTAAATCATGCCATTAAAAGATGTTGGAGAACTTCTCAAGGTCATCAAACTTGCTCGGCAGCTTCCGCAGTCCTAGTCTACTCAACGTGTAAAATGCTAGGGGTGATGTGCAGACCATGACACTATTTCCTATGTTTCCCCTCAGTCTTTGTGCCCTAAAGCTTTCCTCCATCCCACCTTTATGCCCCGTCGTAGATACCACATCAGAAAGGATCTCTAGCACTTTCTTGCAGTTTGATTCAGAACAATTGGCCTCCTCCCATTTGTCACCCTTCATTCTATGTTCTCCTCAAAACTTCTAGTTTTTTCCACGTTATTGACTCTCCTCATCAGACCCTGCAGACCCGACAATCAGCACTGATGTACCAGCTACCGCCCTGGGTTCTCTCTGGTTATTCTGCAGCAAGCTGGCTTGACTGGACACACTTCCTAATACTTTCCGTCTCCCATTGAGTTGCTCTTGGTCCAGCTGGTGGAGGCAGAAATTATCGGCTGTAACACGTAGATCATGAACCGCCATAATTACCATGCTCCACAGAACCAGAGCACGTTCTATGGAGCAGAAGTTCTGAGCGATGTTAATGTTTTACCGGGGATAAATTACTTTTGAAATTAAAAAATTTTATTTACAGCAGGAACATTTAATAAGTCATTGACTATGATGAATTTCAAAGAGGAAATAGAGATGCATTATTTTTCAAAGGTATTGAACATGAGGATACCCTCCCTTTTTGGTGGACTGGTGTTGAAAAGATCCTTCTTTTGGAAATGTAAAGTATGCAGTCTTCATAGTCCATAAGCACATTGCGGGTTTGGTAATGCTTGATTGACGATATAGGTCCACGAAGTCACGAAGATATTTTGAGCAGCGGCGGGGAAGACAGAAATGCTGTGATATTTACTTAAGCGGCTTCGTTTTTGTTGTTGTTTTGTTTTGTGTTTTTAACCAACTTTGTTTGACATGCAAAAGGAAGCTTCTCGATCTTGAGAAGTTTTTTTCATAATTATGTTGAAGAAGAATTTTTGTGGTCACTTGAGGAACATTTTCTACTCCTTACTTGGATTTTAGCAATCCTGGTATCAGGGTCTCTATCTCTACAATGCATTTATATAAAATATATGACCATAAACATATACATATTTATGAGGTCTTAAATAATAATTTCTCATGCACAGTCCGACATATCATCATTTACATAAAAAAGGAATAATGACTAGTTCTTTACATATTACATCTAATCATTTGATAAACTTTTTTTGGTCTGGAGTGTTTTGATAAAGCTCTTTCTTCCTACGTGACATTATGGTGAATAGACAAAGCACACTAGCCGTTTAATCTCAGAACATGAATAAACTCTAAGTACGGATATATCCCTAATTTTAGTCAGAGCAGGGGTTTTGTTACTACAAGAACCATAATAATAGAGTAAAAAATTTCAAATCCATAAAATGTCGTAGACCAGAGGAAAAGCAGATTTTTTTCTTTAGAATCTTCTCCTTCAGTGCACTTAACATTATTAAAAATCATTCGGTGTTTATTCTATTGAGTATACTGCTTTCTGGAAAACAACCAATTCAGAAGTAGTTCAAAGGTTAGTTACAAGATAAACTAATAGCTATGCTAAGCTATTACTTTGTAGAGCCAATAAAAAAAAAGAAATAAACTATATTATTTCCACAATCTATATGGTCAGTCCCAGCAACAACCAAATCAATAATAAAACATTTTTATTTAAACTTCCCCCTGATTTCCCCTCTCTGCTTCTGAAATTTTATCCCAACAGGGAAATCTCCTTGGTATATACCATAAATATAAAAAAGCAAGAGTGGACAATGTAATAAATGTTTTATTTTCGTTTGTTAATAGATGGCGAAGTTCAGCTCACTTGTGGTTTGACCTTATTCCAGTACATGGACAATTTTTCTTAAAAACAGCTTTCATATAACACTAGGCATCTCAAACTTCTGCGCTCACCCCAGGGAAATAGATCTACACACAGACACACGTACACACACAGAGTAATTGCAATATAACATTATTTCATAGATTTTTATATACCGTAATTCAACTCATATGGCCCTAAACGTTACCTGCATAAGTACCTGATAAAATGCATGATAAAACATATGTTCCCTCTGGACTATCAGGTACGTTTTTTTAAGTTTCATTGCATACGTTAACACTAATAGCAATTAATAATAAATGATAAATATTGAATCTTTATAACAATGATTTTCATTTAGGCTCTACATCGAGATCACACTCACATATTCAGATTTTATATATAGGGTCAGAGTATGGACAGGTCACTACATGCTTTGTTTTTTGTGTTGTTTTTTTTTTTTTTAATTCCAAATGTTGCTGATACAAATTTAAGGTTGAAAACCACTGACTTATAAACACTCCTCGTGTGCTGAGTCCTATGTTAAGTGATTTACATTCATTTTCTCATTTAATCCTCATAACTGCATCGGGCAAGTTTAATTATCTCCGTTTTACAGAAGAAGATACTGACAGATAGAGAAGTTAAGTAACTGGTCCAACGCTGGGGTTTAAAGCTAGAGTGCAGATTTGTGTATGAAAGCAAATACGTAATTCTATATTTTTATCATATGATTTCTCAACTAAGCAAAAATAAGGCTAAGACAAAGCTAAGATGGGTCGGTGAAAATTCTAATTAAAATCGCACATGACCTCCCCACGGGGAGGAGATATGGTATATACCATGTATATGGTATATGTGGGGTATGCCCCTTCTACAGGGTCTTCCATGAACCACTCTGACCCTCTTAGGATCTGTTCTCTATTCTACAGCATCGTGATCACTTCAGAGAACAAGCAGATCGAGCTACCAAAGCCCTGAGCTCTGAATTCCCTGAGATGGTGTCTGGTTTTGCTCTGCAGTTTATACCCCTATCACTGTCATGGTGCTTAGTGCATGATGACGGGTCAACAGAGAGCTATGAAATAAATAATTGTCGCTCCTTTCTCAACAAGTCCCAGCGTCCCGTCTCCTGATTCCTTTCAAGGACTCCTTGGTTCCTAACTCTAGCTCCTCCCTCAACTCCGGTTGGGAGCTCCTCCCTGAGTAGGCTCTTGGGCTCCGAGTGAGCCCCTGTATCAGGCCCGACTTCCCGGTAACAGGTTGGACCAACCACTCTGATTTCCCCCCGGGAGCTCCAGACTGTTTTCTGAGCCGACCCCCAAGTCAGCACATGGCAAGTGGGCAACAGAGGGAAACTGAGGCCCAGCACCCCTGCTCCTGCACAGCCTCTTAGATTACAGTAGAGGAATACACTTCAGTGCTTCGGTGCTGGTACGATTCTTACACTAGGCTCTTCTGTCTCTCCTCACTGAGTCAACTCCAGAAATGGGATGACAGCAGAAGTCATTTTATTTACATGGCTCTGAGTGAGGACTAGCCTGGAGAAAATGATGTGATTTAAGAGCTCATTTTCCCAGCCTGATTTAAATACAACCACTCAAACCACCTAAAATGGTTTCATAGAGATAATACGTGTGAACCCGAGTTCAGGGGGCATGGTAAGAATTAATCCTCTGTGACTTACCTACCTTTCAAGAGAACTAAGAGCTTATCCTCGGAACTTGGAGAGAGACTTACCTCCACAGAAGGCTCACAGTTAATACATGCGTGTGTAACGTTTGAGGCCAAAACAAACATTTAATTCGTGCAAGGTATTTAAAAGTTGGGAATTACTCTAGTGAAGAGGGGTTTTGATAACAATGGACAATATTAGTGTGGTCCCTCAACAAAGACGTTTGCTTCTTGCATACTATTATGATTGCACGGTAATCTGACCCAGCTAGTGTTTTCTTAATGTCCTGGGGAGCCTGGTCATTGTAAATTACCTGTGACATCTCATTAATCCTCTTTTTCCTCACAAACGCATAATTAATGGTAACATTGACAATAATACACAAATTAGCTAAGTGACGCTTTATGGTGTTGGTTTTGATTAACGTCAGGAACCCAAAAATGACATTAATGTAATGCAGATCCCAAAAGGCAGTCTGCACTTTGACCCCAGACATACATTTTGTTTGCACCATCACCAAGATTAATCCTCCTCTGGATGAAGACGAGACAAAACTCTGGCCACTGGCAGTGTGCGCTGGGCTGTCGGAAAACAAACCGCCTCAATTGCATTTGTTTAAGAAGGAAATCTTAATGCCTAGAAAACAACAGCGTCGTGTCATTTCCTATTGTCTCGTTAGGACAAAGATAAATGAGCACCTGTCATGACTTAGATCAAGTGCTCCTCGGCTAACTTCTATTATTTGCCTATTTATGGAGCAGTGTTTAATTAAAAGTATACCTCGATGATATGAACCACATGATAAAAGGATTGAAGTTCCTTCTGCTCTCACTGTAAAGGGTTTTTGGAAATCAAAACTGATTTTTATATGCATTTCAACCTGCAGGACCTCTAAATGATAAATTCTTATTAACCACAAGAGGGTGAAAAAATCGATGCTTGAGGAAATATTCTTTGTCTCTGACTTGAGTAACAAAGTGAAAGCACTAGAAGGAATTTGGACCAAGTAAACTTCTTTGCCTCAAAAGTGAGGCAGCTGATTCAGAAACACTTTTTCCAAATTACAAAAGAAAGACAGAGACACCGCGTCAGTCACAGAACTGTCTACTGCTGCATCACCGACTTCTAAATTCAGGGCGAATCATATGACTTTGTGACGATGGAGAACAGGTCCTTAATCACGATTTTCACAAGCCCAAGTTGAGTACTGAATCTTTCCAACACTCTGAGGAGGTATACTATGCTAATTTTTAAAAGACACAACCTTCTATTTTCTTCTTGACAATTATATATAGCTGGAAAATCCTAATGGTATATATCTTTTTTTAAAAATAATGATAATAGTCCTTTCTTGATTAATTTGACATCTATTTATTATAGGCTATTTTTCAAAACGTTGCCACTAAACCACAGCCCTGGCTAATGATCATATTCCATTTCAATAATGGGATAGGGAGAAAAGCCATATTTTCATGCTTTTTTCTTTATTCACATAAATAACTACCATTTGGAGAATGCTTTATGGACAAAAGTATATAAAACATAAAGTGATGTTGTAAAATGTCGTAAAACCAAAATTGGAAAATAAAGATCACCAAAATTATTATTTTTTTTAAGTTGTTTGTGTATTTGGTAAAGAGAAGAGGACCTTGAATACCCTAAAAGAAGATTTCAGTTGCTGGAGGTATGCGTTTTCAATTATACTACCCTTAACCTCCAACACCACCGCCCCCACCAAAAAATAAGAAAGCAGACTGCTTTACAACTGCTTGTCATAGCAGTTTAATTTTGAAAAATGTCTCATCTGTCTCTGCTTGTAATATATTTATCATATGACTTGCTTTATCTTTTTTTTTTTTTTTTTTTTGGTTATTTAAAGTTACAAGGAACAAAATCTATTTGAAGAGACTCGGGTCTTACTTCTTTTGTTTAACATTATTTTAAAATCCAAAGCAGCTTATTTTTAAATTGACATGTTCAGTGTTAGTTGTGCCAACTTTCACCAGCACGCAAACTCATTGTAAAGCAAACTGGAATTTAAGGGGCTACAGGGATTCCTATAGAGGTCATATTTTCACTCTGCCTAACTAAACCATAAATCGAGATTACAACAATAAATTATTTTTTATGATTTTGGCAGGAATAAGTATGGCACTGAATTTTGCAAGATATTTGGGCTTAATTCATATGTTAAGTAGGCCCAAATAAACCAGTGCTAGAAGAAATTGAAACCGGTCTTATATTACGTAGAAACCTGAATTAGGCACTCACCACCGAACTAATTAGTAATTGATAAATTTATTATAAAAATGCAACTCCTTTACACAGCGAAGCCTAAGGAATAGGATGATTTAAAGCTTCAAATGTTGAAAAGCTCATCTGGGGCCATCTTTTACCCAGAGGCATTGTTCACAACGTGTTTTTCAGGTAGCTGCAGTAACATCTCTAACTAGTTAAAAACACTGATCGAGTTACAAACCTACTTTCTTAGAAGACTCTTTTGTAGCAAGCTGTTTGAAACCTCCCAAAGTGCCTTAGTCTTTTTTCAGCACTTACGGTGAATATTACTGTTAGCCCAAATGTATCATCTTTTCCATTTTACTCAAGTTCACAGAGAGCAATCTATCAAGACATAATTTTATAGAAATCTCTTTTTCAGGTTTAAAAGTGGTCCGCTGAATTTTAATAAGCTCCCTTAGTTGCTCCAAGTTACTTTTTTTGTTATTCTAAGGAATTATTTCACGCAAAGGGAAAAAAAAAAAAAGAGGCTGCTGTGTGGGAAAGCATGTTTTCTTAAGTATTTAATCGGACATTTCCATACCACAACACTTTGTAGACATGTTTTTTTGCTTTGAAAACATATCTTATCAGGGGTGGTTGGTGTAAAATTCTTGTCTGTTTTCTTACCTTTGAATTTGAGCTCTATTTATAAGGCTCAGCTCAATGATGTCTACAGCTGAGGAATTTCCTTAACTAGGGAGTTTTACATGAACGCGATTAATAAGAAAGCAGCACGAGGCATGGGGCAGGGTGTCCCTTCAGGTTTCCTGTACATTCTAACCTTATCAAAGTGTTCCCCTTTACAAAGAAGAAAAAGACGTGACAAAGTGGCTAAATATGTATCTCGTTTTATCTTTCTACTAGTTTCCTCTTGATATAATACCTTTTGAGAATGAACAAAAGGAGGTGAATTCTTCATTCCTTATTTGTATATGCAAGTGAAAGGGGGTCTCTTTCACTATGGAAGGGACTGGCCTTTCTCACATGGAACAAACCACTAGAAGGAACTCAGTTTAGACGAAATGCAAATATTTAATCCTCGCATCTATATTTTGAAATATAACATGGTATTTTCCATAAATCTATGTGTGATGACATATTTCATAACATTACATAGGTTTTCCAAGCATTTTTATTCACGGATGAACGGTTTGCAGAAAATCACAGCATTGTACTCTACTCCTCCAGCAAGTTAATTTTCACTTTAATGTGAATATACAATTTATGGAAAAATAATAGTTATTTAGGCATGGCAGCACTTACCTGTTGCTGTGTGAAAATTCCTACCCTCAAAAATGTGCTTTTACTTTAATTATTAGTGGGCTACACCGATGCCTAAAGATTTTTATAAACAGAACCTTAAATCTGCATTTTGGCTCGGGGCTTTCCTTTCTAGACAACTGAAAATGAAACAGCATGACATAAAGTCAAGTCCAAAAGAACATTTTTATACATGCCTCGACTTCGGGTTTTTTGGTAACTGCCCTATGGAGACTGTCCTTTATTAAGATTCTTAATGAGGGTTCTGCCTGTATTTTTCTACCAAGAATGTCAAATAAGGTCTGAAAGCAAATGTAAACTGTAATGCAATGACACACACTAAAAATAGCCCTATAAATCTGTTCATTTTGTTTAGATAGTCTCCAGAGTTGTAAAAAGTAGGACTGCTCAGCTTTATTATTTGTTTTGGAAAAACTAATTCTGCAGAGAATAGGCCACTGATAATGCTATATTACATTAGAGAAGATTTATTAAGACTGTCTCTGGATTTAAATTTTTTTCGAAAGGGGATTTTCTCCCGTTCTTATTGTCCAAATAATCTACAAGATGGTTAATGGCATCGATTCTACGAGGGCAAAGAAATTTGCCCATTTAGTCATTAGAACTAAGATGGTGAAAGAGTCACATTTATCTCAAATGAAATTAATTAAAATTTCAAATGTAATTCTCATTCCTATTAACCTGTCAAATATGTTGTTTCCAATGTTTCCAGTAACAGAGCAACAATATTTATTATCCAACATACCATGAGTTTTTAAAAATAACTCCAGGAGAACATTTTTAGAACATTTACAAGCTGAACAGACAACTAAAAAAAAAAAAATCAGACATTTCTGTGTGAAAAATAGCTATTGTAATTCACAACGTTTGATGGAGGGTGTATTTTTAGAAACCCACATAATTTGAATTTGAGAGATTGAGCTGCGGGGCAAAATTGAAGGAGAGGGCATGAGTCCCCTCCTGTGTTAGGGAGGTTTTAAAAAGTGGTTCACTTTTTCTCTTGAGAAAAAGTTGAGGTTTAAACTCTTCCTTTTCCCTATCCTCATGACAGTCGATAGGGTTTCTTGGGTTGGTTGGACGGCTTTGCACTTAAGCCAAGATCGATTGTAATCTAAGGCTTTGTTTTTGGATATCTTATCCCAACAGAGGCATGGATAAGCAGACAAACTGACTAAAATGGGCAGCCATCTGACCTTTTAAAAGAGAGACAGTTCAAAAACTATACCAACTTTTCTTTTGAAGAAACAAGAATATTGTCATTTGATGGAACCTTGCAGCTTATTCCTTTTTTTTCCTTCCACATGACCAAACTGTACACTTGAATTACTAAAATATGGCAGTTTCCAGGGCCTTGGGCCTCCTTTTTTCCCCAGAGCCCTTCCCGCCGACCGCCCCCCTTCCAAGTTCAGAAAGAAAAAAGTGTTGCTATTCATGTGATAATTGTCAAAACCATGATAAGTGCCAAACAAGACAGTGCCAAGAAATCATTAGTTCACTATACATCTCGGATTTCTGTAATGTTCAGTTAATGGGCCAGATCTCGTCAGACCTTTTTTTCTTGTAAATTTTTCTTAGCTTCTTTTTTTTTTAGCCATCTTTTAAAAGGATTGTGTAAACCAGACTTATAGTAATTCTGCATGACTTAAAATTAAATTTTAAAAAACCTGAAATATTGTTTTTGATAAATTTTTACATTCCGTTCTCATTACGTACATTTTGAAATGCCTAATTCAGAAAACCAAAATGCTGTACTGAAAAATTGACCGGCCCCGTATTACAGCTGAACATCGTATCTTAAGCACATGAAACAGAAGGAAGATAAAATAACCACTCCAGCTTAAAATTTTAAAAGTACTTCTGATTCATATAGAAAGAAAGATAACGTCCAGAAAAATTCAAGAACATTTTTTTAAATCACCACGGTACATGCCGATGCAAAATTTTTTACATAAATGAATTGCATCTAACGTTTCAAATACATACAGTTCCATTGTCTCTTTCTAAATATTTCATAGAAAAATGTCCCCATGAAAAGAGCAAATATTACGATGATAGTAACCAACCAGGATTTTGAAAAGCAGAGGAAAGGGAATAGTACAATTTTTTGTTTGTAAACCCATTGACATAAATAGTCTGACCTGTCACAAATTACCTTTTAAGCTACCGTATGTTATGTATAGACCAGTCAAAACTGATAACATTTTGCTTTCATCAGTTTTGTGTTATAATGCTGAAAACCTGAAATGTTTATTGTAGTGAGACAATACAATGTACGCAGATAGCAGGCATTCCCTAGACATGTTTACTTGGGTAAGAATTCATAAATGGAAAACTGTTTGGGCTCAAGAACAGGGTTATTGCTTCTAAAAGGCAGCTCATGGCTTGTTTAATAGTATTTTAAATGTCTGCTAATGAGAGTCACAAAAAAGCACAGAAGAGTAGAGAATTGGTTCCAGAGGCGATCACACAGTAGTCAAGAAGATTAACATGCCACTAGGGGACAGCAGAAAGTCGCAGAATGAGGTAGTGCCAGAGAGACCAGAACAAAAGGCTTTTCTTTGGGGAGAGAGAGAGAGAGAGAGAGAGAGAGAAACTAAGATGTATTTCCAAACCGAAATCTTTTACAAGTGAAGTGTTTGTAACTGTATTTTTTAAAAGCAGTAAAAAATATTTGCAGGGATCTATTTTTAGATTGCTGGGATCTGTGCACCAGAATGTTACAAAATATACATAGCTATCATCCTGGCAAAATAAATTCAAATACGGACTATTCTATTTTCTGCATTTGAGAGTGAAGGAAACTTTCAAACATCAGAAAAAAATAGCCCATTACAAAGCATGTTAGACCAAACCTATCAATGACAAAATACAGCTGTGAAATACTGAAATTTGTTCAACAAAGCTAAACATAAGCAGAATCCATTGCATTTTCACAGAGGAAGAGGGACCATTTGAAGAAATAAAAGTAACTAGAAAATTGATCAAACTAACCAAGTAATCTAGAAATCCAGCTGCTTACGCTGACCCATGATATAATATATTTGTAATCTTTATGCATAATTTTGGTTGTTGGTTTGAGTTGTAATGGCAGTTCGAGGGGACTGGAAATTTTAACCTCTGCAATCATTTAAAAGCTAATGCACGTTCTTGAACAACCTGACTTGCCGAAATGGTCATTTATACACCTAAGTGTGATTTTAAGTGGAATGGATTCTGCAATGCCAGGTAATATACCTGTAATGCAACATTCTTATCAAATGACAACCAATCTTTGACTCTAATTTTCTTCAGTTCATGGATCACATTCCTTTGTTTGATCTGCATGAAGCCTAGACCACTGTATACTCGGTTAATATCTCTTGTGATAAGGATGTTGATGACTTCTGCAATGATTTTTTTTCTGGATTATAATACTGCTTTTTACATCCTGTGTATTCTTTAATCTGGTTTTGTGTGTTGTATATGTACGACCGTTTACTTAGCACACAGTCACAACTTTCCCATGTCATAGGATCGAAATGTTGGATAAGATTTGAGAAGCTACTTAGTCCGTTTCCCTGTTATTTTTTTGTTTTTTATAAAATTGGACATCAAATACGGCAAATCCATTTGTTAGCTCTGTTTATAATCTTCAAGAATATTGATCTAACAGAATTTTTTTCATTACTAGTAGCTGGTATGTATTGTACACGTGAATACTTAGACTTCTTCTCCCACCACCAAAACAAAATTTTGGTTAAAATTGTACGTTTATTCCAAGTACATGCCGTACCCTCAAATTTCCAGGGTTTTGTCTTTACCTATTTAATCTCCTTCTTTTTTTCTCTTCTCAAGTATTCTAACTCTTACACACTTCTAGAATTTGGTATTTCTTTCATCCCAGATGGCCTTTATCCCTCGATCACAACTCTTCATTCTTTGTCTCCTTTCCCCTATAGGTTCCTGTTCTGTAGGTTGTATTCTCTCTTTTTGTTCTGCAGTTTGGACTAACTCCAAAAAATAATAAAAATAATTCCCTCAGCACATTCTAAATCCTGAGGACCCTCTTCCTGCACTTCCCCTGATCTTCCTAACATCTTGCCTAAATCCCATCTAGGGCATTTAAGACCCCGCTGTCTTGTACTATCCTCAGAGGAAACAGAGACCAGCTGTTCACCTCTACCTGCAAAGGACTGTGTTCCTTCATGAACTTGAAAACTGCTATTAATTCCCTCCAAGTCTTTTCTTCTCCAGACTAAACAAGGCCGGTTCTTTTACCCTTGTTTCATTGGGACTGTTTCCCAACCATTTAGTTATTTTGCTGCTTCCTCTGGACCTACTCCAAATTCTGCACATTCGACTTAAGTGGAAGGATCCTAAAAAACACAGTATGATAACAAGGAACTGATTACTAATGCACATAACGTGGATGATTATTTATGTTCCCTAAATTCTTTGCTGACTATCTATCAGCATTTTGTCTTTGAACAACGGGGCTCTGTTTTCAACCCATAAAATTAGCTTGTGATCCACTGTGGCCTCCTGTATCTTTTTTCTTACTTACGATTGAACAAGCCTTTCTTTTTTTTATACTTGATGTTGATTTCATTCTCTCCACCCATTAACTGCTTTTACTTTTTACCAATAACCCTCACTCTATTTTTTTCTGTTTGGTAACCTAACTTTCCTTTCTTCCTTTGGTTGTTCTCTGTTGCGTACATTCAGACCACAATATCTTGGACAGGTATCAAAATCCTCACCATAATTCTGTGTATATTTGATTTCCTTAAGCAGACTCTTAATAAATAAGACTGTGAGTTTTGAAGAAGGAACAATATCTGGAAAAGATTAGTATTACACTAAAAGCTAGATATTGTTTTCCTTTCAGACGGGAAGACTTGGTTCATGCGGCATGTGTGAAAGAAAGAGGGAGAGAAGTGAGGGGGTCCGTGTGTGTAAGTTCGCATAAGTTAACTTCTACAACCCTGGAGCATTTGGCCTTCACCCTGTTCTTACCTCAGAAAAGACTGAGATTGTGATTTTCCTCACAAATGCCGACTCTGTCATGTCTAATACTTTATCTGTCTACATAGAGAGATCGAGAAGATAGATATGAATAAAATTGTATCTGATCTCTCCCATCCCTAACACTGGTGAATTACAGTTATCTTTCAGCAGGTTCACCTTGTAGAGCAGGTTATTACACTTACAAATTATAGTAGGTTTTCAGTCCGAGGAGAAAAACTGTGGAATAATTTGGCAAATTCTGAATGCTTCCCATGGTGGGTCATCGATGACTAAAATCACCAGTGATAACAACGAAAAGAGGAGAAAGAAAAGTAAAGATGACTCTCTAATACTGTTATCGCCCAAATATTGTACTGTGAAAGGAGAGAAAACAATTGCAAAATTATGTAGATTCAATAGAAAATTACGATTTACTAAGCTGATTTTCAACAGCAGCCAGCTACCATGAAAGAATAACCCAACGTTGTGCAAAATGATCATTATTTCTTAAAGATCACGAACTTTTAAAAAAAGAGAGAGATCACAAGAAATATGAAACTACTTGTACTGTATTATCCATTCATCTCCAAACCAGCCTTAATCCCCCAAAAATGGAGGGCAAGAAATAAATGAAAAAAATATAAACCCTCACTCTGGGGTTAGCCGATAAACAGGAGACACCCTGGCATAGACAGAGCCAGCCTCTACTGTCCCCAGCACCTGCACGGAGGCTGCTGAAATTACAAGGAAAAGTGAACTCTCTTTAACATACCCCAAGTGCACATGAGCCCTGTTATTGTTCTTAAACATTTTAGTTACCTTCCTGAAGAAAATTCCACTTTCAAGTAAGAAGACAAAAGTAAAGATCTACTTCTGTTTGTATCATTTCAATTTACAAAAAATAAAAAGCAAAATAAATAAGATCTTGGGGACAGTACTCTAGCTGTCATTTGGCACACGGGGAATTTAGCCAGACTGTTTACTTACACAGGAGTCTTACCTGAAGGTCACAAACGTAATCAAAAACTAACTAAATACAAAAGGAAACCAGGGAAAGATAAAATAATCCAATCTCAACATGTCCTGCTTAACTCATTTACGGTTTTTGCTTGAGGACTTTGAAAATTATTATTTCCCTGGAAATAATTTGAGCTTTAGAAATAAAACTCTCTGTAAAATCTCCATAATGAACTCTCTAGAATGTTTAAAAGTGAAAAGGAAATGTACGAGCGCTCTGTAGATTCCCAGCAACGGAAGGGGCACACAGCTTTCTAGCAGGTGCATTTACAGGTGGCCTGTGCAGAGGACAGGGGGGTTGGAGCCTCTGTTTCATCATCCCTTGAATGAACAGACACCTTGGCTGGGAAACATCAGGGACTCGGCTAGTTTTGTTTCCCTTTCCCTCTGTCCAGGACTTTCTCTTCTGATCAGCTTTCCAAATATTATCCCATTTTTCTCTCAAACTCTACAATTTCTCCCTCTCTCTCTCTCCTCTCTCTCTCTCTCTCCGGGATCAGTAAATCTCACTTCTATGTAACAATTAAATTTATTATGTTAAATTATTTTTATATTTGCCTTCATGATGCCCCTTCTTTCTTCCCCCCCCCCCCAAATCATTTCTACCTTTCTTTCCATCTCTTTTCTCCTTCAGGCCCTCTCTGCCCCCTCCAGCCTTTCCTCTAATTTTGTCACCTCAGGGTGCGGCTGAGTTTACTGCTCTTTTGCCTGTCACTCTGCACTCTGCGGGAGCAGATCTCTTTTTCACTTCTCCTCCCACATGGCCCGTGTGTGCGTCAGGAAGGATGGCTAATGTGTTGGGTCAGCATTAGGGAAAGGGGTCATAAGACCCAAGAAAACGCAGAACGTCTCAGGAAGAGTAGATTTTTCCAAATATCTCATGTTAACGGAGAGTATCGGCAGATGCAAAAATTAAAAAGTAACATCCATAAAATACGATCCCTCTGTGTTTCAAGCACACCGCCTTTACGTCCTGCAGGTGCTCTTCAAGACCAAGTTGAAGCACATTCATTTAAAAGATCTCTTGTATTTTATTTTTGCTTTTCATTTCCCAAAAGGTTTTAAGTGAATTCTTTAGCACAATTCCCTAAAAGGAAGATAGATGGGTTTGTCTACTGAATCTGAATACTTTGGTTTGGCTCCAACAAAATGCATTTTAACAAGTCTGTTCTTAGTAGAGACACGGTTTAAGTAACCTATTGTGCATTTCATTTGTAAATAATTTATTATCGAATACAAATGACCACCCTTTCCAACATGTCTAAACCAACAGGAGGCAGAACTTGCCATAAAGGTTCGCCATTAGCCCAACTACATTTTTGTCAAGATTGTATGAAAGCCATAGTTAATATTTAATTTTGCTTATATCGCTGAAAGTCTCTGGCACCTACCTCATTGCAATGATATACAAAACGGAATTGAGTCTTCCCATTTTGGTGAAAGGAAAAATGCTTTATTTCCCCAGCAGCGAAGCAATCGGAGAGACGGAATAACTTTTAATGTGCTCTTAAATCCCATTTTTAACAGCAATCATGAGCATGTCTGTGTGTATTCAGCAAGGACTATGATACCACCCCCCCAAAGAAATCTCTGATGGGTTTTCAATCTTTGGATCTCCCCATTACATTCTCGGAGACTAGAGAACAATGGGTGGGTTTCATATAGCACCTGATTGGTATTTCCAGGGTGTGAAAGCCTCCAGTGGCAGATTGGGCTGATATTGCATATTCAAACACATACAATGATATATTTGTCATTGCTATTGACCTTTATCTCTCCAGTTTCCTGACAACCTTCTACAGTTATTGACATTACAAATACCAGCAGCAACGTGCAGGGCAAAGTATAACCTTTCATTTACGTTCATGTCCCTCAAATGACTCGTGTAGGTAGTTTCAACAAAAGCGGCAAACAATGATACTGTTGATTTTTTTTTCCTTAACTTGCTAAAATGTTTTCCATTTTCCTCTTGTTCTCAGAAAATCATGCCAATAACTCTCTACAAAGGAAACGATTTCAAATGAATACAGGTAATTAGAAGTGTCAAGAAATCAGCAAAGTAGGGTGCCTGCCATCATTTCTGTGGAAAGAGTGCCAGATTCCCTTTCAAAAAGGTCTTTGTCATTTTTTAATAGAAGGTAATTAACGTAGACTACAGTAAAATGTACAGGATCCCAGTTGCTTGTCTTTCTTGCCATAGAAATGGGACCATAAAGATGTTTTGATATCTAGAAACAATCTTCTGAGGTTATTTTTAAATGACTTTTAATTACAAAAGTAGTCCTTTTCGTCTTTTCATTTTCAAAGAAAAAAAGATTTAGAAAGGGCATATTTATTAGGAGACAAAAGAAAGAAAGTTTTACAAGGAAAAATTATCTGGAAAGCAAAACAACAGCATTTTATAAAGCTGACAAGAGTTGAGGATGCGATATGTTTCCAACAGTAAGAGAAATAATGCATAACGTCCTACTGAAGGTAATTACACAGTTTCAATACCGTAATGCCTTGGACTGAATGAGATCTTTGTTTTCTCTAAGGCCATGCTAAACTGACTATTTGGCCCTATTAAAGCCACCCCTCCATGAGATCAGCGATAAATGTCCCCTGAGTACTTGGAATTTTTAGGACCATGCCCATTTTGGGGGGGATGAGGATGAAATTTAGCTCAATTTTGAGATTATCTGATGGTCGTGATTTCCTATTAAATGCTGTGGAAGTGGAGTAATCATTCCAAGTTTAAGTTTGACATGTATTTACATATGAAAGTGGGCTCATTTCATCTCGTGGTTCTCAAGAAACAGAGATATTCCTTTATTTAAGGTTGTTTTTTTTTTTATTTGGGGAAAACAAAAAAAAAAGTCTCAGTTATAAAAAATATATCTTAAAATCCTGAAGCTTGAAATGAAAACGATGAGATTTTTTTTAATATTGATAATTTTAACATGAAACATTGATTAATTTGGGATTATGATATAAGTGCATATAAGTACTCATAAGTAGGACCATTATTATCTATTATTGAGAATAAGAGGGACTGGAGACAAAAATACAGCCAAACTCCTATAATAAATCTTTTTCAGTGCAATATGTGGAATAAGATCCTGTTTCTTTTCTTAAATCTCTCTCCTGAGATGGTCCTTCTTCATCGAATCCACACCACTCATCAAATAAACAAAAGAAAAACACTAAACTACAATTTATGTGCTAATCATATGTTATTCTATTTACCAACATCTGCATTTAGGAATCATAATTTAATATATTTTTGGTTATAAATCAGTCAAATTAAGTTTTCAGAGCAGATGAATCAAGCTATTTTAGAGAAAGCTACATTTTCTACCAGCATAACCTTTAAATTCTGGCATTAAACTAATGCTTAAAGGGTGGTACAAAAAGTCCTGGTATCATGTACAATAGATATCCCCCCAAACGTAGGAGAAGTGGCAGCGGAGTCATTAAGAGTCATTAAGGAGTCTAGGAAAAGAGGCTTGGTTGATAATGGTCAGATGAATAATGGTCAGGCGAGGTGCCTAAGTGACGAACCCAAGCTTGAACTCTCACTTGGAAGAAATAATCAGAAATGATTTTAATTATTAAAGATTAGGTGTATTTGAGAAGCTGAGGCGAAGTCACAGTATGATACGGGGAGCATAATCAAGAACACAGAACACAGGTGGAAAGATGGACAGAGAAGGTAGAAAAGAGTGTGGGGTCTCAGAAGTACATCAGCACCCAGGAAGAGAAAGCTGGACTTCTTCCAGTACCTGAACTCAGCTGATGGTTCTTTCTCACTTATCTGCCTCTTTTACTCTGGTAGCCGCAGGAGAGTAAGTGGTCAGGACATAAACTTTCCGTGGCAGGATTATGTCAAGCTGTGTTGCCTCATCCTCTAAATCATATCATCTCAGCTAAGAGCCCTGACTCAATGCTTTCTCAGAGCCTGGACCGTAAAACCCTTTGAAAATCAAAGGCCGTTGGAACAGCCATTTGGAAGACCATATTCTACGTATATCGGTGCACAGCCGGTCTGTATTTCACCTATTTCCCTCCTTTATTACTTGTAAACACAACATTCCGTTACGTTGTGTCGCATCATTGCCCTCCTGCCAAAGACAATGAAGACCAGGCATCTTCCATCACCCCCGACATAGCTTCTTATGTGCGGCTTAAAAGGCAGATGAACCTATAGGTTAATCCCTGCTAAAAAATAATCACAGAATATTAACCAAACTCAAATCAAAGATCACTGGTTTCATTTCTTCCTATTCATAATTTCAGGCAGGGCTGGTATTCAGCCAAGAGGTAACAGAACAGGCCATGTTGGCTGTTAAGATAATGAAATACTGCTTTTCATAGTCACAAACCACTAACTGCTCTTACTCCCTGAGGACCAACCAGGCTTCTACCACCCTGGCTTCTCACTCCCAGAATACCCACCCCCCAAGCTAATTCAAGCAACGCCCACCAACAGGTTTTCCAGTGCACACCTTCAGCAATAGGACTGATATCCTTTCTCATTGGTCTGTACCCTTACCATGCCAGTTATTAGAAATGATTATAATTACCCCCGATTCCAGCTCCTCCCTCCATGCAATGGGTTAATTTATTAAACCTCTTGGGTATATATTTTGCAGCCGGTAAACTTACTCTATAGAAGTCGCATTTATATTTTTATGGCTAATCCAGTCAATTGATAAAATCTACACTTAAATTTTCTAGTCACGTTTTATCTTCCACACTAGTATTTGTCTGCGTATTTGAGCAGAATCAAAGGTATTTTAGAGATCAGCTCTAGCACAGCTGAGATGCCCCTCTACAGCCCTTCTCTGCATAGAGGTGAGACGACGCTATATTTGAATGAGAAGGTTTATCAGGCTCATTAATTTTCATAATAGAATACCAGCTTTACCACCCGCACGTCAGATATCTAAAATATACAGCTCTCACTTCAATAATCAACAATTCAAATATTATTGTGGGTCTATTATGGACTAGGCAATTGGCAACATATAATATTCATGCTTAAGGCACATGGAATTCAATTTTTAGATGAGTTCCATCCAACTTCTGCCAAAGCGTGGTCAAGACAATCAATATTTGAGAAAGTCTAAAAAATATATTGACTATTTATCTCAGCTTACCTCAATTCTATTCCGGAGTCTACTTCAAACAATAGAAAACAGTGGGGCTGGACTCTATTAATCTAATGCTCTATAAAAATGCTTTCATTAAGGAGCGCCTGGTTGGCTCAGCCAGTTAAGCACCTGACTCTTGATTCCGGCTCAGGTCATATCTCAGGGTTGCGAGATTGAGCCCCTCATCAGGCTCGACACTCAGCACGAGTCTGCTTGAAATTCTCTCTCTCGCTCTCCCTTCCCCCTCCCCCTGCTCACATGTACACTTTCTCTCTCTTTAAAAATAAATAAATAAAATCATTTTTTAATGTTTTCATTAAATTAACAAGTGTTATTGGAGTTCAATTCAAGAGATAGTACAATGAAGAGGGTTTTTTGCATTTGTATCATCCTAAAGTGTATATTTCTAATCCAGACCAGTCGGAACCCACTTTTCTAACAACCTTCTTGATCTCTCCACTGTCTCAATAACACCTGCAATTCAGCATGTCTAAGACCCAACCGGTTATTTCCCCTCCAAATCTGGTTGTCCTTCAGAGATTTTCTATCTTAATATCATCATCCATCCAGAAGGAGCAAGTTTGAAATTTGGGAGTAATCCTTGACCTCTCGCTCACTTTCTCCCTCATATTAAAATGAAACCAAAGCCAATTAATTTAATCTACTATATATCTCTGAAGTCTCTCTACTTCTCAGCACCTTCACACTATCATCTCTTACCCAGACACCATAATAGAGATCAAAATGGCTCTCTGCTTCCATTCCAAATACCCTCTGCTCTGCACTGCGGGGTGATGTTTTCCAAACACAAATCTGAGTATCTTCTTCCTCTGCTTGTAAATCTTCAAAGATCTCATGTCTCTCAGGCCCAAAGAGCTCTGCTTAGGTGGCCCCGGCATGCTTAGATCTCCGCCATCTTCTCCTGCCAAGCCCCCCACCTTGCCTGTATTTTGGTTCCTCAGTTCTCTTTCCTACCACTGAGTCTTTGAATGCGCTGTTTCCCTCTATCCCATCTCACCCTTTCCCCTAGATCTGTGCCTCTCGAACTTTAATATTCAAAGGGAATACCTGTGGATCTTGTTAAAACAGAAGCAGATTGTGAGTCGATAGGTCCAAGCTGGAGCCTGAGATTCTGCGTCTCTAAGAAGTTCCCAGCTGATGCCAGAGCTGCTGGTCTAGGGGCAGCACCTTGAAAGGCAAGGATCTAAGAAGCTTCTGCTCATCCTGGAGATTTGAGCATTAACATCACTCCTTTAGTGAAACATCCCCTAAAGCCCAAGTCGAGGTCATGTTCTTTTGTAATGTGCTTTCACAGAACTGTGCTCCTTTCCACGTAGCAATGATCTCGTTTTATAATTACGGACTAGTGGTCAGTCCCTCCACTGCTGTATTCTCCGTAAGGACAGAAAACTATTTTGCTCACCGCTGAGTCCCCAGGGACAGGCATAATCCTGAAGCCATGAAAGGCATCCAATAAATAGTTGTTGAGCAAACAAATAAAGGAAGGAAGAAAGGACTCATGCTATAAATTGTTGGTATCAGAACAAAGTTTAACCCTACTGAGAAATGTGTAAATATTTTCTTTTATTAAACGAGAGCCATATAATCCACCCCATTTTCCTTTTTTTTTTTTTTTTTTTTTTGCCTTGCCTGTCAAGAGCATTCCTAAATTCCTGTTAATAGTGCAATAGTCAGGTTAGTGCAGGTTTTAGTTTTAATTATAATAGTTTCACCTCCATTTTTCTATGTTTACGAACCCTTGTTTTATCCTAATTTTTAACTGTCTTGTGTGTTGATGTATTATGGAAAGCTGCATCAACTCCTTTTTGGAAACAGTTAAGTAAAAATTCCTTTAAAAATTATAAGTGAATGGATATACGTGATACATTTGCAACACAGACGATAGATAAAGAATTCAGACTCTGGAGTCCAAGAGTCGGTATCCAAATCCTGGCCTCATGACTTACGGGCAGCGTGGCTTGGATATGTTACTTACGATTAGTTGTTTATGTTATTATTTCTATCACTGTTAAGAGGCACAGCCAGCAGATGGAAAAATGCTCCTAATTTTCGATCAAAAAATTAGAGCACTGCATAGACCAAAGCTTCAAAAACGTATAGTGGGCATAAACTTGGGGCAGCCTTCAGCGAGAACCTATAAAGGTGGTTATGATCCTAAGGAAAGGCTCGAGGTCTCTATAAAGACAGAATAATATTGCCTCATGTTCAAATAATATTAGACACAGTGTGATTAATTGATTTGAACATAGTCATAAAGCCAGCCACTGGTGAAAGTACACATCTGTCAACACGGAACCCAGAACTAATCCCTATTCCATAACTTTTGATTCTTCAATGATAGCATGATATCCGGCATTAAATACCTAAATATCAAGAAGAGCATTTTAAATGTAGAAAGTAAACTTTAGAGCATAATAAATAAAGTTGGACAAATCATATTGAATATACTTGTCCCCAAACTGAAGACACCATAAAAGGCACTCATATGATATACTGCAATTGAATAGAAATGTTACCCTCAGGGAAGCTTCTATTACAAAAATTCAGTGTGTGGTGTATTCCCTATGTGTGAAAAGTACTTAAGCTTAACTGCAACCTAAAAGTTAATTGATAATCAATATAAAATGTAACATCAAGGGCAAAACTCAGCTTCTAAATGAATAGATAGGGAGGTCTTAATATCTTCAAATAGGGGCCAGCTGAGAGCTGCTGAGAATAGAAGTGGGGTTGGGTATAAGGATGGCATTTTATAGAGGCCCTGCAGGAGGCTGTAAGCAGATCTATTTTAAGTAGCCCACAGTAGATCCAAGAGGAGAAGTTTGAAAGACAAGAAGGGAAGTGAAAATATATCTCTTTTCCGTCTATTAACGAATGTGAATCCTGCAGCAGTGCGGTCGGGATTTCGGGTCCGTGTTCGCACCAGCGAGACCAGATGAAACAAACAGCAAGTGCTTCACGCAAAATCTCAAAGTACTCGAAAATTCTCCTGGGGTATTAAGGAATTCGTCTCACCTTTTATTTTCCAGTTTTACGTCTGTAATTCATGAGTCCCCAAATAGTATGCAAAAGAGACATGTTAGGAGGGAGAAACTGTTGATTTTAGTCTGAGAATATATCAAACCCCAAACCTGAAATTAAAATCCAGAATAATTTATGCTCGGGAGTGAAGAAGTAATAAAACCCCTAGGAAATGAAGTCCACCAAGGTTCACTTACCCCTGGTAAAAGCAGGAGAGCTCGGAAAATTGTTTAGCTGAGTCCGAATGTTCTCTGTCAGTCTCTCGCAGTCTCCAGTTGCGCCTCTTCAGCAAACATGTGGTGGGATAAGCAGGGTTTTCCTTTCATTCAGTGTTTTAAGATTTCTAAGTTGCGTATGTAAAGACCTGTTCTTTTAAGGTTCAATTCCATTCAAATCAGGAAAAGAAACAAGTTCTCTCTTGTGTGATGGAACTTTAAAGACATGCATGTTTCTTTTACAAACACACAGTACTGCGAACCAGAAGAATTCCATACAAAAGAAAAATTTCCTGTGGAAAGAGAAAAAAAAAAATAGGGCTAATTTCTGGTTGAAAAAAAAAAAAGGACATCCCACCTTCAAAAAAAAGTGCATAGCTGTGGAAAAATAAAATGCCACATTTTAAGGACTGAAGTGTAAGAAAATCCTCTGTCATGAAAACATCCAAATATCTTTTGAACTATTTACACCATATGTGTCCCAATAAGGCTCTTTTCTGATTAAATAATGACAAGTAAGTGGAACCAAAGATGGCTTCAAAGACCCTTGAATCTTTACACAGCTTTTTGTAATTTTGCAAGTGTGAAATTTAGCTATCATTAAACAAATGTTCTAAAGCATAATTTTCGCGATCTGTGAAACAGGTCTCGGAAGAAGATGCCGTGCCCATAGTAGGCACTCAAAAATTACAAACACATAAAGTAATAACAAACGAATGATCGGAGAGGAAGCCTTACACAATACACCCATCTTTCCTAAAATTCGGGGCACAGATTTAATTATGTGAACGCGGTAATGGTGAACCGAAGGTGGACAGCCACCTCTTAACAAAATGAGGTAAGAGCTAACAGAGTACGATAGGGTAACGGCCAACACGTGTGGAACGCACAGAGAGGGGGAAATTGTACGGTCATTAAAATTCTGAATAGCTGGTAGGGAGATAGGAAAATATTTAATAGAATGTTCGGAATAAGAGAAGCAGGGCAAACTACATGTACCGTAGAATACGAAGGTTTTCATACGGAAAATAAGACAGGATTACAATGTGCAACAATTTTTCAAAGTGGGTATCTCTAAATAAAGGGATTATAAATGTTAAGCTTTCATTTTAGATGAAAGTGCCCATCGGTGAGCTTGGAAGACCTGTAAATTCTGAACAACAGCAAAAATGTTTTTTTCATGGTCAATGAAAGTGCTATAATGTTATACCTTTTAAGATCTAAAATTCCTTTTCAGAAAATGTGGCTGTGTAAGCAGTGTCTCCAAAACCTAGGGGCCGTTCATGGATTCAGCTGCACCACCCCAGACCTCTCGGAGAGCTCAAGAGTGCTGGTAACCCCTAGATGAGATGGTGATGCCCCAAACTGTCCAGGCCAAGAGCAGGAAGTACGTTGAAAGAAGGGCATCATATGTTGAAATAAGACTCGGGGAAATAAATCTAAAACTCCAAGGACACTTCAGATACCAAAAACTTTAGGTTTCTACTCCATAATAATCTTCAAAAGCCAGCCATCAAGATACTTCACTTTAATATACAAGAATGTAACGGTCCAGCCTTTGGTATCATAGATATCCAGGAATGGATGGGGCCTAAAAGGGCCATCGTGTATGGCAGTTGATCTGGTGCCTGCCATCCTGGGGTCAGCATCACTGTCAAACACATGCCTGGGTCTAGACACTTCTAGGGAACTTGCTACCTCCCATGGCAACTTTGACAGCTAGGATGTATTTTCTCTCTCAGTATCTTTAGGGTAGCAACCACCTTAGCTTGATGAAAGAGAAATATATTAGCCAGGACACTTTTGGTTACAATGGGGAAAACATTCAAATGGGCTTAACCCAAAAATGAAATAGAGACATATATTGAGCGGTCCGGAGGCAAAGCTGGTTTATGTGCAACTGGATCCGGGACTTGCAATGGTAAAATCAGGATTCGAGTTCAGACTACTGCTTGGTTCTGCCTCTTTCTGTTTGGGCTTCATCATCTGACAATCCAGCTCTTCAGTCGTGGTGATGAGAGGGCTTCGGCAGCTCTCGGGCCCAAATTCTCTCCTCTCATCAATCCTCCTAACACACACACCCGTGCGCGTGCGCGTGCGCGTGCGCACACACACACACACACACACATTTTTTCCCCAACAGTTTTTAAAATATAAAAATTCTGAACCCAAACATTATTGTCCTACATTGAGCTTTGTCACCTGCCTGAATCAATCTCTGTGGTCAAGGGTACGAAATCCATTATTTGATTCCTTCACACCGTGTACCTACTCTAAGAACTGAACCAGTTCCAGGGAAACTATATGAAGTAAGAAACAAGAGGATGAGATTGCTGTAAGTAAGTATCAAGGAAGAAGAAGGCAGAAAAGATACTAGATGATGGATGGATGGATGGATGGATGGATGGATGGATGGATGGATGGACGGACAGATGGATGGATGGACGGATGGATGGATGGATGGTTAGACAAATATACAGACAGACAAACATCTATTACAAGGTAATTTCTTTGCAGATACGCTCTCCAAGGCCTTGATGGGGTTGGGGGGAGAAGAGAGAGTAGGGACTGTACCAATGAAAACACAGGAAAGAATTATTGCTCTGCGTCAGCATCGCCGGGCTTTACAGGTTTTTAAACAAGGAGACAGAAAAAATGAGCATAATGGAGAGCCGTTTCACAAATATTATGGTGATATTAGCAAACAATGAAACAGAATCAAAGATAAATTTTATGATGACCCATGCCATCTGCTGCCTGGCATGGTCTAATACAAAACTGAAAATTCTGTCACCAAGCACCACATGCCTTCAGCCTTTCAAGAAAAGCAGCATCCAGTTATTCAAGGTGTTGAGCACAAAATGACTAGTCGGAAATTTACTTGCTTGAGTGACTATCTCTGATAATCCCACACAGCTTGTTGTAGGAGTAAATGTGTTAGACGCAGTTAAATGAATCTAAGAAGTGTGCCATGGGTGAAAGATGAGAGCAATCATGGCTTGTGAAGACTGACTCAGACAGAACTTCTGTTGGAAGATGTTTCCAAAAACTGTGAAATAATAACCGATGGGAAAGCCTTGGTGAGGTAAGTAAAATTTAAGGGGTGGTGCTGAATGAAGACACCAGGTACACGTGTATCCACACACCGGCTGAAAGAAAGTCCTGCGATCTCTCTTTTGAAATCTCTAATTCCCAATCAGGGAAAAAAAATCTTTAAGATACTGAAGCAAGGAAAAGAAAATATAATACAGATGATTCCAGGGAAGAAAATAAGTAAAAGATATAAACCTTTGGAAGAGAAAAATTACTCTTTTGATCTACAGGATTTAAACAACTGTGACAAAGACCACCCTGGACAAAACTCATTCTCCCAGGGGCGCCTGGGTGGCTCAGTCATTAAGCGTCTGCCTTCGGCTCAGGGCGTGATCCCGGCGTTATGGGATCGAGCCCCGCATCAGGCTCTTCCGCTGGGAGCCTGCTTCTTCCTCTCCCACTCCCCCTGCTTGTGTTCCCTCTCTCGCTGGCTGTCTCTGTTTCTGTCGAATAAATAAATAAAATCTTAAAAAAAAAAAAAAAACTCGTTCTCCCAGTTGGCTCCGCATCGAGCAACTGCTGCATACCACTCACCCTATATTCCATCCTTCCCAGAAATCCAGTCAGGAGCCACATAGATATGGTGTCTGTCATCAAAGAACTTCAAGGTAGAGACACTGTATTGGCACTAGGTTATCACAAAGACTTCCACCCTGTTATCGAAACAGGGCTGTTGAGGGTCAGTAGGAAATATTAAAGCAAACAGTGAGTTGGAGGCAAAGGGAATCTTTCGTTCTAGAACATCCGGAGGCAAGTGAAAGAATGGAGCTTCTTAAGTATAGGAAAGAGATTATGGGTTGTATGGAACAAGAAAGGAGCCCCATGCTACAAGATTAGGCTAGAAGTAGGGGTTGTCTCCAGATCACACAGAGCCTTAGAAACCCTGTTAGGGATGTTAGTCTTTGTCCAAGAACAGAGAAAAACCACCAAATGGTTTTGAGCAAAGTGGAGTCAACAAAAGGCCACTCAGGCTATGTAGTGAGAAAATAATTATATAAGATTTGGGGGTAGGAATGCAGGCTGGCAGAGTATATACCAGAACTATGGGGCTGGGAGGGGGAAGGGCTCTAACAACAGAGAAGGAAAGAAGTGAGGGGTCTGAGAAATATTTAAGAGGTCATTGACAGAACTCAGAGATGAATTGGATCAGAAGGGTAAGAGAACTTGAGGTGTGAAGGACAACCTTCATTTTTTATACCCACTGATTACAGGTCCACTGAAATGAGAAACACAGGAGAAGGAGCAGTCCTAGGAAGAGGGCTGGATTCTGAATTGTCTCACATGCCTTGAGTTTGAGGTGCTTCAATACATCTCCTTAGAAAAGCAGAGTAGACCGTTTGATATATGGATATTGAATTCAGAAAGAAGGTCTGAGCTAGAGATAAAAATATGGGAGACATTTGATGATACCAAAGCATTTGGTGCCATGGCTAGGGTGAGGGGGTGGATAAGATCAGAAAGCAGTTTAAAAAATAGGGGAACCTTAGAGTCCGTTTTGAGAAATTTCAAAATCTAATGGCCCCGGAAGACGAGCATATGCTTGGAATAAATTCCAAGGTGGAATGTCCTGCATGGTAAGAGGAAAATCAGGAGTGTGTGTTATACAAGTCCAGAAAAGAGAAAGTTGCGAGGAAGGACGGCTGGCTGTCGAGTAGCCTTCTTTAATTACTGACAAGCTTCTGCACATGTGGGAAGAACCAACTCAAAAGAACCACCTCCCCCAGCCAAACAGCAAAAATTATTTCTTCAAGCTGCCAAAATATTTTATTAAGCTAACGACAGTGCTCTAGTCTGATGTGAAAGGCAGGCCCACAGTCTATAAAAGTTTAGTTAGGCCTGCAAATAGGTACTCCTTACTTAAGACCATTCCCCGGTAAGCAATGGCTGCCGCACAATTATTGGGGGTTGTCTCTTTTACTGCTTCTCCCATACAGATGGAAGGAGGTGGGAGAGAAATCCCCCCTCGAATGCCAGGAAAATCAAGGTGGGGGCAAATAGAGATCTTCTCCCCACCCCCAACCAGAGCCACAAAGGGAACTGCTTATTTTCTAGAGGCTGGTGGGAAGGGAGGTGGGTTCCTCCATCACTGTTGCCCCCCATTGGTGGTAAGAAACTCAGCACGGAAATATTACAGGAAAGAATCATTAAACTGAACTGTAGGTCAAGTTAAGTTTTCTCTGCATCAGCTGGGACTGAAACCAGACGAAAATCCTTCTCTTCCTAGGGAGATATGTTCGAAATTTACCTTCATTTAAAGCAGTCAAACCTGTAAGCCTCTGATCCTGTCTCGTTAGCATCTTTGGGCCCGTGGCAGCCCACTTGCTCCAGACAGCACAAAACAAGGAAAAGAGAAAGCAGGGAGTATCGATGTTTATGTCGCTGGGATCCCTGAGCATGATCCAGGAAGATACTGGGGCAAAGAAAACACAACAATCATTTCTCACAGAGCTCTTGGGGGTCTGAATGCCATCTAAGCTCAAGTCTATGGAAATGATATGGCCTTGATTTCAAACAGGTCGTAAGCATTCCTGACGTCATGAAAATGCAGTCTTCTACCTCTTCGACCAGGAACTTCCTTAACTGACCTGGGCACTTAAACAACTAAATGGTTTGTGTGAGGGTGGACCTACCAGGAGAAGACCAGGGAAAAATGAAAAGTCCTTGTTTCCTGCCTTCCACGGATTACAAAGACCATGGGAGCTCTCCCTGGTGCTACTAGTACCATGACCCGCTTTGTTTGCTTGATCCTATCTTTGGTCTCGCTTCTCTGCAGCCCACTGGGGGTCCACCACCAGCCCCATCTCCACCCAATTTGTGTTCACTCCGCCTGACACAGGACTGTCCTGGGACGCAACTTCGATGAAGCTCCTGCTTAGTACCCCCTCCAAACTCTCAAATCTCACTGAAAATTCCTAAGAGTCTTACATCAAGATTATTTACTGAATACTAATTGTTCTTGTCTAGAGCATATTACTTAATCACATTTTAGAAATCTTATGTCACTAAAAGACCAGTATTGCAAAGAATCTGTTAAATGTTTGTATCTTCTCAGTTACTTAATGGTTAATGAGGTTAACATGCGTACTCAACACTTACTGGTGTGTGGTTTCCAATGATGCTAATGCACATTAATACTCCTAATTACAAGACCCCTGAGCCCGTTTCCCACACACTTTACATCAAGAGGTCCATAGGGTAACTACGGCTAGACAGGTTATGCGTGAAGCCAAAGCCTACCCAGGCCCAGCCAGCTGGTGCCATGACCTCGCCACAGGACAAGGACTGAATGAGTAGAAATGGAAGGAGGTGTTCCACTTCAGACCTGTAACACGGAGTCCAACAGCAAGAAATTCCAGCTTCTGGATCTGAACTCCTTACAAAGGTTTTCTCTGAGAGAGTGCATTTTTCATCCTGGAATCCAGTCTTAATCTGAGCCTCCACGGTGCATTAAATGCATTCTTAATCATCTTAAAGCTTAGTTGGGGATTGAGAACCAAAGATCCGAGATCGTTTTTCGTTCAAAGGACTGTCCTACCTCTATCTAAATTTATAAATGCAGGTACATCGACATGTCGGAAAAGGGATATTGCTTGGTGCAGGGACCACTGCTATCCATCAAAATCCATTTTATTTTTCTTCCAGCACATAGACAACATTTCACAGCCCCTTTTGAAGTTAGAATCTGGTCCCATGGTGAAGTTCTCACCAGTGGAATTTGAGCAGAAGTGATCCGGGTCACAATGAGGCTTGGCCTATAACAACCTCCCCTCCAGTGCGATCCTTCATGCTATTTCCCTTCCTGCCAGTCAGTTTCAGATGGTAATGAGGACCTTGGGGATGTCAGTGACATAAAGTAAAAGGAATCTGGGTCCCTGAATGATCATGGGGAGAAGAGCTACCCTGAACAGCTACCCAAGGCTGATAAACTTCCATAGACTCAGCTGTTACATGCTTATCTCTGCTTTTCCTGACAGAGAGCCTTTCTTTGCTGACTCAGTCCAAGGTCTAAATGCAGTAGGCACGTTGGGGGAGAAGTAATCTACCTCCAGGACATACAGCATCTCAGTCTTGGGCTCTGAGTCCTGATAAGGAGCTCTATACAAAAACTAGTTTAGAGTCAGTCCATATCATTCCTTTGTGAAGGGTAAGAACATATAAATAGATTGCCTAAGATCACCCATCTTGTATCCAGCAAAGCTAATGTTTGAACCCCAGTCTTGGACACGGTGCAGAGCACTTTCCACCATACATCAGCCTGCAGGGTGCTTGAAGAGTTTCCACTCAACGATCATTAACTAAGATTCCTACCTTTCCATTGAACCTTGGCCTCTAGAAATTATTTCCTTTCTCATATGTGCATTTCTAAATTCTTTTGAAGTAAATTTTTATCTATTCTGTAGATAGGAACATTAAGGGGCATAAAGTTTGAGCTACAGAGAACACCAGTGATAAGAAGTAGAATTCAAAAAAAAACCAAAAAACAAAAAACTTTGTGTGGATTTCAGAACAATCACTTTCTATATTTCTTTTAAAAAGGGGTCTCTCTTGCCAACCAAACCTATGTGTTTATAATGCATGAACTCTTACGGGCCTATCTCTTTTTCTCAGTGTCTTATAAGGAATTTTATAGTACAGATATCTCGATAGCTTTAATTGTATCAAAGTTCCATCTTTAGAACAAGAGTCTTATGTAGATGCAACTCAGATTTTTTAAAATAACTCTTTGCTTCTAAGTGTCTATATTCTACGTGTAAGCCTTTGGGCTTAATTTTAGAAGCATCTCATAGGTTGTAAAGATAGAACAATCTGTGAATAATATTTAAGTTGATAATAGAGACAATGCTGTATAAATTGTAAAGTCGAATGCTGTAATATGCAGAGAAGCTACTGAATGCTCTAAGGGAAGTCAGATTCTGCAACCTTGCAACATCAATCATGATTTCATTGAAGACTTGACATAGCAATTAACGGTGTGTCTGGCAAGTACAGGTGCCTCTAATCGTGTCTGGGACCGTGTACCCAAATAATGCCAGGCAAAGACCTTCAGTCAATTACTTCCATTTACTCTGCGCAACTGAATAGAAATTCTTCTCTCTGAGTACTCTGGACAAATTACTTCTGCCACACGTGTATTTTGGACTTGGACAAGAGAGTACACAGAAATAGGGGTGATCCTTCAGGCAACACGTTGATGATCAGTTATGATGGCCTAGCTCAGGATCCGCCCATGTACCTCCCTTTTAGAGAAAGATTTCTGCCAGGGTTGGAGAGACGGCCTTTTGATCTGTTAAATCAAATGGTCCTCAAGTGACTATAACATGCGTGGAAAAAAGAGTTAACTACATAGAAAACATTTTCCTCCACCTCATCCTAATGTCCAATCATTCTGGAACCATACACATGACCTCGACAATAAACTGTGTTTGTGTTTCTTCTCCTTCCAAGTGAGTGGTGTAATATTAAAACTTTACAAAGTCCTGTATCATTTGAACTATCGCTATGCTGCCATGCTAGTTTTTGCGTTAACACAATCATTTCTAGGCACTGTATTAAATACGACTCATTTTAATACCATGTCAATAGGCCTGACGCCACAATAGATACTGCTGTTCCAGGTCTTCCAATGTTGGAAAGGGGTGTGCGGGTCAAAGGCATATTAATAGGAGTCAGCTATGCTCATGAATTGCTAATTATTTTTGTTGTTTAAATGTTTCTGAAATAAGGACATAAAATGAGATACTTTCACACGCACACACACACACACACAGACACACACACACCACAACGCCTGTATCGATTTAAGAGGGAGAGAGAGAAGGAGAGAGACTAAGTTTCTGTGCTGCAGGAAGTTTTATTCAAATCTGTATATTTACTAAGGCAAAAAAAAAAAAACTTTATTTATTGGGGGTAAAACTCACTAAAGTGTATTTTTTAATTGAACTCAGAAGGATGCACTATATCATTTTTGAAAAACTGGAAGAAATTGGGATCAAAATAAAATAGTTGTGTGAAGAAGAAAAGACCATACAAAGTTCAACCCAAAATGTATTGTGAAATGTAGTTCTTTGATAAGTGAATATTCTTTTCTTACTTTAGAATTCACATATCTCTTTCTGTATACATAATTCTTCCTCGCAAATATTTAAATATAGCTTTGTGTGTGATCAGTGCATTACAAAGATAATATAGCTTTATGTCCTGTCCTCTAAATTATTTGGCTACATTTTAGGTAACTTCGAGAGCAACTTCATCTTGATCAGAAGAGAAAGAGCACAGCAGCCTAAGCCAAGTGCTCATAAATGCCACATACACTCGTGCAAGCCTAGATTAGCATGTCTGTTAGGTCACGAGGGCATGGTCATTTCAGTTCAAAACTCCCCAAATTCACTTACCTTTTATTTGTCATCTGTTATGACATTTGAAGCTCAATTTGTGTGCTTTTCTTAGAATGTCTTATCTAATTGTTCCTGTAATTCAGAGTTGCAGTCTACATCTTATGATGAAAAGAGAAAGCATTTGCATTTGCTATCCGTGTTCCCAAGCGCTTATTTCCAAATGATATTTTCATAAGTGGAGTTTGAAGGCTTTCTATAATGCAATTCAAAAGTGCCTCTCCCCAAAGGGATAGGTTCCTAAAGCAATGAATCAATATATATTAGATATGAAAGGAGAAAAAAGAAGCCAAACTTCTTCCACTGGTATCATGCTAGGACAAATGTCTACCTAACTAACCCAGCCACAATATATTTGCTTTTCTTTCTTTCTTTCTTTCTTTCTTCCTTTCTTCCTTTCTTCCTTTCTTCCTTTCTTCCTTTCTTTCTTTTTCCATCTTGACAGGGATTCACAGATGTCTTTTTAACAACCATAAAACAGAAATACTCAATATGAAAACAAAAGAACATGTATATTGCCAGTAATAATTCGGGTAATCTACAACTCCTTCCATTAACACTGCTGTTTTTATCCGTTTCCACATGCAAACTTCTTTCTGCTTATAAATCAGGAGACTAAAGGGGAATAAATACATACGTATCATAGTGATCTAACACCCATCCCAAGCAAGCCTCATCCTGTGTCACTGCCTAAGTCATGCAAATTACACCAGAGCTGCCAGTTGACTAAGATTAATGACACTGCGCCAGCTTCTTTGTTTCTCTCTGCGGCCGTTTAGTGTGAAATACTATCCAAAAACATCATCTATCCTCGATTAATCCCACAAATTTGTTCACACGATGCACATTGTTTAGGGCAATTTACAACAGGAACATACTGAGCACAATTGCATTTAATTACTTGGGTTCTAATTACATTCATTAAAGGCTAATAAAATAAATGAAACAGCTTTAAAAGCTTCTGCAAAACACATGGGTCTTGTCTCCCTAGTGAAACATACAGTAGATGTTTGATGTGAAACACAGATTTGAACATATATGTGTGTTTATAGATGTATATATATCTATACATATTCCATATGTTATGTGAGGTTGATTTTAAATCATAAGCAATAAAACATCGAGTGTTCTACAAATGCATTTACTTAATGAGCGGTTGAGAGATTTTAGGAACCTAGAACTACTTTTTATGTGGCAAATAAAGAGAAAAGCAAATCAGTTTTCAAAATCCATTTTGAATCTTAATTGTTTCCACCTGCGTGGCCCAGCGGCCCAACCCTCTTTCCCGTGTCCGTACTATAAAGGCCACTGACCAACAGAACAGAGAGGCGTTCCACTCAAGCCGGGTTCTGGAGAATATTGCCATCAGGTTAATCCCAAAACACAGTCAGGACTTTTGGTTTACTTCCGTCCAACACCGGAGGCAGCTTGTTTAAAGACCCGATAACCTATTGTATGGAAATTCACGCTCTAAGGCACCCTGGGCACTCCGAATAATTTGCTCTGTGAGAGTTAAAAAAAAAAACAACACGAACTTTGTAAATATCAGATTTTCCTCATATCTGCATGCCTATTTTAATGCACTGTGTTTGGAAAAGAGAAAATGTAAAATATCTTTGTTGACAACTGTGCCAGAGAGAAACAAATACTGGACATTCAAATAAGAACTTCGTTTCAAGCTTTTCCATCACTTGACTAGGCCTCAGAAAAAGCTATACCCCCAAAGACAAATGTCTACCTAACGAACTGTCTTATATGGTTTTGAAGTCCACGCTCTACTTTATCAAGTTCATGGGGCTTTTATCTGGTATAAGTATACTGTGCCTTGTAAAGCCCTCTTCAGAGCTCAGCACGGACAAAGGGAGTGGCAACATAGAAATCTAAAGACATGGGACTGGCACATCTCATCACAAACTGTTATTTTGCTTCTAGAGTGGCTGTGGAGGATTATCTGAAATAAACCAAAAACCGTGGGGATGATTTTGAGAGGCACCTGAATTTCGGATTTCGATTGGACTCCGATCTTTGACAAAGAAAGGTTTTCTGAAAAATCTTACTAAACACACTGGAAATATCCTATTACTGTCTTCTTTTGTGCTAGTACTCTTTGACCCGGCAAGTCCAACTCTGGCTATCCACCTTGAGGAAATACTCTCACACATGTACAAAACTGGAGTTAGGAAGATGGTTATCACAGCATTGTTTGTAATGTGGGGGGAAAAATGGAAACATCCTAAATGCTCATGAATAAAGGAGTGGTAAATAACTCTAGGAATCCATATTCTGTAGTCCTACATAGAATTAAAAAGAACAAAGTAAATCCCTATGTACTATATGGGATGTTCTCAAAAAGCGAGCTGTGGGACGCCATATACTATATGAACGTACAAGAGGAAAGAGTTTGAGGATGTGTGCACTTGCGCATGCACCTGTAAGCATAGAGAAAAAGATCTGGGAGAATCCAAAAACCAATAACAATGGTGACCTCTGAGGAGAGTAGGCAAGGAGGTAGCCAGAGAGTCTCAGGGCAGGAAAGAGGACCCCTACTTGTTAGTCAATACACTGTGCAATTGCATTTTTATAAGAATGTATTTATGTATTGCATGTAACTTTTTGAAATTAATCTATGTACAAGTTGAATATTTACAACTATAATGTGTCATTAAACACTCACTCCCCCTACCCCCCCCACACAATAATTTCCCAAACATCTTCATCTGATAGTCCCCCAGAACATGATCTGGAAGAGGTTTTCTCAGAAAGTTATCACATGGAGTGGGATTTCACAATCTAGATGTTTTCTCTCTTTGACACCTGCTCTCTGCTTCTACCTTACTATTTATATATCTTCTTGTTACATGTCAGGGCCAGCAATATGGGGGAGTTCTAGTCTCACAACACAGCTGCAGGGGGCACTTAGTGTCCTTACAGAATCCCGCTCACAGGAACGCTGACTTGCTTGCACCCCTACCGTAGAGTTCCATAGTATTCTTTTTTTTTCTTTTTTTAAGATTTTATTTCTTTATTCAACAGAGATAGAGACAGCCAGCGAGAGAGGGAACACAAGCAGGGGGAGTGGGAGAGGAAGAAGCAGGCTCCCAGCGGAGGAGCCTGATGTGGGGCTCGATCCCAGAACGCCGGGATCACGCCCTGAGCCGAAGGCAGACGCTTAACCACTGTGCCACCCAGGAGCCCCAGTTCCATAGTATTCTATGAGTTCCAGACTCGTGCCCGACATGGTTGAAGATTACCTCTCCGTAATGCAACGACACAGGCTTTGGTGTAAAGCAAACACAAGTGTCGGCTTTGGGAAAAGTTTTAAAAGAATGATGTTCTTCTATCATTCGCTCATTAGCACAAATGCTTTAATAGGATTCCGACACTATTTTATAAAACTCAGAATCATAATAGCATGGAAAAGGACTTGACGTGAAAAAAAGATGGGTAAACTGAAAAGCAAAGCGGGTATGAAGCCATGGACCGTATTTTCTGATAGAAGTCTACTTTTTTCTTTGCCACTTTCCAAACACGCCATGATCTCCAGATCTTTTGAGATTCAAGACGTCCAAGAGTGGACACTCACCATTTCATCACATGGTCTCTGATATGCCTAGAGAGTGCAGTCCACATCTTTAGGCCTTGCACTCAAGGCCCGTCATCGCCGGAGTTTCACATCTCACTACGTGGTTTCCTACCCCACAGGCACCGCTCAGGCGTGGCGACGTCTTTTTGATAGTCTCTCTTCCTAGAATCTTTGTGCTGTTCTCTGCTACTCTCCACCTGTTAGAATCCCTCAAGGTCTATCTCAAATGTCACTTCTTCTGGTGATTTCCCCTGGTATCCCACGAGGTACGTTTCCTGCTGAAAGTGATCCTAGCTGCCACCGTACCTCCGTTAGTTTATTTCCTACATGTGTTCTTGTGTTACGGATCTCCGCGTACGTCTCACAACCCCTCGTAACATGGACGCTCCTTCAAGTTTGGGACTGATGCCAATGTGCCCATGAAACCAAGGAGAGTGCTCATCACATAGCAAGAAGGGATTAGAAAAAAAAAAAAACCCTAATAATTAAACAGATGAAAAGAGTGCCTCAGTTGTTTGATTAGTATGTGCACTGTTATACAGCTGCCAGTAGACAGGGCATCTCCAATGTCGAACAGAGTACCTAGCATACAGTGGGTACTCAATAAACATTTGTTGAACAAATATGAATAAATAAATGAAAAACCAAACAGAGGAACAAACAAGTGAAGGGTTTTTTTTTTTTCTTTCTTTCTTTCTGTCTTTCTCCCATTTGTCTACCCCAGGAGGGAAAATGTTGATTATAGTGTCTCACGAATAATGTCAAAAATCCCTTCCTGGTATTTCATCAAAACCAGCAGTCTTCAGTATTACAATCTGAAACTATAACAACAGCTTTATACAAAGTCTGTAATTCAACATCTAGTTTCCATTAAGAGTTTTAGGACGGACTCTTAACATGCTTATAGGTTAAATCTGTTCTATTTTACAATAAAAGCTGTCGAATAATTACAAATAGGTTTAACGAGTCCCGGATTAGTAATTCAATATCTTTAGACTTCTGTCTTTATACATACTTGCAGAGATTTAAAGATAGGGTGTTTTTAACGACATGAACACCCTGAGGGGTGACAGGCAGAAGAAATGCCTTTAAGGAGAACAGGAGGCCCAGTGAATCTTTTGTCAGTAGGAAATGCCTCTTGTACTTCAACCCTTCTGGGCAAGAGACTGTGGCTTCTTCTGGATGGCCAAGTGGCAGCATTCCTTGTAGACACTCAGATGGGATGCCTTCCTTTACATGACTAACAAGAGCTTCTCCTTCCCTTTACTGACAAAGACACGCAATGCAGCAGGAAAAGACCCACACGAACAATAGCAATACATTGTAGCAGGATTCGGCGATTTCTTTCCTTTTCTTCTTTCTTTCTTTCTCTTTCTTTCTTTCTTTCTTTCTTTCTTTCTTTCTTTCTTTCTTTCTTTCTTCCCACCTCTAGGAAACTAAGAAGAGCTGTTCTACGTACGCACCAGAGAAATATATAACTACACACTGAAAGCTCATGACCTCAATCCTCAGCCGCCCCTTGCCCCTCATTACTGCAGCAGTTGGTGTAGGGAAGGATTAAAGAGGGCTAGAAATCATTGGGTGAGCATACAAGGGCTCAGAAATTTGACCTTCGTTACTTAAAGCACACAGTCTCCACTAAAAGCTGGTATATGAGGAGAATTAAAAACAGAACCAAGAAAGGTCAGGTGGAGTGCAGATGCACTAACAAAGATGAGGTTGAAATGGCAAAAAAAAAAAAAAATCCTCCAAAATATTCATGTTTTCTTCCACCAGGCGTAAGTTGACATCACAAGGAGACATTTTGGCTTTTGCCGCTAACCAAAAATGCGAAAGAGCCTCCGTGCCAAAAGCAAGAGCTTAAAACTTACCATCATCGCCAGAACAAGGGATGACTTGAGCCTGCAGCTCCCAATGCCGGAGGCTTTCTTAGGGAACTTTCTAATGAAGTGGAATCAGACCGTGCCTCCCCTATATCTGATAGCTTTTATTCTCTGTATCTATGAATTAGCCAAGTTTAATGGGAAATACAAGAAGAGATTACAAAGGCACTGACTAGTAAAATATTTTTACAGTTGTGAAATTTGCAGCAAGTCTCTCCCTTCCCTGGGAAGGCAGAGTAAGGGGCAAGGGGCTCACATCGTAAAGCAGATGACCATGGCAACAGCCGCAATGGGGGCGTGAACTCAAAAGCATTTCAAAAAACATACACTAAGAAGCGAATGATTCCCATCTGTCAGCAACAATGGGGCCACATTATTCATTGTTCCGACAGTCCTGTACCCCATGGGTGCTGGAAAAAGGTCTCCCCCTTCAGAGATCTCTGGTTGTAGATGAGGAAACAGAGGCATTTAATTGAACCAAGCCTACATGACGTGCCCCAAAGAAGTAAGCAGCCCGAGCTCAGTAAGTGTTTGCTGACTTTGGGAAAGAAAATCCAATCGCCAGCTATTTTCCTTTTTAAGAACAATAATGACTATAAAGATATTTTATATTTCCATAATGGTTTGCACTTTCGAAAACAATTTCATAAATCTTCAATGAAGCAAATAAATGAGTTAAATACTATCATTGAAAGATGGTAAGATATGTGAGTGGGGAGCCTAACTTTTTTTTTTTTTTCATTTAAACAAATAGTGAATCCTCTGGGATAAGTGCTATCCAATAGAAATGTAATCTAATGCGCTCACATAATTTAAAACTTTCCAGTAGCCAGAGTAAACAAAGTAAAATAAAAAGAACAGGTGAAACTTATTTTAATAATATATTTGACTTAACCCAATTTATCAAAAATGTTTAAAAATGCAACTAATATAAAAATCATTTATATTTTACATTTTTATACTTTATTTGAAATATAGTGTGTAATTTACACTTATAGCCCATCTCAGTTAGGACTAGTCACCTTATGGGGCGCCTGGGCGGCTCGGTTGATTAAGCATCTGCCTTTGGCTCAGGTCATGATCTCAGGGTCTTGGGATCGAGCCCTGCGTCAGGCTCCTTGGTCAGCAGAGAGTCTGTTTCTCCCTCTCCGTCTTCCCCCTCTCTCCCACTCATGTTCTCGCTTGCTCTGTCTCTCTCAAATGTTTAAATAAAATATCTTAAAAAAAAAAAGAACTAGTCACTTTTCATGTGCTCAATAGCCATGTGCAGTTAATGAAAACTGTTTTAATAACATAGCCCTGAAGTTCCTTCTTTCCCCTAATCTAGACTTTATGCTGCCCTAGTTTCTCCATTAGCTACTGTAGATTTCAGGAATATAAAAAATTAGTTGACTTGATTTAGTGTCATAATTACCAAGGGCATCTAATAATCCACTTGGGAGATATTCACATATTCTTTCAAGTCTTCAGAATGAATATGGGTGTGTGTTGTGATGATACTATTGCCTATGTGTGTGACATGTATCAATAAGCCTTAGTAGTGTCCCTATGCCAGGTAAAGCTTGTCACAAGTCCCAGATCAGGATTAAATCACCGTTTTGGACAAAATATTTATTAAGCCCCTACAATGCATAAAAGAGCCCTGTTTCCTTCACCAGCAAAGCTCAGGGTGTCTCTAAACTTTTCGACAGCCCTACGTGTGGCGGATGAAGGATTAAACGAAGACAGTGGAAGCCTGACTTCAAGTCTGGTCTCTTTATAGGCACTATGATTTTGTGCAAGTCATTTCCCCACTCTGATCTTCCGTTTACTCTTTGGTGAAATGAGGACTGGGTGACCTTTACGCTCCTTTCCAGTTCTGACAGGTAATGGCTTGGTAATAAAAGTTTACTTCCTCTTCGCCTCAAGGACCACATTCCTTACACTTCAGCAGTTGTCTATATGTTGTGATTTATAGAGTCCTAGTCGGATCGCCAGATTTAGGGGGAAAAAATACAAAACATCCAGGTAACGTTTAGTTCAATTAGAACGTCATAAAAAGTATAAGCATATCCCATGCAATATTTAGTATGTACTGGTACTAAAAATTATTTGTTGTTTACCTGAAATTCTGATTTAACTGGTGCCCTGCATTGTATCTGGCAACTCTAGGGACTAAGAAAGTCTCGTGGCCCTTTCCCCTCGCCAGGGGCTTGAAGTTCTCATGCTGTAGGTCAGCAGAATGAGAGGAGCACAAGCTTTTGTCAGACTCCAGGAGCTGGAACCCTGGCTCAGCACATTTTCACCAGGTGTGACGCAGTTTCCTCATCTGTAGTCTTAAAAATTGACCTATAAGGTAAGGATTTATCCCTACTTTATTAATGAGGAAACAGATGGTCAGAGAAGTTGGACTAGTCCCTTTACATTCATATTTTAATCACTGATGTTTCTCTAGGAGAGGGCGGTCATTACCTGAAATACTGTACGTGCCCAGTACCGATTAAGCGCTCAACAAATGCCACATCTTTGTGCTATCAGTAAGACTAGAAGAGTTGTGGAGAGGGTGGTGCGAAGGGGAAATTTTGACATGAGTGAGACACTATAACAGAGTCTTGAGCAGCGTGACACCACAGTTCCGGAGTTCCTGTTCTGCGCAATTTCCACAAGTGCTTGCTAGTACTCTTAGCACTGAGTAAAGCAATCTGAATCAAGGTTTTCCTTCATTAGGGAAAGCACAGGTACCATACTCAAGACAAATTCCTTTCCTCATTCCCCCAACATTTCTATAAACCACGTACAAAATGCAATTGCAATATACAAGGAGAGCCTCATTGGGAAAAGTAAGCTTCCCTGGAGTAACAAGCCTGGGGTTTTGAGTGGCAGTGGGAAAGGGCCAGTCTTTGCCTTTACAGAGTTATGAGCTAAATTGAAAGCACCCCTTCTGGGGTTCCTTTTAGTGCCATTAGTTAGCAGAGCCACCTCTTTCTCCCACCAATGGCTGCCATTAACATGGCATGTTACTCCCAGAGCTTGGAGACCAGAAAGTTCTTCTCAACTTTTCTATTGCCTCGGGAAAGCTCTATCCCCTCCAACTGAAACGGATTAAAAAGTAAGAAATCTTTTCCTCATGATTTCCTTCTTAAATTCTCAATTCCAGTGATGCCGGCCTGCCTTCACAATTGTGCTCAGGGTGTTCCTCCAACTTTTGCTTTTCTTTTGCTTTTCTCCTACACATCAGTCCCTGCTTTTTTCTTTAATACTCTGAGTTCTGTCTCCTACATAACACCTTCCCCAGCCAGCACACACTGGAGTCTTCTCTCTCTTATCTGAGCTCTTCTGGTTGGTTTGATTCATTTGGCATTTATATTGCCTTGTATAGTGTGTGTGTAGTGTGTGTGTGTGTGTGTGTGCAAATATGAGCGTCTATCCAATTAGAATGTAAGACAGAAACAAAGTCTTGTAGTTCTCTGTCTCCTCAGACTTAATGAGATAGTAGATGTTCAATAAACATTATTTTTGAGTGGATAATAATACAATCATCAGACCTTCTTCTAATAATCCATGATTTTGTCTCATTAAGTCTGACCTAATTTTTTGAAACCAGTGAAAGTTGTCAAGGTTGAATAGCTTGGTCTATGGAGCATATTCAGACCTCAGTGGCTGGTGGACAGAAAACAAGAGCAAGCTGATACTGAAAATGGGAAGTCGACCGAGCAGTAGAGCTGGCCACCAAGGGAAGGACCAGCAGCGCATATTAGCACCTACATCCATACGGTTCATCTGGTCGATGAGGGCAGCAGCTGGAGTGCCCAGACTTGTGTGATTCTCAAACTCAGTGGGTGACAGTGCCATGTTTTGGGGTTTCAGTCTATTTAAAGATCAGGACCGGTCTAGGAGCTAGAGGTACCAGAGACAAGGTCTAGTCCCTGGGAAAGGTGGCAGGCAGAGGTAAGCAAGGTATCTCTATCGGTGGCCTAGGAGACAAGCAGAAAGCCAACGCCTACCAGATCTTGAAATGCTTATCTTAAAACCCAAGAACATATCTGCTTATACTCACTGAATATACACAGAAAGATCCCCTCTTCATTTTCGGGGATATATGAGTACCAGAACGAATCTTACAGCAGAGATCTTACAGAAGCAGGACTAATTCTAGACCCTACTCCCTGATGAGGCATAATCCGTTAATGTTTCTTCCAGTTCTTAAGACTCAAACCCAAGGATTGAGGAGGACTGAGCTTAAAGATGGAAGTCCTCAGTTCATACATATGTATTTAGGCCTAACAGAACTGGCGAAGGTAAAGGCTGACAATTTATCTATTGAGTCATGGTTAGATAGCTTCATGTCACATATGCCCAGAGGTTTCTCAATAATGGCTAAATACCTTTTTTGAAAAATATATTCAAGCTAATTATTATTTAATATTAATTAAGAAACACATACACACATTAAAAAGAGAACGCACTTCTCCAACTTGCAGTTTGAAAAGCAGGTGTAGTAAGAGTTCAAAATGTATGTTCTTCATGAGTTCGTAGAGAGACCATATTACCTCTTCTCCACAGTACGACACTCTAATAAAGTTTGCTTTGGAAATACCGGGCAGCTCTTCCGTAGAGCTCACAATACCTGCCGCACCCCTTAGTCATGGACTGTGGACTGTCGAGGATGGTAGATGGGGGTAGGGGGACATGGGAAAATACTGATCAAAGGGGACAGTGTTTCAGTGATGCAAGATGAATATGTTCTGGAGATCTGGTATACAGGGTGGTGAACAATATTATATTGTATACTTGAAATTTGCTAAGATCGTAGATCCTACGTGTTCTCACCACAATTCCTATGTGTCCATTATACCTCAATACAGCTCAAAAAAAAAGTATGTAGATGAGATGATAAAGGAATGGAAAATGACCAGAGACAAAATCCTCGAAGCCCCTACATACAAAGAGGGGGCAAAGGAATGACAGTTAATAAAGTACCCTGAGAAGAAAGGGTCAGGCCAAAGAAGTCGAAAAGCCAGGGGAAAAGGCCATCATGAAAGCCCAAGAAAGAAGGAGCTTCAAAAAGTCTGCTGTAGTCAGTGGTGGCAAATGGGGAGAGGCCTAGATGTTTCCTCCTTGGCTCTAACACCTCCTTTCTAAGCAGATTCACACAACATTCTAACTTTGGCTTAGTCACCAGTTTCAGCAGAGGCTGGAAAAGGATTAAACACAGTCTGAGCTGGAAATCGGCAGGAGAGCAGAGCAAGGTCTCTTCTTCCGTGGGCACTGTAGGGCACCACGCTGAAGGGGCAATTGGGGAATGCGTAGGGTTGCTGCCTTCCAGACTCAAAAGTGAGCCAGTGATTGTTTTAATAGGACGTAAAGTACAGAAGTCAGATCAAGACAATGGAAATAAAAGTAAAAACAAGAGATTCCTGGATATCATTTGAAGGCATTTAAAAAGATTCTGTTTAAGATTCTTAGGATTTGCACATAAATCTGGTGTTGGCAAATAATTGCCTATTCCACTGCCAAAGTTCTACTTTGGGGTTCTTAAAAATTCTCCAAACATATGGTGACATAGCCTTTAGAGCTTAGAACTTAATTTTTCACCTGTATGCTAGAAAAATGTGTTAGTTTCAAGTAATACATTATTTTTCTAAATTCTCGTTTTCACTATTAAGACTCATAATATTACGTGTCTCATGAAAGCATTACAAACCTCAGCATTTTTTCATTGTTGTTTTAACAGATTGTTGTAAAAATATCTTAAACTTGTAAAAAAAAAAGACAAAATAAACCTGAGAACTTGGGGGAGGTGCAAATATACAAAAAATACATAACAAAATATAGCACGAAAAGCAAATAGTTTATTTTTTCTGTTTATTCACTCTATCGCCATCCTCCTCTGTCCATGCATGCTATATGTTAGCATAGAACTTTTCCAGCATTTCGAATTCCATTAATCTACTATATAAAGCCCTATACCTGTGATATATTACTAATACTAATAGATAAGATCACCCAATTATAAACTTCAGTTTACTCTTATTAATGTAGCAAATGAAGTCATGGAAGTGAGTGAGATCTCATTCTGGATAAGGTTCCACTTCTTGTTAGATGTGGTTATTTCAGAGTTGGGCATATATCATCATTGATATAACAATAACAGATGTCTTATTTGTGGATTCCTCTCCTGTCTGCCTCACAGCAATGATTTTACTACTGGTGAAGGATTACAAAAAATTACTGGAAGATTTACAAGAGGTCTCTGCAGTATTTATCTAGAAGCCAAGTATAATATTGTTTTTCCAAACCCATCAACCAACACAACTTAATCCCGACTCGAAAGAGCTGCATTATTCTTTCCTTAGTCAGCCTGCGTGATTAGAGCTTCTGTGCCCTTTTTGTCAATAAAAGTTGGATTAGTCTCAGCCGCACATGTTAGGTGGGGGTATGAACGTCCCCTCCTCCTATTCTGGAAACATCAACAGCTCTGTTTCTCGGGAGTTACTAACATCAGGCTGTGTAGTGTCTACTTACTGAGCCAGTTCTGCTCTTTTCCCCCACCGGAGTGATCGTTTTTATTTCGGCAGTTCCTCAAAGGGTTTGGAACTTGCTTGTTTTCAGGTTTAATTGAAGTTTGTGTTTTCGCTTCTCATGAACTGCTTGGAAATAAAGGCAAGAGAAATTGTGGGATTTTCAGGACATCCAATCCCGTTCCCTGTTAATTGTCTACTGAAAAGAAACCTGGGGAGATGAGATGTCATAATCTTGGGCACAGTCGCCGGGGCTGTGTCCCCAAGTACCATCAGCAGCATGGCTCGACGGCCTGTGCTGTAGATGAGAGGACTGTCAGAGGTCCGGCGTGTGATCAAGGTGCTGGAAAAGACTTGGTGGGCGTTCTTAATATTTCAGGAATTTTTCACAAGACCTCATTTAACATTCCCAATGACATTTTAGGGCTATAGTTTACCATTGTCTTCTTACAGCGTGGATAAAGTCAAGGTGATTTTTATTCTTTTTTTTTAAGATTTTATTTATTTATTTGAGAGAGAGAGAGAGCATGAGTAGGGAAGGGGCAGAGGGAGAGGTTCAACAGAGACAGAGACAGCCAGCGAGAGAGAGGGAACACAAGCAGGGGGAGTGGGAGAGGAAGAAGCAGGCTCACAGCAGAGGAGCCTGATGTGGGGCTCGATCCCATAACGCTGGGATCACGCCCTGAGACGAAGGCAGACGCTTAACCGCTGTGCCACCCAGGTGCCCCAAGGTGATTTTTATTCTATCTAACAAGCTGGGTGATGGGCACCTATAACACATCTGATTTTACTCTATACCGTTTTTTAATAGCATGTCAGAGGCCAGTCAGGGAAACACACTTTAGATCATTCACAGGGAAATGGTAACGTGGTGATGGAAGAGCTAGGAGGATCCAGACAGGCAATAATGAAGCAACCCAGAGATTAGCAACAGCAGGAAGCCTCTGCCATTTCTAAGGATCATGGGAAGGAGGTGTGATTCCTAGATCTCAAAAGCCAGAGCTGTCTAGTGGGAGCTAGAATCCCAGCTGAGAACTGCCTGGTGGGAACAGGGACCATGGAGGGAGAGATGATCCCACAGGAGCTAGAGCCATGGAAGGAAGGTAGCCAGTGGCAGAAATGGAAGCCCAAGGCAAAGAACTAGGAGGAGAACGATATGGCTTCTCTCCCGTTGTCCACCAGCCTTCCACCTGTTCCTACCATTGGCCAAAACTGGGAAGAGAAGTTGAGAAGTGTAGGTCCCTGCAACTCAAATCAGAGAGGGGCAGCGTAGAGAATGGATTTGAGAGGAAACAAATGAATGGCTGGCAAAAATAGCATCTGCTACTCAAAGAAATTTATCTTAAAAGTCCCCCCAAAAAATTCAGATTCTTTCAATATTACATACAGTCTCTATTTTCAAAGAATTAGCTATAGCATTTCATTGGAAAGATGAAATAATAAGCATTAGATAATTAAACAATGCAAATATATGAATACTGTCTGCTTTGCCGGAATACCCCTAGTTAGAATGTGATTTAGCTCACGTGTAATTGATCAACAGAGGAATATAATTGATAAACAAGGGGACGATCGTACAATGTGGAAGTCACCTTGTTTCAATACACAAATTTTGGTCTACAAGAGGAACCAAAACATAGCAAGAGGAGAATCATAACTTTCTGCAGGGAAGACAACATTTCCCAGCATGGCTATTGCATTGGCCACAGCAACCCTTTCTAAGGCTGCAGTATATACTTTCAGAAAATTAAAAATGAGGGCTTGCCCTCTAGGCTCCCTCCCCAAAGAGGTGCTCCCTCAGCCTGGGGAAACTCTTGGCTTGGGGCAGGTTGGAACGTCCCAGTGCCCACCTTAGCAGCCACCGCATTGGCTCAGACTCGATTTCCATCTACGTTCGTTATCTTAGCAACTCCTCCCTAATCAATCAGAATATTATCAGCATCTCCACTCTATTATTACTGTTCGTTATTGATATCTACTACGGCCATACCCAGCCACACTGAGGAAGACTGCTTGCCAGGCAGCTCCAACTTAGCTCAGATACCAGATATGGTTTTAATATGCTCTGATTACAAATCGTATGAGGTTTTGAGTGGTCTGCCCAGTGAGCCCTTTTTATTGTGTACATTTGTTTTGTTTTTACGGAAAATCGAATTTTCTTAGGAAAGCATATATCATGTTATAGTACAAGCACTTATAGTAAAACTATCATTTGGTTTGGTTACAAAGCACTGCAGTATGGAGAAAAGATCAATATGGATCCTTCATTCATTCATGCAGCATTTATTAAACATCCTTGTACTTGGCAAATTCAAATATGAGTCAGGTATAGGAAGAACCTTCTCTCCAAAGAGTTTACAACCAGACCTGTTAACAGATCATTAAAATACAAAGCAATAAATGTTGTAATAGGAGTATTATTGGCATGACCAGAAAGTCTAGAACAGGATAAGAGCAGTTTTGCCAGCATCAGGAAGGATTTCAAGAGGAGATGATATTTGCATGGTCTTAAACACTACCAGTTTGGCAAGAGGTGAAGGTGAAAAGAAGCATCTTAGGCCACATGCGCAATGGCAAAAATTAATATAATTAGTGAGTATATGAGTTTGATATGAGTGTCTAGGAAAGGAGCCAGAGGTGAGAATCCATGCAGAAAATGCCAAGAACTGTCAACGGAGAAGTTGGTGCTTAACTGCCAAAAGCCTGATAGGTCCTGCTATTGGAGTTTAGTGTCCACCCTGTGAACAAGTGGACTCCAGCTGAGGTCTTTAAGGAGAGAAGTAACTTGATGAGAATTGTTTTCAGGAAGATCATTCTGGTGTCTAGGTGAAGAATGGACTCGAGGGGAGGAAGACAGATGCCGGGGAGATCAGATAGGAGGCTATATGAATACTCCAAACAAAAATGATGAGGGTCTAAGCCAGTGGCCATGAGGATGATAAAAAGGGGCTTTAGCCAGAGGACACTTCTGAGGGAGAGTTGGCGGGTCTGATGATCAATTGGACGTGGAAAATAAGGGACATAAGTCAAGGATGACTTTAAGAGTCCTAACTGAGGCAACAGGGTATACTGAAATGCCATTAGCCGAGGTACAGAACTCCAAAAGGAAATGCAGATTTGAGGACGAAGGTAAGGAGTTTAGCACTCCTATTTTCAAACTGTCCAGATTATTTCAGAAGTGGACATGGGGCCTTAATTTCTGCGAGATGGCTGTACAAATCGGCGAAAATCCATTGTTGAAAGATATTCAACCATCTTTCTTATGGTTTGCATGTTAAAGCCAAAATCATAGGTGACCTAATTTCCTGATCTGTTAAATGGGTTTTGCTTACCACTACTTGTAAAGAGATCAAGTTAAAATCTATATTCTCAACATTTAAAAATATTATGAAAAGCAGCAATATTTCCAATCCAAAAAGCATCTGTACAGCTTGGCAAGCATACAGTATGTAGATTGGGAACGAAACACTGGATTTCCGGGCAGGAGTGCTGTACTGTATAACTGAGGACAGATGCAGTTTCATGGAAATGCTTGCAGCGGACATAAAGAAGGCATTGCGCAGCCTTGAATTAATAGGAATATATATTCTAATTAATTGACAGCAAGAGCTGTTGATAGAATGAAAACCTTGATCTCTAGCTCCCTAAGCAAGCACCCTGACACAGCCAAATAAATTGCTGAGACTCTGTCTTTATGTAATATATGGTGCAGTCTTGCAATAATCATCCTATGTCTTCCCATCCTCCATCTATTATTTTGGATTTGGGGTTCTTTTTTTACACCCAAATTTCACATGCACGGAAGAGAAAATCTAGAGATGGAAATTAGAACAAAGAACAGCAGAAAAATTTAGAGAGAACGCTGTAATTCAGACAAAATGGCCACCACATTGCACATTTAAGAAGTCTGTGATTTTTGTAAAAATGAAAATTATACCAGTGACACTCCTTCACTGTGGTGCTTTTTGCAGCAGAAATGAAAGTTATACTGGGCCATCAGCATTTTCTTGTCATGTCCTTGTGACCAAAAGCACATTGTCATGTAGGTGATTAGTATCCGAAATATATAATTTTCTTTGTATTTCGTTAACACGCCACCTGCCTCTTAGTAGTACCTTCTAAAAAAAAAAAAAAAAAACTATATGAACCTCTTCAGACACGCTATGAAGACACACCGTCTTCATACATGTCAAATCCTAAGGAGGTGTTTAAAGCCAAAAAGGCAGAGGGAAAGGGTTTTAGGAGTACTGGTCTGATGCTTTCATTATGAAGGAAAGCTTCCTTCAGGCTTTTTGCTTAAAATGCTGCTAAAAAGGCTGTTGGTGTGTTTATACGGTATGATCTTTGCAACACAGAAATACTTTAAACCAGACGATTCATACAAACCCTTTATTTTAATATGCAATTGATTAGCTAGCATTGCACATAAAGAGAGAATAATTGTAAATTGCCAACTAGTCTATAAATATTCCCCTTAGGAGTGCCAAAATCGCAAGGCATAATACCACAATCGTGATGGAAACTTGAATAAACTTCTGTAAATTAAAATTTATCTCCTAATGATGTCTCCACCGAACCAATATTATCATTACGGTTTACTGAGCAGTAACTTTGTTCCAGGCTTGGGGTGAGGGGCGGAAAGACATAAAGATAAATAAGGCTCAAACTCTACTCTCTGAAATTAGTGGAGGAAAAGTTAAAAATATTGATAGCCATCATTGATCACAAAAGTGATCAATGGTATTATATATACAGGACACAGACGTGCATGATTGTATGTGTGTGTGTGTGTGTGGATACAGTGAGAACACAGTGGAGAACACAATTTTAATGGAGAAAAGTGTCAAATAAGGAACAAGGCACTGTACTGAATGATAAATTCTCGCCCCAGAAATACTGTGCTTTGAGAGTCAAAGCACCTTTTTAAGGGCTTGCTTCCAATTTTTAGCTCACTCACAAAAGAGACCAGATTCCCCAGGATCCAAGACAGGGATTCCCTGCTGGATTGCAACTATTCCTCCATTAACTGTATCCAGTTGTAGGTTTCCTAAAATTGCAGGAAGAACATTGATCCTTGTTTGGTAGAGAACTCTGCCCAAAACAGGAAAGCTCTGGGAGCCTGGGCCGGAGGAAGAAACAGCGAGGGAGTATTCTGCATGTTCCTCTAATGCTGTGCAAAATTGTTGTACTGCGGTGCACATAGAAATGAGTTCTGAATGTGAGTCAAACAGTAGGAGGGCACTGTTGACGACTGGATCTGTCGGAAAGCCGCTCACTTACAAAAAACGCTACAAGGGAAATTGTGAATTTCCTGCTTGGCATTCACTGTAATTCGGCAATACTTTCCTTTCAAAATGTAAAACAGCAAGAACATGGTACACGAAGCGCATTTTTATTTGTTGAGGACTTGAGAGTTTCTGACGTGTGAAACAGCTAAAAGGCCCAAAGGCAAAGGAATCTTTGTCTCAAAGGGAAAATGCTGTGGAAGAAAATCAAGGTTGGGTTAGGTATTCAACAAGATTCGGAGTCACTCTCAGGGGAGATGTCCTTCATTTGGGGAGACTCTTAAACTCGTTCAGGCCACCAGGGTACCAGTTAGCACAAGGCAGTTGTAATTCGCTAAATGGAACCCCGGTGGCCTGAAAGAATCAATGCTAGCAAAGAGACAAACTTACCTACAGGGAGCAAATTAGGTGCTGGCAGAACGTCTGATTATTTTGCCGTTTATATTTACAGAGTCAGTGAGTCCACGAGTATTTATTGACCCCCTAGAGGTAGCCCCGCACAGTAATAAATGTGTGGGTACCTATTAGTGGTTAGACACAGTCTCCTGCCCTCAAGGAGATTTACGATCCAATAGAGGTGATGACTATCCTTTAAAATGGGTGCTTATCAATAAAAACAACAAAAGGGAAACTAGGAAGTTTGGACTGGGAATGTTCTTGCTGCATTGGAAAAATGGGATACGAATAAATCAGGACAAACCTGAAAGATGGACTCGGAACGGGGTTTTTTGGTTGGTTGGTTGGTTGGTTGGTTGGTTGGCTTGGACTGGTTTATTTGGGGGTTTGGGTCTTTGTTTTCATTTTTGTATTTTGTTTTTCAAGGTAGAAATAGGACATAACAACAGGAAGAAGGATTTTTTGGAAACCTTCAGGAAGCTCGGTGAAGATTTTTTGAGATTGAACAAGGGAGAAAAAAAAGTATTAGAACAAAACGAATGCTGCCATGGTTGGCCAGCTGAAGGCACAACATGGCTTGAGACACATAAGAGAGATAATAGACTTTGTGGGTACAACTGGCTAATAGGGAAGGGTTTGCTTGTTTTTTTAAGTTAACATCTAGCAAAGAAGTCGTTGGAAGTCATTATTAACAGAAACACAAGATCTAAGGAATGAACAGTACTTTTTAGCCATGTTCGATGGAATTCTGAGTAAGGGGCATTTGGGGACTAAGAAGTCAACAATGAAGAGCCAGTCGTCTTGTGAGAGTTATACTGAGGGCCACTTACCAAATAGTACTAAACCCTCCCCGAAACCCTTCTTGCCACAGGGTGGCCTTCTGTGCTAAGCAGGGCCCCTTACTATCTTCAGTACTTATCTTATCCATAGTGCAGTCCCTCCCTGGACCCCATGGCTCTGCAAAGTGGTATCAGGGAAACCAGGCAACCTGTGTTCTAGTTCTGCTGCCTTTGATTCGGAGTTAGGCTTAAACCTCTTTGACATTCATTTCCTTAACTATAAAATAGAGGCAAATAATAGATCTTATCTCTCAGGGATGTTGTGAAAATTAAACAAGATAATATATATCAGGTACCTGGTATAGAGTTTGTACTCACTAAACGTTAGCTATTACTCTACCTGTTAAAATTATAAATATACATACAAATGTATCTTGACTATGCCATCAATTTAGAACTGTTCATTTCTTTCTACTTTCTACAAATACCTTTTTTCTAAATCTTTATCCCTCTTTCAAACCTATAATAAGTTCTCTATTTTTAAGGATCCACACCCCACTCCGATTAACTCCTTAACAACTGCATCCAAAATTATTCCTGCACCTTTTAAAACTACATTACTTTTCAGTCATTTCAATTCAATGCAATTCCATTTTAAAGGACATGAGATTTGAAACCAGAAGATGTAGGTCATAAGCTTTAGCCAAACAATGTAGACAAGTTTCTGAACCTCCATGAATCTGAATTTTTTGTTTTTGTAATCGAAGTAACAGCAACAGACGTATACACATCGTCAGTCCTGCAGGATTATTCTTACAACTCAGATAACACACGTGAAGCCCCAAAGAGCTGCGGCAATCTGCAAATCACTGTTGGAAACCACTCTTAGCGGTCTTATGCGTATCACTGACCAGCGGATGAACTTGGAGAGTAGGCCCGTTGCATTTAGTACAGAGCATCACATCACCAGCACTCAAGAAATGTTTTCTGTGTGTTTGCACAGAGATGGTTGGCAGACGCAGAAAGAAGACAGAGCCCAATCAACAGAGCTGAAGTGGATCCCATGGAATGATTCTTCAGAGTAGGGAGCTCGAAAGGCTAACTCAAAAGTGGTACCGACTCCCTCCCACATGTTGTGCTATTTTTGATGACAACGACAGAGTTCAGAGTTCTTGACCAAAAGAATTGTGATTTCTTGGTTCAAACTCGCGACCTCAACCCTAGTTCTACAGCAAGTCGCCAGTTCATGCGTGGCTCCTCACGGTCCTTAATCCCGGCCCCCTCATAGAGGCTCTGTATGGCTGACTGATAATCTCCAGAGCGTGGAATTTCTAAATCAGTACATCGTGCTATGCAGAGCTCTCCAAGGCTTAACCTAGCCGCTCGGTTATTAGTGGTGCAAATGGACCTCTAGAATCAAATTCATAGAAGCATAAACCAAAACCAAAGAAGCAACTTTTAAGTGGTTTCTGAGGTCCTGGGAATGACACACTTCTCCCCCAAATTGGCCCTTTATCTCAAAAGCCTCTGATTCGGCTCCAGCGTTTGCGTGTTCTAAAGCTACTCTGTGTTCCCCTTCCAATCCCATTTCATCCAGCTCGGAATCTCTTCCTTTTTGTTACACACTTCCCTTACAGGTCATCAATCAATAGAACGGTTATTATCAGTATGTAAGAAAGAAAGGACTTTAAAATGCAAGAAATGACAACTTCAAGGATAATAATAGGGACCAGCATAAAGCCAAACCAGCTTGTTCTTACCTTGAAAGAACAATTTAAACAAATATCTAATTATCTCAAAGCACACCATTCATCATACATCATAACATATTTTGAAATCAGCTTTCTTTATTTCTCTCCGTATGAACCCTCCTCAACTCTTCCTCCTCCCCCTTTCTCTAAACATCACAGTATTCTGTCCCAAACCCAGCTCACATTCCCTTGTTGGTTCTTGTCCTTTTTCTTCATTTTTACTCCCCGAACAGTGTATTCTTTTCTCCAACTAATGATGCTCTCTCTCCTTTTCTATGAGAATTAATGTTTTCTTTCTGTCTTCTCCAGCCCCCCACTTAGCCCGTCAATACCACAATAATTACAGACAAATATGGGAAGGGGTAAGAGAGAGGAAAAAGCTGTGAACACTCAGATTTAATAGGTTTGCTTGTCACAAAAATGAACATTTCAAACTTGAAAATTGCCTGAGTTTTAAACACTGTCTGAACTTGATAACACATAAGTAATGAGTAAAAACTTTCGAAACCCTCCTAAATATTTTGTACACCTGGATATGCCCCCCAGGAAATTCCTAGCAGTTAAATAAAACTGCTGCTTTAATTTTCCCCAAGTACGGCAGACAATAGTGAAGAATTCGTATCGGTCCTCTCCCAGGAATTCAGTTTCAAAGCTGTTAGCACAACACTAGTATTTCAACATTCTTTCGGCTTTACCATCTTTATGTTCATTTTAAATTAAGAAGTCTAAAACAGATCTTATCAAATCCATGATATTGTTAAGAGCACTTCAAGGTCCTTTTAAAAACAAGAATTACTTACATCAACGTACTTTATTGCTTCATTTTCTGACTCTAAAGGACACAAAGTATACTAAAGCAATTTAACGTGGCCGTAACTTACAATTTTAACTTACCCTGCGGGGCCATTTCACCTCTTGTTTTACTTTTCCAGACCAAATCAATAGAGGGAAGAATCAAGTCAAGACACATGTCATAACTGTATTAAAGGTCAATGAGGTTTAAACAAATTGGGTTCTGCTCATAAATAATTGACTCACAACTTGTACCAAGGTACAGGGTGAAATGCTGTTCACCTGAAACATCTTTAAAGTTTATTCTACCTATTGTTGGCACCTGAGGGAACTATAACTAAACATATGCTTGGGTCTACAACTCAGCTGTCAACAAAGACTCTCTCTCAAGAATGTAAGGGGTAATAATTCAGCAGGAAACACACACAATCCACCTTGTTCATCACAAAAGAAGTTAAAGTAGACCCTAGGTATTCAGTAACATTGGAGGGCTTGACTAATTGCAGGCAATCCTAAAGATCCGCACCATCTTGCAGTTTGTGACTTTAAATTTCAGGTGCTATAAAGTTGCTGTAGGGAAATGGGCACAGCTTCTTGGAAGGGACCTTCAACAGCTGTGCAGTATGCATGTATGCGCTTAGTTTTCTGGTCCTCTACCTACCATCACACAGAACTCTCATTAAGGCTCGAAATGGGCCTTTAAATTCTTCAGCCACAAATCACTGCATTTGAGGAAATTTAGAGCCATGGTAGTGTTTCGATGCTTGAAGACCTACAAAGGGTCCGAGTACTGGGATGGAGTATAAAGGAAGTAAATCAGGGAGCTCCTGGGAGGGTTTTCTTGTCTCATAGGGGACAGGCATGAGTAGACAGCTCAGTTGTGTTGTCCTTTCCCACTCTTCTTACTTTGAACAATAACCAAATGCCTGGATCCGTGATAGGCATCTTCCAACTGACAGGTGAAAAACGAAAAGTCTAATACACTAAATATGATGGAGAGAAAATAGAAAGAGTTTGGGCCCTTTATGAAACTGTTAAATTGCTACACTCTGGTACTATTTACATCTAGACTTCTTGTTTGGTGAGATAATTAAATTTCCATATTGTAAAAAGCTTTAAAAAAAAAAGGACTTGATTGATACAACAGTATGTGACAGTGTCCCTCCTCTCAAGGAATATATTCTTGATTTAGGAAAATGATACAAGAACTCAAATGACTTTAATAACTAAGAGAAATATATAGGAGCTGTGTGAAAGGTGAAAACAAAGTGCTATGAAGGTTTACAGTCAGGAGGGACCTCGTCCACCTGGGGTTGATGGAGTGGGAAATCAAAGACCCAGGTGAGAAAGTGGAGAGAACTAGGTGGGGTAGGAAGGGGAGATCTCAGACAGCTCTGTGTTTGTCTTCTGGTTCTGCCATTTATAAACTGTGTAATCTTGAACTCCTCAGGCCTCTAATTTCTTTGAAAGGTTTCAAAGGTGATTGGCTAATCCTTGGGTAAAGAATGTAGAGCGAAGTCAGCAGCCATGAATTAGTAACTATTATTTTTGGAGAAATAGCATAGCAGTTCATCGTCTATCTTAACCACAGAAATTAGACCATCAATCCTAATCTGCCCTAACCTACCAATGCGATCCAATTGACATGAGATTCATAATGCCAGGCAATGAAAACAGGCAATGCCTACTTGGTGATCGAGTAAACAAGGCAAAAATGGCACCCATAGCTTCCCCACCCTACTCGTTTGCTCTTGGTTCCAGGTACAGATAAACCATGGTATAGAAATCCTCCCCCCAACCCCCCAACCCCTGATGATACAGATGTTACTGCTCTTCCAGGTAAGAAGTTAGGATTCATGTCTTCTCTGGGCACTGTGTTAAGAAGCTTTCCTTCAGTTAATTCTCACCTTAAGGCCTAGAGGTATGTATTATTATCCACATTTTATGGTTGAGAAAGCTAAAGTTCCTATAAATTAAAAAAATGACTTAAATCATACTTCTAGTTGAATAGAGAGATGAAATTCATACCTACTTCTCTAATTTAAAAACCTTCCCCATACCATTATATCACAGTGCTTCCAATTAGAATCAAGTCCATTCCCTTCACGTTTCGAACTGTTTTGAGTGTTTGGGCACATGGCAAGAAGATATTCTCCCTCTCGCCCCTTCAAACACCACCACCACCAGAGTTAGCTGTCCGTAATTACATTCATGAAGGTAGTGTTGGCCAAGAGATCAGAACTGCCATTACTGGGCACCTAACATGTGTTTTTAATGGTACTGGACGCATTAAAATACGTTCTTGCATTTGTCCCTCACATCAATGAAAGAGGTAAATATTAATGTCTCCATTAAATCCAGAGGAAATTGAGAGTCTAAGAGATTAAATACATAATGTTTGCATAAACTGATAGGTAATAAGTGGTGGAGCCAGAACTCAAACCGCGGTCTATCTGTACCCAAAGTTCCTATCTTTCCTCCAGGTCAGTGTTTCCCCCCTCCCAGCTCCCCAGCTCATCTGTAGCCTTAGAAATAATAGCCCAAATTCCCAGTGCTTCAGGAAGCAGAACAGACCTGATTTTGAATCTGTGAGACATATTCTATTTTAAAATTCTTTTTTTTTTTTAAGATTTTATTTATTTATTCGACAGAGATAGAGACAGCCAGCGAGAGAGGGAACACAAGCAGGGGGAGTGGGAGAGGAAGAAGCAGGCTCCTAGCGGAGCAGGGAGCCCGATGAGGGGCTCGATCCCAGGACCCTGGGATCACGCCCTGAGCCGAAGGCAGACGTTTAACCGCTGTGCCACCCAGACGCCCCTTTATTTTAAAATTCTTATATCATAGCAGGAAATGTTTAGAAGAGTAAAGCTTGTGATTATAAAACCAGTTATAATCAAACTTATGTATCAGAAACTACAAATAACATTCTCGTGGATATTTTGCCACTGTCTAGAGTAAACTATTAGCTAGAAACCAGGAGAATTATTTATAAATGCTAATATATACATATATATAGAGAGAGAGAGAGAGAGAGAGACAGAGAGAGAGGGAGGGAGAGTAAGAAAAGGGACAGAGGGAAGGAAGGAGAGAGGGAGAGAGAGACAGGGAGGGGGGAAGGGAAGGAGAGAGAACTTTTACACAGTGAAAAAAGATATTACGCTACTTCTTCATAAGACGCAATGGATTCAGAGTGAGATAATTTGTGACATGCAACATGATTTATGAGAGGATGGATTTCTTTTAAAGGCAAGTACATTAGAGATACAGAGGAATGAGAACATCAAGGCTTTTTTTCCTCCTTCTTTGCATGAGCAAACTAATTGCTGTTTAAATTTTCTAAATCTAGTGTCTTCCTGAGTTGAAAATTTCCACCTGGAGGAAGTGTTTATGACCATCTTGTAAATCTCTACTTTTAAAAATTAATTCATGTACATTAAATCAGTAGATAGTCTTCATCCACAAGGGAAAAAAGATCAGGTTTGTAAATGGTCTTTCAAAGGTTCAGGGAGTTGAGTGTGTTCTAAAGTGAAAGCTGAGAAATATTACTCTAAACGTCTGAATCCTAAATTAAATAAAGGTGACAAAATTTACTAACTTTTCTCAGAAAGACAAAATATAACAGCTCTGAGAAAAGCAGTCACTATTCTCTAGTAGTTTCTACTAAAACTGTCATTAGTTTGTTTGTAAGTTTTAACTAAGCCTAATCATATCCTGACTGACATTTTTGCCCAACGAGGAAAATATTTGTGTGAGGAAAAGACAATGTAGTTTTGTGATTAAGTCTATGTTTGGAGTCAAACTACCTAGTTCTAATCTCACTTAACCAACTATTTGACGTTGGGTGACTTCATAATCTTTCTCAGCCTCAATTTCTTCTTTTAAATATTCCTATGAAAACACATATAATAAAGTTTTTAGCACAGCACCTAGCGGACAAAATACCTTCTACCTGTTACCTATGTTACTAAATGGGTACACTGAGTCATAGAATAATCTAATGATATTTTGGTAGGCCGTTTTATAGCAACGTATTTTAAAGAAATAGTAAGAGTTAATGGATTTAATAATAATTTTAGCATGTAACGGTGTTCTAATTACTAGTTGAAATGCTTTCCATATCCTGACTTTTCATCGTCATGACAATCTCTGAGGTAGGTAATATTATCTCCGTTTTTAATTGGGAGGCAGACACTGTGGTCCAGGGAACTTATGTAATGTGCCCACGCACATACAGCTGTTCGATGGTAGAGCCAGGATCTCAACGGATGCATGGTTTAACTGGAGCCGGCGTCTCTGCTCTTCGTTACTGTAGTACATGGCCTCTCCTTTGATGCACGTTAAATGCCCTGAAAAAATCTAATTACTGCCTGTATGGAAAAGGGGATAGGTAAAATAAAATAGAATAGTCACCTCAGTCCTCTTTGGGAGCAGTTAAGAAATAATTGAGCTTATATTCTAAATATCTATCTATATATATTCAGAGAGAGGCCATGTTAAAATTCCATACTCCCTTTTGGCAATACAGAAAACAATTTTATAAGACAACCACTACCGAGGACTGACTGAATTGGCCGCATATGAAAACCGATCCCCTGGTCATACAGTGTATATGCTGCATAAAGACCCAAAATAAAGTGATGTCCACCGGGCTGCAAGCGGAGAGGAGAAGTCCACCAGCTGTTGAGGGAAGGTCTCAGAGCAGCAGGACTTTCCTTCAGAGTGTGTCCCTGGCCCAGACACTGGTTATGGAGTCTAGAAGGCAATTGTAACAATTCACCCGAATTGATAAGGCACAGAGAGACTCATTCACCTTAATCAAATCAAAAGTTCATAGTCAAAAAAATAAACATGACCAGAATTCTCATATCAGCTCATTAATTCATTTTCTTCCTTGTAGGCAAGTCATGGCAAGTCAAATTAATATCTAAATTTTACTTGCTGAGTAAAAATCACAATATTCTCAACTACAGCAGTTTTCAACTGTTGCCTTTTTCCTCAAGCTTTTTATCTTTCTTTATGTTCCTCAATTTCAACCAGACTAAACCCCTTGTTTCACAGAAAAATAAAACCATCTGTTAGGACATCCCTCAACTACGCTACCTTTAAACCTAAGATGTTGGCAAACCTTCAACTTTAAAAAAACAATCATTTTCTCCTATACACAAAATATTGAGGATATGGTGAGAATAAGATACTTACCCCATCTTGGAGTATCAGTTTATACAGGAAGACAAAAAAATGTAAACAGATGATTGCAAAGTAATGGTGGCAGTCACGTGCTAGTGATGTGTAGAGGGGGTTATGAGGCAAGAGAGAGGGCTCACATAATTTTTACAAACTTATTGACATTTGAGGGAAAGATGGTCTCTTCTATGAAAAGCTCATCCTCTCATCTTTCCTCTTCCATGAAATTGTCCATCCACTCCTTCTTAGATCTTCAATCTCACTTTTTTCTAATAGGCTTTAGGCAAGCACTTTCCTCTTCATCTTTAAAAACCTTTCTACACTATTTCTCCATCACAGTACTACCCTACCTGCTCTTCTCTTTCCCCAAACTCCTGAATAAGATGTCTACACTTGTGTTTCCTCTCTCTCAACTCCCAACCCAGCCTCCACACATGGCAGTCATGCCTCTAGCCACCCCCTCCCCGGGCCACTTATACCAAAACCACTCTGTAGCATCCTATGGGGCACCTGGGTGACTCAGCCAGCTAAGTGTCAGACTCATGATTTCAACCCAGGTCATGATCTCATGGGTTGAGCCCTGCATCAGGCTCTGTGCTCAGGAGGGAGTCAGCTTGAGATTCTCTCCCTCTGCCACTCCCCCCCCCACTTGTGCTTACAAACTCACTCTCTCTCTCTCTCTCAAATGAATACATAAATCCTTTTTTTTTTTTAAGTCACCTATAACAGTGTAAGTGTCTAAGAAAGATGCCTAAGCATGCTAGGAGTCTACAACAATTCTCATTCTGGTAGAGTTCCCTGTCATATCCGAAACTGCTGACGTCTTCTTGAAACGCTTTCCTTCCCTGGCTCTGTTCTACTTGCCGTCTCTAGAACTAATTTCTCTGCAAATGTCTTGAATAAGGAATTAAATTCATTTTTGGTATCCTACATGTACTCTCCTAACTCTACCTTCTTTCCTTTGGTGATTTTGTCTCCTAGGACTTCAGGTACCATCTGTACATGTCAGTTAGGGTCCCAGCAGGAAACATATGGCACTCTCAGATGGAGTAATTTAGGAAATTTTAATAAGACTATTTACCATGGTATGGGCAGGCCCAAGGGAAACCAGCACGGAATGGTTAGTATCCCAGGTTCATTCCCCCTGGGCCTGATAGGGTCAGAGGGCATTAGGGGGAGTCTTTACTGGAATCTATACAGTAGCTGCCTCAAGGAGGTCCCTGGGCAAGAGTTTTGTCCTTTGGAAGAGGGATGCAGCTGACCTGAAAGGGTAGAAGTCATGCAGTAAAAATCCCAAACTCACTCTCTTCCTGCCCTTTAATTTTTTGCTTGTACCACTAATTGTCTAAACCCAACTGGAAGCCAAAATGCAGTCATGGAATCCAAATAGGTAAGGATTCTAAAACAGAGAAAGTTAGAGAGTGTATCTAGAGGAGTAAATGGAAACTATCCAGCACAACTGCTACAGCTCTCTGCCCTGACTGCTCTTTTGATATCTTGGCCAATATTTCCATTTCATTTCCAATCTATTTGTGTTATACCTATGTGCCTTAAGATTAATTTGCCCAATTATTCTGTTTTCCTATACAACTTCTTCCGTTAATGGCATAGCTGTTTATTTTCACTCAACCAAAGACCATGGAGTATCCTTGACTCTTCTTTATTTCCCCCATTGAGGTCTGGAGAGTATTTCTCAGAAAGGATTTTTGAACTCTGGGCTTTCCCAATTTCTTTCATTTAACCAATATCCTTATATTCTCTTTTTTGGACTTCTGCAATGATTTCCCAACTCGACTCCCTATAACTGTTCTTTTCACTACTGTTTTATACTCTACGCTGCTGTCAGTTATGTTGCTAAAACACAGATAATCATGGCATTCCTTTGTGTAAGACCTCTAACAGATCTTTGTTGCCTTGGCATAAAATCTCAACTTCACACATGACTTACAAGGCACTAACCTATGCCTTTAGCCTCACGAACTTGTTTATTCAACAAATACGTCTTGAACACTAACTATGTGCCTGTCAAGAGATTAGATGCTCAGCAAAGAATACAAGCAAGAGAGTGTGGACACTTCTAGACTCTAGACCTCACTGGGAATGATAAATGAATAAAAAGTTAAAAGTGACAATTACTAGGTGATAATAGAGAAAAGTTTACTGGTGGGGGTTTGGGTATGAGAGAGGCTTAGGAAAGGGTATAATGTTAGAAATGAAACGTAGAAAATGTTATCAGAGTAGATGTTATCAGAAGGAGTATGGGCATCTCAACATAGGAAAATGCGTATTCCCTTATATATTAACAGAACAGAACAAGGCAGGTGTGGTGCAAGGAGGGTAAAGGGCAAAAACAATGGCCTTCAAAATTGTGCGTTTAAAATATGTTTTTTCACTGGATGAAAATGATGGGTCATTTTTTATATTACAGGGTAATTCTGGGGTGACGAATGAAGTCTGTGTTTTGATTGGGGTGTCCAAACTGTAGACGAAAAACCTGTACTTTTTTGGTATATATATCATATAGCAGTTTTAAAAAAATTATTTTAATTCCAGTTAATTAACATACCGTATAATATTAGTCTCAGGTGTACAATATAGTGATTCAACACTTCCATGCAACACTCAGTGCTCATCACTACAAGTGCACTCCTTTTTTTTTTTTTTAAAGATTTTATTTATTTATTTGACAGAGATAGAGACAGCCAGCGAGAGAGGGAACACAAGCAGGGGGAGTGGGAGAGGAAGAAGCAGGCTCATAGCAGAAGAGCCTGATGTGGGGCTCGATCCCAGAACGCCGGGATTACGCCCTGAGCCGAACGAAGGCAGACGCTTAACCGCTGTGCCACCCAGGCGCCCCTACAAGTGCACTCCTTAATCCCCATCACCTATTTCAACCATCCCCTCACCCACCTCCCCTCTGGTAACCATTAATTTGTTCCCTATAGTTAAGAGTCTGATTCTTGGTTTGCCTCTCCCTCTCTCTCTTTTTAATCCCTTGCTCATTTTTTAAAAAGGATAACCTTGAAATCAAAAAGACCTGTCTCTGTGCATTGTCAGTCTTATGATATTAAAAAGGTTATTTATCTTCTCTAATTTTTCTGATCTGAAATGATAATACCACTCCTATAGGGCTGCAAAGGACCCTTTCTGGTGCTTAGCATGTAGTATGTAATTAATAAATGAGATCTATTAATTTGAATGTATGTAGAGTTTATCAGGAGATAGAAGAAAGATATGAAACTGCAAAGTAAGCAAGAACATCTCAAAGAGACTTGTGCTTGTATTTTTTTTTTTAAATCACCTTGGTTTCAGTGAAGAAAACTGAAAGAGAGACACCTTACTGCAGGAATTTCATTAGACTAGTGGAATAAAGAAAAAAAAAAGGAGTCTAAGACCAAATGGCTTCACTGGTGAATTTTACCAAACATTCAAAGATTTAACACCTATCCTTCTCAAACTTGTCCCAAAAATTGAAGAGGAGGAAACATTTCCAAACTCATTTCATGAGGCCAACATTATACTCGTACCAAAACCAGATAAGGACAGCACAAAAAGGAAAATTACAGGCCAATGTCACTAATGAACATTATGCAAAAATTCTCAACAAAATATGAGCAAGCCAAATTCAACTGTACATTAAAAGATCATACATTATGGTCAAATAGTATTTATTTCAGGGATGTAAGGATGACTCAACATCTGCAAATCAATCAATGATACAGCACATTAACAAAATGAAGGCTAAAAATCATATGATCATCTCAATAGATGCACAAAAAGCATTTGACAAAAATCAACATCCATTTATGATAACAACACTCAGCAAAGTGGGTACAGAGGGAATGTGCCTGAACATAACAAAGTCCATGTGTGACAAACCCACAGCTAACATCATATTCAACGGCAAAAAGTTGGAAGTTTTTACTCTGAGACCAAGTACAAGATGAAGATGCACACTCTTGCAACTTTTATTCGACATGGTACTGGCAGTCGGAGCCAGAACAATTAGGCAAGAAAAAGGAATATGAGGTATCCAAATTGGTAAGAAAAAATGAGCACTGTCACTATTTGCAGATGACATGATGCTATATATAGAAACCCTGAAAGATTCCATCAAAAAATGAAGAAAATTATCTCATTTACAATTGCATCAGAAAGAATAAAATACCCAGGAATAAATTTAACCAAGGGGCTGAAAGACCTATATACTGAAAACTACAAGACGCTGATGAAAGAAATTGAAGAATAAACATATAAATGGAAAGATATTCAGTACTCATGGATTAAAAGAATTAATAATGTTAAAATGTCCATACTATCCAAAGCAACCTACAGATTCAGTGCAATTGCTCTCAAGTTTCCAATGGCATTTTTCACAGAACTAAACAAGTAATTCTAAAGTTTGTATGAAAGCACAGATGATCCCACAGCAGCAATCTTGGGAAAGAAGAACAAAGCTAGAGGTTTCATGTCCCCTGATTTCAAACTACACTACAAAGATATAGTAATCAAAACAGACACACAGATCAGTGGAATAGAATTGAGAGCCCAGATTTAAACCTACACATATATGGACAATTTATGACAAAGGAGTCAAGAACATACAATGGGAAAAGACTGTCTCTTAGTTGTAGGGAAAATAGTGCTGGGAAAACTGTACAGCCACATGTGAAAGAACAAAATTGGACCACTATCTTATACCATACACAAAAATTAACTCAAAACGGGATTAAAGACTTGACTATTAGACCTGAAACCATAAAATTCCTAGAAGAAAACAGAGACAGTAAGCTCCTTGACATTGGTCTTAGAGATATTTTTGTGGATCTGCCTCCAAAGGCAAGGGAAACGAAAGCAAAAATAAACAAATGGGATTACATCAAACTAAAAAGCTTCTGCATAGTAAAAGAAACCATTATCAAAACAAAAAGGCAGGGGCGCCTGGGTAGCGCAGTCGTTAAAGCGTCTGCCTTCGGCTCAGGGCGTGATCCCGGGGTTCCGGGATCGAGTCCCACATCAGGCTCCTCCGCTCGGAGCCTGCTTCTTCCTCTCTCACTCGCCTGCTGTGTTCCCTCTCTCGCTGGCTGTCTCTCTGTCACATAAATAAATAAAATCTTTAAAAAAAAAAAAAAGGCAAACAAGTGAATGGGAGAAGACTCTTGTAGATCATATATCTGACAAGGGATTAATATCCAAAATATATAAAGAACTCACACAACTCAACAACAATAACAAAAAATGATCTAATTTAAAAATTGGTATAGGACCTGAATAGACATTTTTCCAAAGAAGACATGCAGATGACCAATAGGCACATGAAAAAATGATCAATATCACTAATTGTTAAGAAAATATAAATCAAAATCACAATGATATATCACTTCACACCAGTTAGACTGGCTGTTACCAAAACAATGACAACAACAACAAAAACATCAAAAATAACAAGTCTTGGAAAGGATGTGGAAGAAGGGAACACTTGTACACTATTGGTGGGAATGTAAGTTGGTACAGCCAGTGTGGAAAACAGTATGGAGATTCTTCAAAAGATTAAGATTAGAACTACCCTATGATCCAGCTATTCCACTCTGGTTACTTATCTGAGGAACGTAAAAACACTGATTCAAAAAAAATGTATGCACCCCATGTTCATTGCAGTGTTATTTACACAGACAAGAAATGGAAATAACTAAATGTCATTGATAGAGGAATGGATAAAGAAGATGTGAGGTATATATATATAGTGGAATATTACTCAGCCATAAAAAAGATGAAATCTTGCCATTTGTGATAGCATGGATGGACCTAAAGAATATTATGCTACGTGAAATACATCAGATAGAGAAAGACAAATACCAAGTGATTTCACTTGAATCTTTAAGAAAATGAGCAAACAAAACAAAACAAAAGTGAACTCATAGATACAAAGAACAGATTGGTGGTTGCCAGAGGGGAAGGGGGGTGAGGGGTGGGCAAAAAGGTGAAGGGGTCGATTGTATGGTGATGAATGATAACTATACTTCAGTGGTGACCACTTTGTAGAGCACACAGATGTTGAATTATAATGTTGTACACCAAAGCATAGGTTATATAACAATTTTACCTCAAAAGATAATGAAAGAAAGGACCTATATAGTGACAGTAGCATATTTCTCAGCGTAATAGGTAGGACTTGGTGATTGGTTATCACCGAGGAAGGATGGAAAGGACATGTGGTAGCTAGTGCCATTTCCAAGAAAGAAAGCATACCTAAAAGGACATTAAAATGAGCTTCATTTTTAAAAAGTTGTGTTTGAGATGCCTTCAGAATTTCAAGGTATGTGGGGTACACAAATGGCCGCATGGCTCTGGACCCCCAAATCCAGGCAAGAGGAGTTATTATTTAGACTGAAATAAGCATTAGTCTCCAAGAGAGAACCAAAGCGGGATTAGTCATTTGTGTAAATGAAGAAATCCAAGATAGTACTGGTGACTATAAGTCTGAAGAATTATAGAAATAGGGAAAAGTTAATTCGGGTCATCTGAGTATAAATTTACATCTCCTTGGGGAAGCAAATAGGGATTTTGATTGCAACCAAGGAAGTTTACATCTAGTTACTTTGTTGTCTGTCTTTAGAAATGAAGATAATCTGTATGTTACCTAAAAAAGAGAAGGCTGTAAAAAAAAAAAAAAAGAAAAGAAAAGTCTATTACTATCTAATATGTATATCACTGGGGTAGAAATCTGATTCCATTAAATATTAAGATCATCCAACAAATTCTTCCACCTGAGTCCTTTTGACTTCAAAGTCTCGTCTCATAAATATTAGATTAGACTGCCTTCTTGGGGGATCATTTCTAATGTATTGCTGATGAAGGCTTGGGAAACACCCAAATGCAGTAAGGTGACTAGGATATACTCTCCGGTTCTACGTGGGTGCTTCTGAAGATAAGGGGGCCATGTTAGTCTCGGTCCTCCGAGAGACAGATGCCAGACAGGATTTGACGTGCAGGAGTTTTATCGGGGTAACCATCAGTGAGGGGAATAGTGGAAAGAGTATGAGAAGGTTGGGAAAACTATCTGACTCCTGAGGAGGAAGAGAAGGAAGGAAGATAGAGGTGTCTCTAAAGGGATCATTTGGTGGTATTTCCTGTGTCTATCACGTAGCTGAGATCTTTAGGGTGTTTATTAGCCCAGAGAGTGTGAATGACAATTACACCGTGAGTGGGATGATTATATATTTAAGATAGATTTCATGTAGATATAAAAGGAAATCATTAGTTGCTTAGATGAGACGGATAGCATCCACGGCCCATGTTGTGGGGTGGCAGATGGAGATTTTGAAAGTTATGCCTCAGTTATCCTGTGGGTCTGATTAGGGAATACAATCCTATCTTTGAAGTCCCAAGAAAATCAGCATGTCAATCAAATGTCTATAAATCATATGTGACTGACAGGAGCCTGCCACGTGATTTAAGGACTTTGTGCTTGCATTCATTTTACAAAGTGAAATAGGTTTTAAAAATATTTTATTTAAAAATAATTTCAAATTTACCAAAACATTACAAAATAAAAATAATATAAAATGAGGAGTGCAAAAAATGCCCATATACCTTATATCTAGATTCACCTACTATTGAATTTTATTCCATTTTGATTTGTCATTTACTCTCTGTCCTCGATTTATTTTTTCTGGATCATTTGGGGTATATTTATACATACACACATATATATATTTAAACATATTTCTATATAATATCTAAAAATATGTTGTCTATAAATAAAATATAATCTGTCATTTGTATCCCAATTTTGTGAGTTCATCCAATAGTGTTCTTTTTCACACTTCTTCCCCCCTCCCCCCCCGTCACGCACCCCAGTACAAGATCCAGTCTTGTCAGGTATTGTTTTGAGTTGCCATGATTTCTTAGACTTTTTTAAATTTGAGCATGAAATACTTTTTTGATGAATTAAATCTTATTGAAGAATATAAACTTTGAGAGCGGGGACTTGGTCAGACCTATATGTTGCTTATACACATAGCCCAGAACAGTGCCTGGTGCATGGTAGAACTCAGTAAATATCTGATAAATGAATGAATGAGTTTTGGGGGATGTCCATATATTCCTAAAAGGATTTGGCATAAATGAGTTACACTGGGCTTTGCATTTTAAGAGAAGTTATGTCATGTTTTAAAAGTTTCATACAAATAGTTCCAGTGTTATTTTGTAAAACTAGATTGTGTGTATGTATCTGTGTGTGTGTGTATGCACATGTGTGCAGAGCTTAACTGTACCTTAAGACCCCTCCTCTGTTACTCCCTGCCCACACCATTACCTTTAATCCCTTCTCATCTCTGTACCAACTTAAACCTTTTAGCGCTGTTTGAAAGTGAAATGAAAACCCAAGCTCTTCTGGCATGAAGACTGGCATCCAGTGTGACTGTCCTCTGGGCAATGCAAAACATTTGCTCCCTGCATCAAGGGCTGTAATGAATCTGAATGTTCAGATATAACCAGTAGCCATCTTTAAAAAAATTGCATGTTGGCTCCTGTGTCAACATGTTGACTGACAGAATGCCCACATGGTAGGAGGCTTACTGACATGATTTCAATCATCGTTCTGTGAATGGAATGCTCAGGAAAGCTGCCCATCAGTCAAGTCACAGAAATCTCTTCCTTGTTCCAGAGGGTCCATTGCATCGTTCCCACCATTGTCAGAATAGCAGCTCGCTGCTGGAACTGAAGGACCGCCCAGCCTTGTGGTGGTTATGCCAAGGACCTCCTTCAAGGACTTGCCTTGCAAAAGTTCATCTCCTAACTTCAGAAACCTGCTGCTCTACTCTTAGTAGGAAACTAAGGTCAAAACTGCCAAGTGTTGATAAGAATATCTTGGCTCATGATTGTAATGTAAAGTGAACAGAGCGGGACTCAAGTTGTATATACAGTTTGATTTTATCTATGAAAGAAAAAACTTTGTAGATAAATGACTGGAAGAAATAATGCCAACAGTCATGGCTTCCAAGTGATGGGACTAAGGATAATTTATAGTATCTGATCTTGTGTTGTTGGCTACAAGGAGCATATGTTTCTTTGATGATCATGAAAAGAGAAATTAAGCATAAAAAGAAAGATGTATTTTTATAGCCTCACATTTAAAAGTGAAATCTAAAGAAACTGGTTGAAGTTCTAAGCCATATTGTATCTCAGTTTCCCCATATGCCAAGTAGGTATGAGAATGCCAGTTATAGATTCTCTGATGGCAACACATTAGATAAGCATGTAATATGATTTCATTTGCTCAAAATGAAGGAGCCTATTATTATTATAACAATCTTTATATTTATCTCAGAAGGAGCTCCTTCCCCTAACTCTCCTTCTATCAATCATGGAGAAGGAAAGGGTTATAAATCCTGACTGGCATCTTGCCTGCTCTTTTGAAAGTCTAACCCAGTGGGATGGCAAAAGAGAGTAATTTTTTAAATGAAGAGACTTAGAGCTAATCTCCATCTGACATGCACTTCCAACTCCAGCTTATGTTGAAAAAAGTGCTTATTAAGGACAGACTTGATTCCTTGCCTCTCATTCTTCTTTCTACCGGAGAAACCCTCTACTTCTCCAGCATAGTCCCTTTCAATTCCTGAATTTATAAATGTGAGAAAACCTTCAGAACATGATATATTCTTACGGAATGGTCTGTGGGACAAGAAGAGTGATTGACAACTGCAGAAATTACATCTGAGGTTTAGTCCTGCAGGAAAAGGGGATACAAATTGCCTGCAAATTATCCACAAGTCCCTGATGAGCCTGAGGAGAAAATTTAAGAGGCTTCAGTCTTTCTTCAACAAACATGTTCACGTGCCTCCCTTTACTATAACACACAAACACCCAAGAGAAATTGTCCCCGTGAAAACACTACTTTCTTTTTTATCCTTGTCAAATGTGTTAATAGTAAATGTGCAAATGCCAATTAATAGTCTTTATCCTGTGCCAGTAGTGTTCCATGTATGATTCAGAACAGAAGAAGTATATAAACTCTGATTGATGGGTTTATAATTTAAAGAAGAAATTAGGTTTTATGCCATAAAAACACATGACGTTGACTTCACGGGGTGCATAATGAAATGGTCTGTAAAAATTTGCACTGCTGATCTTAATAAATATACATCACTTGAGAAGAACTAAATACAGTAGAATAAAAGCAGTAATAACGATGATTGATACTTACAAATCTAAAAGGAACAGGTTACGCTTCTACCTGAGTACATGGAAGTGTGATGTCCTAGACTTTGCACATACCTGGCTTATGATGGTGGCTTTTGAAGGTACTACTACAGTACCGCTCACAATGTGACCAGCAAACCAGCGCTGGTCCTCAAAGTGTTTCTTACATGGTTTGAGGTGAAAAGTACAGATATTGAAAATAAGCGTGTAGACCCTTTTATAGCAATTTGGTAATTATAAGTCTATTGACTCTCATAATGACCAACTGGGGGCTTGCATTTTATATGTCTTTGTCTTTTTAAATTTCATTTTAAAAATAATTCATTTTTATCTTACATTACAGAAGTATTTGTCCATGGCAAATTGGGGGGAAACTGAGCCCTCAAGGCAGACAGTGTGAGAAATACTGTTCTAAAATGTTGTAAAACAATCGATGAGATAAATAGAAAGCACCTTCTAAGCCTTAGGTTTCTCACCTGGAGAATGGATTTAATAATAGCACTTCCCTCTTGAAGCTGGATCTGAGAATTAAAGGAAGATAGGTGTATGTCAAGTGCTTAGCATGATGCCTGCCTTTGGTAAATGCCCTTCCACCAACTGGCTCTTAGTGTTGTTGAATAACAGAGACTTGCAGAGATGCCATTCTGAATTACGTGTGCTGGGGACACTGGTTCTGTTTGTGGCAGGTCTTCAGTGGATACCTCCACCAACACACAAACTCCTTCTGGAATCAGCCCACCTGGCAAGCTAGGAGTTCATTCGCCACTGACTTGCACGAAGCAACCAAACATTTGGGTTTGGGTCTTCTCTGACTCCTCAGCGCAACTGCTTCACCATCATGGTGTGGAATGTCCTTCCGTATTTTTCCTTCTGTGTTCCTCAAGTCATTAAGCCGAGTAATTTCTGCAAGCCTCGACAACTGCGTCATTTTGATCTTTATTGTCTACTAAGTGCTTGCATTATGTTGGGACCAGGATAAAATGACCTGTCACTCATGGATGGCAAGTATGGAAATGTAAACTTTGCTTTCAAAAGATGCATCGCTTTAGGTGGTACTTCATAGGGCAAAGAGAACAATATATGCAATCTCTTCTATTCAAAGAGGCCAAACAATTTTTTTAGAGTGTGTTTGGCTAAATGTCAAAATTGAAGGTCACTGCTTCTTCAGCAGACACTGCTGGTGGCCAAAGAAAGTAGCCAGCTAGCTCAGAGCATACATGCTAATTAAGGATGGTTCAGTCGAAGAGTTTTTCCTTTTTGAATTACAGTACACTGTGATGGAGAACATGAGGCCCTACAGTCAGACTAGCTTGATCCAAATCACAGTTTGGGACTTAACTGGCAACTCCTTTACTCGCTTTGAGCCTCAGTTTCCTAACTTATAAATTAGGGACTAATGGGATAAGGTCTGAACATCACAGATGTTTAAATAATATTAGCTCCCTTTTTTGTTCGTTAGTAAACTTCAATTATTTTTCTTTAAAATAAGTAATGAGATGACTTTAACAAGTTTCCATGAGTAGAATCAGACTTTAAAATATAATAAAATAACATGTCAGTATTTATCTTGAAAAACATGCATTGGATCTGACAGATTCAGTGAACAACAGGCTGTTTAAAAATGCGACTGACTCTTTCCAAGGTCAAGCATCTTCAACTCCTTTTCACTCTGCCTAGAACTCTTTGCTCCAGCCAGAATAACTTTCCCATGCGCGTGACTTGGCTCATTCTTATTTTTAGTCCTTTGTGTTTAGCACTCTTCTTGAAATGACCTTCTGATGCCTCCCTGCCAAACCCCACACTCCTTTACAATTGTTCATCGTTCACGGCATCCAGGAATTGGCAGAAAGAAATCTGGTCAAGCCATTTACTCCAGCCCATCTTTCAGGGCTGGAAGTTTCTTCGAGGGAGCTGTACTACTCCCCACTTTGACACATTTTCTTGCTATGATTTCATACACATTTTTCATATCTGTAGATTCTTTCTCCCTATCAGAACTATAAAGTTCCATTTCTTTGGGTTACAATGAGGACAGTCAGGATCAGAGAGGCTGTCACTGGGTCAAAGCCACACAAGTTATGATTGCTTTGAAACAGGTAGCTAGATCTTCGTGTTTTTAGTCTGGTATTGTTTTCATTTCACTACCTACTTCACTCAGTGGACGGTTGGTATTACCGAGTGACTGATTGAGACACAGGAGGGGAACTTCAGAGCTGGAAAAGCAGCTCAAGAAGGAATATGGCCGATAAGGGGCATGGAGTGTGATGTGAGAGAGGCGACAGAAGGGAGGAGAGGAGGGTAAGTGGGGGGAAGAAAGGAGCTTCCAGGGATTAATTGTCTTACTCCGAGCATTTCACGTAAAAAAATAAATAAATAAAAAACACCGAAACACCACCACCACCTTCACCACATTTCTGCTTTGCTTCTATTTTGTGCTTAATAAACAACACTACTGTCACTGCCAATGAAAACAACAACATCACTGTGCTTTTCCCCTGGCGCTAACTCTAAACAATCTACTGGATTTGGGTCAAAATTGTAAACTGCCAGCATGTTAAAAATAAAAACCAGAAAAACAAACCCGGCTTTTTCCTGAACCGTTGTGAGGGTGAATGCAGGACAAGAGCCAGAGAGAAGAGTTACCATAAAAAATAACTAGTGCAAACATCCTCGAACTGATGTTTTCTATAAAAATCTGTTGGCTGTGAATTGCAAAGAGTGAAGTGGGGAAGGAGAAAGGAACGGGGGATCAAGTGGTGTCTGCTTATCGTCAACTAGCTTTCATGTAAAAGTCATGGCAGGGTCAGCAACAAACTAGCCAGGTGGCAACTCCAGGCCGCGCTGCCATAAATAAATAGTTATGTACTAATGTCACACAACCAGGCCTAGATGCAAAGCATATGGGGAAAAAAACATTCTGATGTAAATATTAAAAACAAAAACAAAACAGAAACTATGGTTGCTGAATTCAGGATTCGCTGTTGATACTGGATTTTGAGACGCCAGGGCAAATAAAGAGGTGAAGCTTTTTTAAAAAACGTGGACAAAAAGGGTTTTTGAAATGTAGATTGTTCCCTTCAAAAAAAAAAAAAACAAATTCCTTAACCTTTGGCCTAAGAGAGTGTTACTTTTTGGTGTAGTAATTAAGCATTAAGAGTTGGCAAGACCACAGACCCTGGAACCAAATTTTGAGAGTTTAAACTCTACTCCTCTTGCTTACTTGTTCTCATGACCCCTGGGAAAGTTACCTAAACTTTCCGTGCCTCAGTTTATTCACCTTGCACAAAAGGGAGGATGATAATGGCGATAGTACCTGCTTCATAGGAAATTATGAAGACTAAGTGAGTCACTCAATGTGTGGAGAACAAACAATACCTGGTCAACAGCCAAGTCCATGTGACCTATCATTGTCAAGTGGTCTTACAAAGGCTATTTATCCTACACAGACTATCTGCCGGACACTAGGCTAAGGAATTTATCCGTTCCCTGTACTAATTTAACGCTAACTGTGGTCTTGCCAACTCTTAATGCTTAATTACTACACCAAAAAGTAACACGCTCTTAGGCCATGAATTAAAAATCAATTTTACAGACAAAGGAACTAAAGCTTAGATGGATTAAGACATTTATTCAAGAAAGCATATCTAAGCTAAATTTCCAACCCAGGCCTTATTCCAGATTAAAAAAAAAAGACCACTTTAAAATGGAAACACCTTTTCTTCGCCTAAAATGTTAAAATTTGATAAGAAACACAACACATGGCCTTCTAAAGACCGGATTTTTTAAAAAAAGAGTTTATTTATGAGAGAGAGAGAGAGCGCGCCCACGCACACCAGTGGGGGGCAGAGGCAAGAGGAGAGAGAGCAGTCTCCCCCCTGAGCAGGGAGCCAACGTGTGGTTCCATCCCAGGACCCCGATCATGACCTGAGCTGAAGGCAGATGTTTAACCCACTGAGCCACCCACGCAACCCGAACCAGAACCAGATTTTTAAAAAGGAATTAAAGGGCTAATGTCCTAAGAAATTGCCTCAGGAGGGCTGAGATCTATTACAACACCTCAAGAAAACAGGAATGCATTCAGCAACTCATTTCTCCAAGCATTTCTTGAGCGCCTACTATTTTCGGAGAGGTCAAGATACAAAAGGAGTACGAATTGATTTCAGTCAATAAGCGCCTAACTCTGGGAAGTGAGAGTGATATGCTTTACTGTGGGCTGTTTGATGATGTCGGATTTGTTTTCTACTCTGTTTCCCAACATAACCAAAAGTGCCTTCCACGAGAGCCGCAGAAGTTGTCGGACTTCTCAACACAAGCCAAGCTATATGTCCACAGCTGTCCCAGTGCGGATTAACTGCCAGGATCCTGCTCGCAGAGGACGGAGAAACTTTGAAGAGGACTTCCTTTGTTGGCCTCCGATTGGAGCGGCGCTAAAACGGCGCGTTTGGAAGCGTATTCAAACCGCGCGCCCAACCAGTCGCTTCCCGGGGCTCTAGCTTAAGGATCGTGGGGCACCTTTGTGTTCTGCCGCCCGGTTTGTGCGCTAGGACTTCCTAACTTCTGGTAGCTGGGAGAGTGTGAATTCCGCGAACAAACCAGGTTGATCCCAGGTGGACGCAGCCTAAACACCAGCCCGCCGAGATTTAGGCGCCACCTCTGCTGACGGCAGCTACTTCCTGGTTGTTTTGCCCTTAACTATCATGGCGGCCGGTTGCCTTCGGTCGGGCCCACTGCGGTTGCTCAGAAAGCCAAGGTAGGGCAATTGGGTCCACAGCCCGCCCCCCGCCGCCGAGCTGCCGGTTGAAGCCTAAGCTGTGCAGCTAGTGGTGAAGGGGGTATAGGAACAAGCCAAAAAAGACTAGGACCCAGCGCCGTGCCGCTGTGTGCCCACCCGTCGTCTCCCGGCACCAAGGCTGCTGGAGCCCAGGGTGTGTTTTCCTTGTCCCCGCCACTTTCCAGTCCCTGGCCCAACATGATACTGACCAAAGCCCAGTACGACGAGATAGCCCAGTGCCTAGTGTCTGTGCCGCCCACCAGGCAGAGCCTGAGGAAGCTGAAGCAGAGGTTCCCCAGGTAAGTGTCCGTCTCTCCACTCGCACAGCCCCTTGCCCGCAGCAGCTGTGCCTGGGCATCCCAGCCGGCGCTTAGGAGCCACGTGTCACACATGAGCGGGGAGGAACAAGAGTGTCTGGTGTTGGGAGATCCAGGATGTGAAAAGGTTTCTTCTTTCACCTGTCTTCCACAGGAGACTCTGAAATGGAAGAATCCCTGGCAGCCTCCCAAGGCCTTGAAATTAAATTCAAGTTCACACACGTGTATTGAAAACTTGGTGTGTTCTAGGTGATGGCTGCACATAGTAGGCGCTTCATAAATGCCTGGTTAATTGACAGATACTAGGAATGAATGATAGGTGGCAAGGCCCTCTCAAAGTGGAAATAGAATTCTAGATTCAGAAGGAGGAAATGGAAGACCCTTTTCAGTTGGCCCCTGGAAACAAACAGGAGACACAGGCCTAAAGGGGCCTCCTACTGTTCAGCTTTGACCCTCTAAAGCGATGAAGTGATCTCAAGTGTTCTCAGTCCAGTCAGCGAGACTGGTGCCCTAGGAATTCCACTCCTGGGTCAAGATTGGCCATTTTAACAACTATATATATATATATATATATATATATATATATATATATATATATATATATATATATATATATATGCATTCCAGGTGTATTTCATACTTCCCACCCTTACACAGATAACACCAAAGAAGTGTTTTCTTGAAGAAAGAGATTTTTGGATAATTGGTATTAATAAAGTACAAATTGAAGAGTAAAGGTCTTTTATGACCTCAATTTTTTTTGAAGGAGTCAGTTTTCCTCATCTATAAAATGTTTTTAATATTATCCAGATATAATTAAAGACAATATTTTTTCTTTTATAGTTTTTAAGATTTTTATCAGACTTGCTAATAAGGAACAAAATTGACAAATTGGAATTTAATTTTCTTTCATTAACTCTTGGTGACTCTGCTAATGAACAATGAAATGGGGGAAGGCTGGTTAGCTGAGAGAATAGGTAGATTTTTCTGGGCAGTTTGAAGATGGGGCATACATTTAGATCTTCTGCTCTTGTTATGTTCTCATATTACTACTGTATTTTTGCTTCTCTTTTCCTCTCCCTTTTCCTCTCCTCTTCTTCCCCACCTTCTTCTCTTTATCTCTTTCTTTTTTTTTTTTTTTTCCCCTTTTCACCTCCTCATCTCCATAAGAGGCAACCTCCCCATATGCTTATGCAGGACTTATGAAGTACACTAATGAAAGATTCCCTTCGTTTGGGGCACCACGCTCTCTTGCCTATTCTCTTCTGCACTTTCCCCCCCCCTTATTTATGATATGACCAAATATTTGTCAATTTTCTCAAATACCATTCAGGGAATAACTAACTCTTCTCCCACTGGAAACTTTATTTAGAGTCTGTACTACTGTTCTGCAAAAGAAGGGTTTAAGGGTCAGTTAGCAGCATGAGTGGAAATTCTGATAATTGTGATTTTTGGAGTTGACTTCACAGTTTTCATTATGGCTCTGTTTTACAATAGGTGGTTGTCGCAAAGGCCTTGAACGACCTTTAGATTTGATAGTTCATTTTACTAGAGAGTCAGTTAGGTAAGGACCTCATAGATAATTTCTGGTGGTTCAAATAGGTTAAGTGCCTTGTCAAAATCCCAGAGATGTTTAAAGGTAAAACAGTGTAGAATACAGGTTTCTTGACTTTCAGTTCAGAATTCTACACTATGCTGCCTTGATTAGTGTTCATATTAATAATAATAACAGTGACAATTATTTTTTGGTGGCATTCACATACACTGATTTTCTAAAGAAAATCAAAGTACTGAAATGGTTTTGTTTTTGTTTTTAAGATTTTATTTATTTGTGTGTGAGAGAGAGAGCATGTGCACGAGCAGGGGTGGGGGGATCAGAGGGAGAGGGAGAGAGAGAATCCCAAGGTGACTACACCCGCCCAGTGCAGAGCCTCACTCAGGGCTCGAGATCTCCCCATCCCGAGATCATGACCGGAGCCGAAATCAAAAGTCAGAGGCTTAACAGACTGAGCCACCCAGGTGCCCCAGTATGGAAATGTTTTTTAAAAGTTGCTAAAAATTTTATTTTCCTGATTTTAAAAGTTTTGCATGCTCAGTAAAGAAAACAAAAATTATTCATAACTGCAAGGCCCAGAAAATTTCTTTTTAACATTTTATCTATTTCCTCGTAGTCTTTTTTCAGTGTAATACTGTCCGTATTAATATAGTTTGTAGGTCTTCCTGTTCTTACTTAACATATTGTGAGCGCTTCTCATAAAATTCTTCACAACTTTTTTCAAATAAATGATACCATATTATATATGTACCATCCACTTCCTTATTATTGGACATCAAAAGTTTTGTTTTTCTAATTTTCTGAAACACTTGGTATATAATGCCAAGTCTTCTGTTTATTTTCTTGCTTTAGATTCACAGATGTTGAGAGTGACTGTATCAGTAGTTTTTAAACTTTTTGGTTTCCAGATCTCTTTATATTCTCAAAGTATATATATACTCTTTATACTCTCTTATATCCTCAGAGACCCCAAAGAAGTTTTGTTTATGTGGATTACATCTGTTGATATTTACCAAAATATAAATTAAAATTGGGAAATTAAAAAAAATCTTATTAATTTATTTAAAAATGACAGTAATAAACACATTTTGTGTTAACATATTTTTATGATTAATCACCATCATTTCAAAAAAGTAGTCAGAAAATGGCATTGTTCTACACTTTCGCAGATCTCTTTAGTGGCCGTCTTAAATAGAAGGAAGACATCTGCTTCTGTATTCAACCTGTTGTAATATGTTGTTTTGATAAAAGAGTATGAAGAAACTCTAGCTTCAGACAGATGTAGTTGGAAAAGAGAAGATTAGTTTAATAGGGTTTTAGGTAATTGTGGATATTTTTGTTACTACATAAAACCTAACAAGTGGTATTTTCTCAAAGGTTAATTGCAATATAGAATGTGAAACCGTATCATGGAGCTTTCACTCTGTTATATTATAATCCACTGGCCTGTCTTGAACTTTGAGTGGATCTTTCACCCATGCATGATTTTTATCATCCATGCATTGTTGTGAGTTATGCAAATCTTCCAAATGTTGTCACCTTTCATTATACAGTATCAAAAAATCACGTTCGTCAATATCCCCACTGATCTCATCAGAAAAGTATGTAAGATTTGAAACTGTCAAGCTTATGGTGATGGGTGCAGAGTTTTCCAATATTTGAATTTTCCCTTGAAAGCTCAAATTTTATCATTGCAACAAATATTATCAATTGTTTTCTTTGAAGTGACAGGCTTGCATTATTTTTGAGAAAATGTCTTCCAGATACCCAAATCTAAATAATTATACTTTGCTTATGGCTCATTCAAGTAAAAATGGTGTCCCATGGAAAAAGTGGCTAGTTCAGCTCTCCAGCCATCATGTAAGTGTTCTCCCTTGAGTCAGCCGTCATACTTGGATATGCAGTAGATGTGCTTTGTATTTGCTTCTTACTTTGTCATATAGAATGTTGAAAGGATGCATATTCAAAGGTTGAAATTTAATAAAATTAATAAGTGAATCTTAAGATATTCTTATATGAAACTGGCCTTTTTTTTTTTTTTTGGTCCTGCAAATGTGTTACAGTGAACTTTACAGTGACTCCTAGAAATGTTTGCCTGGCCTTGAGTTCTGCGTAGGGACTGGCAGTTTTACCCACTATTGTTTTTGCACCATCCATGCAAATTTCACACAGGGGAAAAGGCAAATCATGTCTTACTATTTCCATAAAAATAGTTTTGACTTTGTAGACCCCTGAGAGGGTCTCAGGGACTCCAGGAGTCCATTGGAGTCCATTGACCATACTTGGACAACCATGAGCTATTTCAAATCAAAGGATATGTATGTTTGAAGGATTTTGGTGTATATTGACAAACTAGTATCAAGAAGATTATACTGAGGCACCTGGGTGGCTCAGTCGGCTTAGCGTCCGACTCTTTTGATTTCAGCTCAGGTCATGATCTCAGGGTTGTGAGATGGAGCCCCCGCCCTCCCTTGGGCTCTGAGGTAGGCCTGGAGTCTGCTTAAGTTTCTCTCCCTCTTCCTCTGCTTCTCTCCTTCCTTTCCCTCACCTCTCTCCCTCTCAAAGAAAAAAAAAAAAAAGAAAAAAAGAAAAGAAAAAGATTATACTAATCCTGTTACTATGAGGGCATGGAAATATCTGTCTCTACAACTTTGGCCAGCATTAAAGAGTGTCATTATTTAATCTTTAATATGATTGATCAAGAATGACATTTTCTAATTTGCATTTTTTATTATTATGCATTGTGTATTTCCCCAGTCGTTTATTGACCATTTAACTTTCTTCTTGAATTACCTGCCTGCTGTCCTTTGTATAATTTTACATTGGAGTGTTTGCTATTATTGTTTATTGATTTGTTATTGTTTAGTGATCTGCATATGTTAAGGATGTTGATCCTTTACATGTCATATCTGTTGCAGATATTTTCCCAGTTGTTTGCTTTTAAATATTGTTCTATTTTTTATTTTTTAAAATTCTTTTTAAAGATTTTATTTATTTATTTATTTATTTATTTATTTGAGAGAGAGTGAGAGCATGAGCAGGGGTGGGGGAGAGGCAGAGGGAGAAGCAGACTCCCCACTGAGTGGGGAGCCTGGTGTGGGGCTCCATACCAGGACCCTGAGATTGTGACCTGAGCCGAAGGCAGACACCCAGGCGCCGCTTGTTCAATTTTTTCTATGCTTAACTTTAAGTTAATGCTTTTTTTGCAGAGAAAGTCCTATCCTGTCCTAAGACATGAAAACTAAATCTTCACCTAAATTTTCTTGTAGATTCTTTATGGAATTCTTTCTTCTTAATTATTTAATCTCTCTAGCTGAAATGTGTTTTAGTATATGCTCAAAGGTAAAGATGTAGCTTAATCCCCACCCCACACCCCATACACTCACTGTGGCTTCTACTTGCTAGCTCTTATCCATGACTTCTTTGTTTTCAATGAAATTGCAAATGTATATCTTTACAAGTCACTGGGTTGAGCCTGGGCAGTCCCCTTAACCACTCTGGTTTTTTAATACTTTAATTTAAAATGAAGGGATAAGGCTTTATGATATCTAATATTGTACAACTCAAAATTCACCCTCATTCTATTCTTTTCTGTTCTGCAGTTTTATAGGTAATGGACCCTTTGGGCCCAAGAATATAGGGCATACTGTGTTTAAGTACTTGCTGAGTATTCATTCATTGATTTGCATCTTCCAGCTTATTTCCTGGACCTCCTTATTCAGGTAGAAGCCCCCAGCCCAATCAGGTTATATTTTACATTTTGTTTTCCTGTCTAAACACTACATATGTACCCGATTATACGTGTGTGTGTGTGTGTGTGTGTAATTCTTTGAGAGTTCCCATATACCCTTCACACAGGTTCCCCTAGTATTAACATCTTACATAACCGTAGTACAATATAAAAATCAGGAAATTAATTTTAATGTAGTTCGGTTAATTACTCTATAGTCCTGTTTTGAACTTTTGCTGGTTTTTTCACTAACATCCCTTTTCTGTTCCAGGATCACATATTAGATTTAGTTGTCATGTCTTCTTAGGCTCCTCTAGTCGGTGGCTATTCCTTACCATTATTTTTTGTCTTTTCTGATCTTGACAGTTTTGAAGAGTACTGGCCAATTATTTTGTAGAATGCCCCTAAGTTTGTACTTGATGTTTTCTCGTGATTAGATTGAGGGTAAACTTCTTTGACAAAAATACCCCAGAAGTGCTGTTGTACCCATCTCAGTACATCATATCAGGGGGTGCATGACTTTATGTGTCTTATTGCTGGTAAGGTTAACCTTATTCACTTGGTTAAGGTGTCATGTCTGCCAAGTTTCTCCATTATAAAATTGCTACTATTCCCTTTCCAATAATTACCTTGTGGGGATATGCTTTGAGTCTATGCAAATATCCTTTTTCTCATATCACACTTTTCTGTTGATATAAGCATCCATCAGTGGTGCTTGCTTGAAATTGTTATTAACGGTATTTGCCTAATGGTGATTTTCTATTTCTCTCACTGGAATACTCTTTCAACTAATATCATCTACTACCACCATTTCATGTGAAACAATCCATCCCACGGTCAGCTCGTGATCTTCACTGGTACTTGCAATTTATTCACCTCTTATGGCATTTGGTCTGTAATAATTCGCTGCGTGCTCACTATGTGTGTGGCACTATTCGAGTATTTTTTAGAAAACAGATAGGACATTGTAGTAATTAATTTTGAATAACTTGGGGCCCCTGGGTGGCTCAGTTGGTTCAGCATCTCCCTTTGGCTCAGGTCATGATCTCAGGGTGCCGGGCTCGAGCCCCGCGGCAGACTCTCTGCTCAGTGGGAGCCTGCTTCTCCCTCTCCCTGCTTCTTCCCCTGCTTGTACCCTCTCTCTCTGTCAAATAAATAAAATCTTAAAAAAAATTTTTTTTTAATAACTTGTAGTCTGAGGAAAGAATTTAAGACACATCTAGTAGCTATAAATTATTAAAATCACAGAATCCATAAGGGATTTGTGGAACATTTAGTACATGTATGTATAGTCAGGTGGGTTTCGTTGAGGAGATAGGCCTTGGTTGGAAATTCCTTTGCTGGTAAACTAAGCCCTTTGGCACAAATTTAATTTTTCCCTGAGTTCCCTTGTCATGCATTAGTTGTTTGGTTGCTATTTATGCCTGTACTAACGAGTCAGAAGTCAAACTCTTGATACTGTACATCTCTAAGCAAATAAGTGTCTATACCTTACTGCTATATCTTTTCCCTTAGGGATCCTGGCTCCGCTGTGTCTACGAGTGCCCTCCCCATTCTTAAGTATGGTTTTTTGTCTTAGCCCACAACATCTACTGGATCTTGGATGCTCTTGCATCATTGTCTAGGCAACCATTTACTCATATGAGGCTGTTCCTAGAGAAATCTCACAAGGAGTAGGTAAAAATGTGTTTGTCTGGGCTCCCTGTATATAAACCAATGGAGTTGGTTCATTTTCTTGAGATCTGCGCCTACTTTTATCTGAGAACTGGAGTCAGGGCTGGCTCTATTGTGTATTTGTCGGGATAGAACTTAGTGGTACTTGATGGTGGACCTAGGGTCCAGTCTGGTTAGGAGTGGAGTAGCTAAGAGACTTGCTTGGGATAAGCACACTTTTATTTAAGTTTTACATTTGTTCAGAGTGGCTTAGTTTAATTTGGTGCTGCCGTTGACTACAGTTATCCTTTTTTGAATAATGTTACCCCCACCTCCAGTGATGCATTTTAAGCTGTTCTCTTGTCCCATGGGGAGTCTTGTATTCAGTTGTTTTTTTAATTCCTATAACCATTTGTTTTGGGGGAATGACTTGGCGTTGCCACTTTTATCTGAGTCACAGTCGCCTCATCTGTTAAAAAAAAAAGGGGGGGAGGGACAGAGCTCCAAGGCTAAGAAGTAGAAGAAGCAGGATTCAAACCCAGGCAGAGTGTGGCTGCAGACTCTTAACTCTGTGTTGCCTCTTGCCGTTCAGTTCCTTAAGTCTGGGTGAGGATTAAGTAAAATAAGGCATGTACAACAGGTAGCATAGTGTAGACGTTCTGATAAGTATTTAATGGATGGTAAATATGACTACTGTTATTATTAGAATTTAGTAGATGGCCTACAGTAGAAGAAATGTCTGAGTACTAACCTTCTGAAACATATAACAAAATTATGCTTTGATACTGATCAGTTGATTATATGGCTCTGAACACATGGATTTAATCATTAGGTGAATATGGCCCAGATATCAGAAACTTGTCTTGAATCTTTCATAGTAATATATACAGTCATTAAAAAAAAAAAAACGAACTTTTGAACTCATATGTACTGATTTTTAAGAATTACAGTAGCACATTGCAGTCTATAATTAATAGTAATTTACTTAAATTGGAAGATTATTCCTATTCGCCTTGTTCTCTCAGTTGAACGATAGTTTCTACTCAATTTTTGGCCAGTTTTCTGTTCTTTTGATAAAGTTGTGGTGCACCTGAGTTCCAGAATAATGAGTGAGAGAAGCTTATAAAGGGAGGGAAAGTCAGCCTTTAATCAAGCTAGAAATTCGTTTGGTGGTTTTGCTAAGGAAATATAACTAATTTACATGACCTTCAAAAACAGTACTCATATACTTAGGAAATATATCTAGGAGTATTTCTGTATTGATCTTTAGGGCAAATTGGAAAAGAAATTGGCCTAAAAAGTGGCCTCAGAAAAGAATATGATTATTTCACGTTATTTCCTTTAGTCATCTTTTAAAATATGATTTTTTTATTTCATAAGGTATCAGGTTTTTATTTTGTTGTTGAATCGTAGCCTAGCTTGAAAGACTCTTCTGAAAGGTTATTTTATTAAGGATATGGCACCTTGCACTTTGATCAGGTGTCTGTGCCCTTTTTGGATTTGCATAGTTGCAAACGTGAGACGAGCTTGAATTTCTACGAAGGAGTATTTGGAGAAAACCTCAGATAATGTTATCTTGAGAAGAACCCACATGCTGACTCTATTTCTTATTTGAGGGAGGAAATTTTCATGTTATTAGATTATTGACTTCATTTTAAAGTATATTCAGGCATCAAACTTTAGTCTACTAAGTAAGAACTCATATCAGAATGTTTACAGACACAATAAAGAGGAATTATGTATCTCTCCAGGAGGAAAACGTTCAATAGATGTTTAGGATAACATTATCCCGTTATTTGACTTTCGGCAAATGTTGACTGAATTTACCAGTATGTTTTTTTTACACCTTTTGTGCAGTTTTGCCATATTGGTTGAATTTTCCTTAAAAACAAAACAATCAATATACAAGTACTTTTCCAGAGTAAGTAGGAAAAGTGACCCTAACATATAAAAGTGATATACCAGTGTGAAAATCCTATGGGAGATGGGTAAAGAATAAATTTTCCTTTATTTTTAGTTGGCTTTTTCCTGAAAGCAAATGTTTTCAAATATTTAATTCAAGGTGTCTTTCTCTCTTTTGCTGTCAGATTGCTTCTACCATGAGCTGGTACACAGTGAACACAGTAGAGGTGTTGGGGTGCAGCTTCTAACTGAATGATGACTTTCCATTTCTTAGGGGAACAGAGCAGACAGCCAGCTCTGGGATGGTTTGATCGCTCTATGGGCTTCGAGAACAGCATGGAGCAGTCTGTGCCTCATGTATTAAAGGCAGTACATAGCTGGTCAAAGGTTCAACCCTTTCTTGGCCACTTTGGAGAACTACATACCTGTCTCTACTTTTCTTTCCTCTTTCTTTCCATCCCTACCTTTTAGGCATCTTGATAACATATGTAAGAGTTAATAGTTCTTCATAACTCAAAGCTTCCTTCTTGCCAGAGAACAGTGACAAGATGGACATTGTCAACTTTTTCAAGCGCTTTCTGTTGCCTGAGGGCTGATCTTTTCTCTTCCTTCTGGTTTCAGGACAGTGTGTAAAGTTTTTTTGTTTGTTTTTTAACCTAAGTGTGGTGTTCAAATCATGACCTGATAAACACCTGAAGTATCATTGAGATAATGGAGAGGTCTGCAATTTTCTATCCAAAGTAAAATGTTAAAATATCTTAAGACTTATTTCCTTTATGTGTTTTCAATATTGATATTCAGCTGCTAAAATGTTTGAAAATTTTTAAACTTAGAGAAATAACTTCAAGACCACGGGAATAAATATTTTGAATCGGAGAAAACAGTACAAGCAAAGGAAAAAGTAAGTGGAGTCATGTTTTTTGATACTGTTATTCAGTCAAATAAGTAAGTACTGGGTCTTTCCGTGACCAGGTGCTGGCCCCTGCTAATTGGACTGATTCTGTATGAAGCTTGGGCTTTTTCTGAGGTTGTCCTGGGGGCAGTAGTCATATACAAGACTAAGACTTAAAATACATGGTACATTTTCACCCTTCCCTCCCCCCAGCATAACTCATCTATTTCTCATATATTTATTTTTATTATTCTTAAGACTTGTCCTTTGCTCCAGGCTCAAGAAAGGATGAAATACAAACTCTAATCTTGTATTTATCCTGTTTTAGGAAATAGGAGGCATAGCATGCCCTTGATATTTACAAGGGTTATCACTTCATGACTGTTGGAATCCCCAAACACGCAGCTAGCACTAGAGAGGATGGCAAAGGTCTAAAGCTTTGTGATGCAGGTATTTGGCTAAGCTCACTTAGTAGCTAACTGACATGGTCTTCCCCAAATCAGGCAGGTGGTATGAAAGATTCAGATTTATACTCCACAAACTCATGAATTATGTTTGTCTTGAATATTCGTGATTACTCTCAGATAGAGCTGGGGATGTTTAATCCAGGAATCCTGTGGGTACCCAACTCCAGTGCCAGAATGAATAGAAACACAGAGTGAAATCTGTTTGTGGTTTGTCACTCGTGCCCCTGCCACACCGTAGACTCCTGAGATTCTCTAACTTATAAGATGGTGTTTAAGACTAGTAGGGGAATAAGGCTCTTTGTAGGGTAGCCTTCTTGGTAGATGGGACATGGGAGAGTAAAGCATCATTTAAATGCATCTTCCTACAATCACTTCTGAAATTAGACTGGCAAATTATTATTTTTTTCTATTTTTTGTTTCTGTCTATAACTCTTCCAAGCTGATATCATCTTTTGCTCAAGGTATATTACACTGCTATTTGTTTTTGCTGATAATATTGGTAGGGAAAGCTAATAAAATTTGAAATTAACTTGCACTTCAAGCCCCATTTAGCTAAGATAGTAAATGGACTGGGGCTGCGAGAGACTCTCTTCGTTGTATAGCATTAAAAAACCTCACAGACCCTTACAGTCTAGATGTAACAAATAGCTCACAAACATCATTTCTTAACTGGAGAAGTCAACATTATCTGGATTTTTATTTCCTAAGGCCAACTAAAATGCACATATAAAAATAAAATACATTTAACCTCCAGTTTATAACATTTGAATTTTTATTTGCACTGTGGTAGACATGTTGAAGACTCTTTTGGAGCAAATCACAAAAGTTTCTCCAGAGGAACCTGCATATTTTAGATTCAGTGACTTCTAGAATGAGCGATCATCTAGTCAAATCAGTTAATGTTGTTGATGCAGAAACCGAGGGAGGTGTGCCACCCAGAGATTTGAACAAAGTCACACAGCTGGAGGTAAAAGTCTCCCTTTACGCTCTTTAGCTGGAGATCTCAGATTCCTGTCTCTTGAGGGGCAAGGCAGGTACCAACAAGGAGTGAATGAATGAAGCTGGTCTGGGTGGCATTGTGGCAAAGGGAAAGGACGGTGGTTCGTGGGGACTAACGAGGCAGCTGCCACCTTATGCCAGCCATCTGTCACCATGCAGGAATGTGGGCCCCATGCCGTAGGGTCTTTTAATCTCTGGAGAGCAGCTCTCTATATCTCACTTTTTAGAAAAAATATTCTGAGTTTTAAATGTTGTCAATTTGTTGGCGTTTTTAAAGACACTGTGGGCCAATGGTTTCCTGGCCAAACAGGACAAGTCTGTGGGCTGAATTTGGCCCACAGCCAGTGGGTGCTGGAGCTGGCTCTTTCTGGCTTGTGAGAGCTGATGATAAGTATCTTTTCCTGACTCTACATAAACTGTGACCTCACATCCAGTAGCTGAAAATCAGTCAAGGTGGGAGTGTTTACACCACAGAGATCGGCTAACTTGCGACAAACCTGCGCTCTCCCCACTGACAGCAAAGGCATTTCTTAAGCCCCCCCACACTACTGCATACCATCACCAATTGGAGACTTTCACGTTTCCAGAATTTTCTCAGTCCAGTTTATTCTGGTCTGTTTATAGCTTTTTTCCTAAAAGGACTCAAAATGCTTATGTCTGTATTTCATTTATTCTTATAATATTTTTGTTGGGCTATCCCCCCCTTTTTTTTGTCCAAAGAGAGGATACATGTATTTTTTTCCCACAATAGTTAATGTGGGAACTAGAATGCCAGTTTTGAGCCTGAGCAGTACATAATATCGTTGGTATTATGATACATATCATAATGGACATTTGATTGACCTGACCTGACGAAAATGCTGCTTGGTTAAAAAAGAAAAAAAGCCATATATGTATGTCTCATTCAAGGAAAATTGATTCCTTTCAAAATAGATTAATTAGCTAACTTTAGGGATATTACAGTGATTCTTTACTCTGTCTAGGAATTTGGAAATGTTCCAATGGTATACCTGAGGGTTTATCATGTCAGAAATTATTTTTTTGAGAAACTTCAAGCTTAGCTGTTACATCTTCAGTTGGCAGTTACTCCAGTATACAAAGAAAATAAAGCGTCTCTATAATTATAATGAAAAACAAATGGGAAGATACCCAGTTGATTATAATTTGATTTAGTACAATTTTATAAAGACTCAATTATCACATGTTCAAATGTGTTTCTTTTCTACATTTAAAGTGTTAGTAATAAAGTAATATGACAGTGTACAGCTAAAACAAATGGATAATAAAATTAACAACATTAGGCACGAATATGTAAATTTTAGAATAACAAGAGAAATTCTTTGTGGGGATAGGCGCCCATGAGTGGGCTGGGCAGGTGATATTGAGTTTGGTAGAGTTGTCATAGCCTCTGCTTGACCTTGGGTGCTCTATTAGCTCTCTCTGCTTATGGTTAATTATTTTATAAATCGATAGGAGCAAAACCCATTATTGGGAACTCCAGGAGGCGGTTCAGTTTTTTGTTGTAAAGGCAATTTTATAAATTGGCTTAAAACGCTTGGTTCTGGAAATAGACCTATGAATTCTGGCTTCATGACTTACTTGCTGGGTGACCTTGGTAACTTTCTTCATGTCTTGATGCCTTACTTATAAAATGGGATTGTTATGAACTTGAAACGAGGTAGTACATATAAAATGAGTAGCATAGTTGCTAATACTATGCTGAATAAATACTTGCTGTTTCTGTTATTGTTACCGTTATTGATTTAAGGATGCTCATTGCAATGGTATTTATGCTCATAATAATTGGGCTGAGGATGTCAGAACTGAAAAAATTTTACCTAAAACCAGACCCTTTATTTTCTAGGTTTCCAAAGTGTTTTTCATTTACTCCCAGGATAATAAGAAACCTACTTTTAGTCAATATCAGTAAAGTCCTTAGGTGATAGTGGCAACCAAGATGGGATATTTTTTTGGGATGACAGATGAGGATATGTAGGTTTAGGTTGATTCTCCTCTCCCCCACCCCAGAGTAAGTGGGAATGTTAAAACCTGAAAATTTTTAAGTATTTTCTTGTCTAATTACTCCTCAAATATAAACTCCTATATTCTGGAATCTCTTTTACATTTCTGCCCCACCTTGATAGCAAGGTGGTTATGAATTTATGAAAGATATTAGGATGAACACCCATTTTGGAGTCAGGGTTCTGCCACCAGGAAGGAGCTGGAGTCCAGTAATCATGTGAGTTCAGCCGTAAGTCTTCCAGGACATGGAGATTTTGTGGGATACTCCAGATCATAACATGAGTGTGAACACTGGTTTTAGTGTTCAATATACATATTAATAAATTTGAAGAATGAGTGCTTTTTAAACAATCTTAAAATCTATTGATGCTACTAATACTGATTATGAAAAGACCTTATGGTAAATACAAAGAAAGTGCATAAACTTTTTAAAGAAAATAGATATGTTGCCCCTTAAGGCTTTGGTTATTATTAATTGCAGTGTATTCTAAAATGCTGCCTGCAAAGAATTTGCTTAATTTATCTTATTTGTGCAGTTCTGCTGATCATATCATTGCAATAATAATGAATTGGGCAAGATAGCAATTCTTCCCCTTCCTTTTCTATTCTGTTCATTGTAGAGCATATCTTCTAGGCTCTAGGTTGAGAATAGGCTTTTAGGTTTAGAACTACTTCGTACTTCACTTAAGCTACTTAGACCAGATTGGAATAAAGGTATTAAAACTGGTTAGAAATCATTGTGTTTAAAAATAATAATAATAATAGTAATAATAATAATAAAATAATACTTAAAAATTTGAATGATACTCTGAAAAATAGTGCCTGTAGCCAAAGGTAATGGGAACGTCATAATTGTACTAGGGATTGTAGTTTGAGGACCATGCTTTATAACTCTTCTGAAGTGTGAAAACGAGACTTGGTTAGTTTTATTTCATCTGTTAAGGGTGTGTAAGGAGTCTAGATTTGGCACATTGTCATGAAAAATATTTTATTCATGTTATAGCTTTTTGGACAATTGTATTCTGCACTGTATTACAATGGCACAATAAATTGCTGAATATACTGTCTGCTGAATATGACTTTACCATGAAAAATTTGATGCATAGAGAAGGAAAGGTTGGAATATATCAACCTTTTCTGACAAGGGACTTTGAATTTTGACCTAATACAGGTGACCTTTGTGCGCAATAAAAGTGAGCTTAATCTTGAGGTCAAGGTTGAGGTGAATGGCAGAGCTTATGCTGATTGTGGGTACTTCAGAGCCTACCTAGCTATTGGCTAAATGGGCGTCTGGCACTTTTTTTTTTAATTTTTAGCATTTTCAGGAGCTTATTTATAGCAAGTTGTTTAGCTCTTTAACACTACCCCGTTTCCTCAAATCTCAGCTATCTGTTTAGTTGTGGTAAGTTTGTCTGTTTATTTATAAAGTTTACTGTTTCTGAGTGAAAGGTATGAGTGTGCTATTATTTTCTGTTCCACAGATAAGCCATAGCTAAAAATAAAAATGTTCTTATGGCTTAAAGAAAAGACAGCTGACATATATAACCTTGGAAATGAAAATATATCTTCTTTTAAGAGGTTTATTTCTTTGACAAGTTGAACTCTTGTTATCTAACTTTGGAACTGTCAGAAGAATTTTTAAGTAGTTTGTACCTTTATCTAGATTATAATTAAGAGACCTCTCATGAATTATTGTCTTAAAAGGTTTAGATGATTTAGAGACTGGTTATTCCCTTGAAAGTTCCTTTGAAATGCATCCACTAATGCATTTACATTAGAATATTACGTGATATAAAATATTTTTAAGGTTTTTCCTGCTGTACATAAAAGGAAAATTTTTTTAAAACACAAATTTCACTATTAAATATCTCAACTGTTTTGTCATAGATAAATTACACCTTAGCAAATGTCAGGAAAAAAAAAAATCCTGTCAGTGTTACATTGTCTGAGCACTTAGTGAATATTCTGCCCAAATAATTGTTAGACGCAACAAACAGTTGGGGGAGAGTGTCAGAGCCTCTAATGGAAAGAAGTTCTACTCTTTTAATCGAGCCTGCAAAATATATTCCCCAGGACTGATCAGCTCTGAAGCACTGAGGTTTGATGATTGGAATGGCAGGAAACCATGCTTTCAGGACATAATGAATTGACGAGGCCATCCATCATTTGTTAGCATACGCTGAAACGTGGGCTATGTGTGCAGAGGTCTGTGATTTAGTAAATACTTGGGAGATGAATAGAGCTTACACACAGGGGAAGATATTGCTGGCCTTCAGCAGCCTGAGACCCAGGCGCCTGCTGAGAAGGCCATCTGACGGCACATCATCAGTAACCGGCCTGTCACAGTCAGCGGTGCCCACCGACCATCGCCAGTATATTAAATGCATTTTTAATATCTGCTTCAGTAGATTTAATGAAGAAAATTTAGTTTCCATACTCCAAGCACTGCTTCCTCAAGTGTTCTAAAGCATGGACTCTTGCCTACATGAGAAAGGGGGAAGACCATGCCGGCAGCTGGGAGAATTGATGGAAAAGGACGCTCAGACAAAATAATGTGCAAATAAAAAATGCTTTTAGCGGAGTTGGTATCTTGTTGATGTAAAAAATCTCATTTTTTTTTAAGTGGCTTTTAATTAGTTTCTTAAGACCTAATTCCCTCTTCTCTCACAAGCCCTTTTCCTAGGAGGCTTGAACCTACTGGCAAGAGATGTCAGCCTTCTGATCAGATAGGAAATATTAGAGGGGGAATATTACAGTTTGGCATAATTTGTATAGAGAGACTCAATTTCAAATTAGTTTGTGTTTTGAGATACTGTTTGATTCTTAGGATTTTTGCATGAAGCTATAGATATAAATTAGGATTTTTCTTACCTAGTTACTTCCACATTTTTCTAATGAACTTTACTCATTAATCAGGTTAGTATATTTTTGTCTGGTGTCATGCAGAACCGCTCAAAATGAATGAGAGAAAAAGTAGTTGCCAACTTGATTAAAGAGTGCTCTTATACTTCTTGGACTATAGTGTTTCTTTAAAAATTGTAATTTTAAAGTGTTCTATTTTTATATTCCGGCAAAGTGTGTAGATTCATTCTTTTTAATGAGTTTCAGTGTTGACATTATTTACTACAAAACAGCAAGACAACCAATTAGATATTGTTGCAAGCATGCACTTTAAGGCTTTCCCCTCTTGTTTAAAAAAAAAAATACAGAATATGCTCTCATGTTCACAGAAGAAGAAGCTACGGAATGGGACCTATAAATCTGATTCCTGCATGTGTCAAAACAGTAATGTATTAAATGCATATTATTATAAAAATTTAAGACATGTCTTAAACACACTTACATTTTTATAACACATGGCAATATTAAATAATACATTTCCTTGTTAGCATCTGTTTGCCGTCATTGTTGGCAAGACCTATGATTTATTGCTTAAATTAATGACCAAGACCATTTTGGACCTGATATATGCCCCTAAGCTTATTACATCACTAAATAAAATAAAATGTATGCACTTGTGACAGAGTTATTTTTATAATTGTTTATCCCTTTAAGTGCCCTATTCAGTGATTCACTGAAAGGTTCATAATGGTTGGCTTGTAACCAGAAAATAATCTCAGAAAGGTAAAATATATTTCTTGTCTAGAAATAAAATGCCAGAGTGATGGTGATGATAGGGGTCCCAGCAAGAATTTGCAACACTCAAGCCCGTTGTTCTTTTCTTCAATGTGCTCAATTAACTCTTGCTGAATTTTTTTTGATGCATGCCTCTCCCCCGCCCCCGCCCGCCGCCTGACAATTCTAAAAGCTATCTATTAATGGTACAGCTCATCTTAATGTAAACCCTTCAATATGGATGAAGTGGTTTTGCTCTGACATAAAGCTGCAAGGGTTAAATTGTTCTTTACCAATGATTTTTTAGGTGCCAGTATCACCACGCATTAAACTGAGCAAGATTCTTTTCCTATTATTCGTTGTTTTCTTTTGGGAGATGATTGGAGTTTTACTGTTTTTATATTGAACTCTATTTGACTTCATAGTCTTTATCTTTCCTTTCTGAGGGTGCAGTATGATAGACCCTTCGGTATTTTTACAGTAACCTGTTATTCATCTAAAGTCACTCTGCTGCCTGACTTGTAATACAATATAATATGGCTTCATGGTTTTCTACTTCACATGAAGTGTCTCATTGACTGTCAGCTCGCCTGTCACATGATGGTAAGGCAAAGTTTTGGGGAAGCTTAAGCCTTGCTTCTGGACTGCAGTGTCTACACCTTGAAACAGATGGAGGCTCTTTGGGTACCTGAGAGTAATCCTTGTGGGAAGATGATTATTTTGTAGATATCTTGGGACAATTATTGCTCGTAAAGGAAAACAAAACTTAGTTCCTGAGAAAAATCTTTCTTTTGTCTTCATCTCATTTTTACTGCATTTTAAACCAAACAGGTCATTGGACATTGAAACAGGTTTTTGTTTTTGTTTTTGTTTTTTGCTTAGTAGTCTTTCCCAAGGCATTTGATCTGGTAAAATTTTTAATGGTTCTCTCAAAAATGATCAGGCCAACAGACATTTGTGATTTTCTTGAAGATCCGTATTGGCCTTTTCTACTTCAGGCTCTCATCTCCCATCTCTGATCTTTATACCTTCCTTTTCATCTCATCTTCCTTATCTGGGAGACCTGTCTCCAGATGAAACATTTTAAAGGAGAATTGATAAATAAGAGTCTTGAATGCCAATGTCTAATTGCTTCTCCCCTCTCTCTCTCCTGTTCCCTCCCCTACGTGTTTTGTTTTGTTTTTTTGTCCTTTGAATATTTGAATATTGGTTTAGATCCACTAAGAATATATATATATATATATATATATATATATATACATACATATATATATATATATATATATATATATATATATATATTTTTTTTTTTTTTGCTTTGACCATTGTAGTTACTTTTACCTGTTCATTTGGAATGTATACGTTCCTGTCTTTTGCTTTCTATTTGATTCATTGTGAATTCCTCGAGGTAAGAGCCATGTGTTTTGCTGTCATTTTATCCTCCAACTCTTTCCTTGAGAACCTACCACGGTATTGTGGTCCTTTGTGCAGTCAGTGAATTCCTACTAACTTTCTAATACGGGTCAATGCTTATTTCTATGGTCTCTCTCTCTCTCTCTCTCTTTCTCTTTTAAAGATTTATTTATTTATTTGAGAGACAGCACTAGAAGGAGGGGCAGAGGTAGAGGGACAGAGAATCTCAAGCAGACTCTCTGCTGAGCGTAGAGCCTGACTTGGGGCTTGATCCCATGACCCTGAGATCATGACCTGAGCCAAAACTAAGAGCGGATGCTTAACAGACTGTCGTCTGTTAAGGCGTCTCTCTATGATCTCTTCTGAGGAGGAGATAACTTAAAAGTGTGTATTTCTTCATTTTGGCCGGTACTGTTCTGTCTAGTACCGTACAAAGGACTTGCTATTCTTTCGTAAGATTGTTTCTTAAGCTCCCACTCTCTTGGTCAGGATGTTTAAGTCCTATTTAAAAATATTAAAATATTCAGTAGGCAGCTAAGTGCTTAGCCTAGTGTACTACTTAACACTAAATGAAAGTAAAATATAACACAGACATGGAGCCATTTGTTATATTTTAGTAGATGAAGCCATGGCAGTGTAAACCTTAACCTTGTAATTTTGTGAGTTCCACTTTATCATGTAGCTGTAAGGGTAATCAAAATAAATCACGGGAGATGAATAAATATTTTCTAGTGCTTTCTCTGTGCTTTCAGAAGTGATGTTTGATCCATGAAATTTTAGTAAGTGTATTAAATAAAACAATATGATGTGCACTGTGTCAGATCTGATAAATTATTCGGTATAGGACATTTATACAACATATGTCGAGCTGCTACGTGAACAGCTTAATGACTATAAATTATGTTAATCTGTCTTGCCATTTTTCCATTTTGTTAAAAATCGCACAATTTGTATTGTAGGTATTTATATATATGTTTGTGGGGGCGGGCAGGGAGAAGAAGAAGGCATAAGAAAGGCACAGGTCATCTCTGCAATGTTCTGACAGTGATCTGGGGCTCCTCAGCTGTGCAGTGTACATAACACAGATGTTGGGGAGTCATCTGTCAGCCATGCCTCTCCTATGGAGTTAAAGTTCTAGAGGGAAAAGAATTTGACACAGTGCTGTCACTGTTACATTTTCACAATAGAAGAGCATGCAAATATTGAACCTCCTGCTTAGCAGTAGTGCCCTGTCTAATGTCTGTGCTGCTGGTTGGAATAAAAAATCATGGGTGCATCTTGGGCTCGGAGATCTGACAAAGGTCATGCTATATTGGGCATTTGAATTGGAAATTGTCTGGACTTAGATTTTATAAAACTCCCACTGTTGTGTGTGGGGAGAATTTCAGCAGGGTTTTGTCCCTGGAGAGGCCTCTTAGGCCCTTTTCTGTCCTATGAATGAATTTAGATGTGAGGGTTACTCCTGCCTTAAAACTGTTAAGTTCATTTTGCATACATCCCTAGAGAGAAAAACTGGCAGATGCTTTTGTCTTGGAAGTGTTTAAAAGAAAACTGCAGAGCAGGAACAAGAGAGAAAAGGGGCCCTGTGTGGAGTCCCAGAACATTTTGGAAATGGCCAATATGCAGTTTTCATCAGTACGAAGGCGGGGTGCAATATGGTGCCTGTGGCTCACAAGGGAATATGAATGTTGATTAAGCATACTCCCAGGCTTTGAAATTCTGAAAGCAGTGTCAGAATAATGGATGTTGAGCAAATGTCAAGCATTTGTTAATTTCTCTGTTATTTGGAGTTTATCTACCATGATCAATCAAATAAACTAGTGCTTCTCTCTTGTGGCATGTGTCATTGATATGGTGATTAGGTGGCTAGAGAGACCTTCTGCTTTTTCTTCCAGGTAACAGATTATAGAGGGGTAGACAGAGCTTTTTAGTTGAAGATTTGTTTATGGCTTGGTTTAGTATTAATTTGGATATTAACTGAGTACTTTGATGGTGATATAAAAATCTGCGGCCACCTGCAAAAAGATCCTAACTCTAATGCCATTTACACCAAAAGAGCTGGTAGTGGTGTTATGGTTTCCATCAAAATAGAGTTTTTGTAGTTTATCAAACTTTGGTGTAAAACTGGGTGAAAGAAATTCGATCCTGGAAGAATTCTGGCCTATACATTTGTAGATAGAGTTTTGGATCTGTTATTATTTTTGTCTCCCCCCCCTCAAGTTTCAATTAATTCTATCACAGCTATTGACTTTCATCCTTGAGAGATGGTCAGTAGATTTGCTTCATGTGGTTCGAAGTAATTTAACATTCGGGGTGAGGACTAGTTTTCCTTTTAGAGTATGAATGGCTTTACCAACAGGGATTTCATTAGGGGTTGACACTAGCTACCATGTTTAAATAGTCTACCTCCAGGAAAGTGTAACTTGGACTGCAGAGGGATCTTTGTGTGAAGCTGCCATGACTGGAATCGAGGCAGGCTTGTAATTAGAGATTGGGCTTTTTTTTTTTTTTTCTTCTGTTCTCCATTTTCTTCTCATAACCCCGGCCATGTAGCTCACATGGTTCAGATGGAGAGGAGTACTGTCCTTACAAACCCAAATCATGTGAAATAGGGGCTTTTAGGGTTTTTGACATGATCATTCTACAAAATTGGACCCTCTGAAGTCATCTGCCCCCTATTTTTAAGCCCCAGTGAACTTTCCCTTCCGGGGATTTACAACTGGGCAGCTACAGGGTATTCACCCCATGAACTGCCTATGTTGTTTCTGGAGGACTCTTTTTTGATTTACTCAGCCTGCCATAATGTCTGAAATATTATGGCAATTTCCAAAGTAGAAAGTCTTCAACTTCCTCTTCATGTTAAGATGCTTTATCTTAATAGTCTCCACTGGGCCTTTGGTTTTGGCCTTCCCTGGGACTAGAAGCCCTCACCCTCTGAGTAAAATCTTCATGTCCTGCCTAGTACACAGTGCCAAGGAGCTCAACCATTGCAGAGCCTCTAGCGTCACAAAAACAGCACTGCAGACTGGCTTTTCTAGACTCCCCTCTGAAAACTCATAATTACCACACCCTGGACACGGCATCACTGAATCATTTGCTTACATCACACACGAAAACACTCAGCCCGCTATTGATATGCAGCTCTCAAATTTATTTTTTACTTGTGGCGATAAAGCCGTTGTTCCTAGTTTAGATTAGAAAAACATGGAAAATCTTGTTATATTGTTGAAACTTACTGTGTAATAATATGAGAAAAGGAGTGTGAAATCAGAGCGTGAATTTCTTAACCATATGTACTCATGAGTGCCTCTGAGCACTCCTGTGGAGGGTGCTGGTGGTTTCAGTAGGTAATGTCCCCCAGCGCCTGCCAAGCTAGTAGGCACTCTGTCTCTTGGCTTCCACTTAGCTCTTCTAATGTTCACATATCCCTGAACTTTCCTCTTCCCTCTGATGGGACGAATATTGGCTCCTACTGGACACACATTCTAATGATAGCCAAAGTGCTTTTGGGGCTCCACATTAGCAGGTGTTTTTTAGAGCATGTGGCACAATCTATTAAGTATCTTCAGTAGGGACAAACTATGGGAATGGATCCTGTATTTGGAGATAGGCAAACATCCGGAGGTTTGAGAAGTAAGGGGGCAGGTGCTACAAGGTGACCACGAGGTCTGGGAACATAATTATTTTGCCACGTGTTGCAATTCAGTAATGAATAAACTTTTTATTATAGGTCCGTCTTTCTAGACTCGGTGGCCACCCTGTATTTTGGTTAAGATACGAGCTGTGACTATGAAGTTGACTTGCTTGTGTGACGTGTAAAGTGGTTCTAAAGTGATCCCTAAAAATAAGTTCTATTTTGAGTAAAGGCAGCATCATTGAGGATGAATGTACAAGCCTCAGTCCTTCTCCCGGATGATCATTTTGGCCAAAAATAATTGGAATGAATTAGTTCTTGTCTGCTGGCTGAAAAAGGCCACTTTGTTACCTTATTCTCATACTGGGCAAGTGTTTAGATTCTCTTTCCTTAAAACTATTAGCCCTTATTTTATACCCTCCTCCTCTCTGGGCTCTTCAAAGGTAGATTAACTACTAAGAGGCTAAAGACACTTATTATTTCCTTCCAATCCGTTCCATTACCCACTTCCCTGGCAGTTGTTAGTAAGCAATAAAATTCCTGAAAGGCAGAGACTTTTTAGGGGAGGCAGAAGAGTGAAGGGTTAGCCAACTATAAACTAGCCAGTCCTTGAATACCAGAGAAATGGCTCAATGTGGGATTTTCAGTATGTAAAAACAAAAAACAAGACAAAAATACAAACCCAACTTGTTTTTTCTTTTTTTAAGAAAAGGGGACTGTAGTAATTCCGGAATTTTATCCTACAGTCAAGACACATGTTCCTAAAACTGCCCTTTCTTCGGCGGTGATGGTAGAGCAGATGGAATTGCTTGTTTAGGCCTCTGGTTGAGTTCACGTTTGAAGTATGATGAAAATTTTCCTTTATTTTTATTTTCTCATTGTGATTGGCATGTGTTTTTATTTGTCCAATGGTTGCATTTAATTCGGGGTAACAGTATGAGGTCCTTTTCTCCTGTTACATCGTTGAAACTCATGCTTTACCTCAGAATAAGGAGATTAAATTCTTCATTCCCTTTGGAAGGGAATTACACCTTCCGTGGAGTTGGAAGAATCACTTTTATAAAAGGCAAAAAAAAAAAAAATAGGGAGATGGAACCCTGAAGAGAGAGTTATTGTCTGTTTCTTTTGCACAGTTTCACGGTGGGAGGAAATGTGTCAAACATTTTTAAAAAACTGCATTTGTGAGACATTAGTAAATCCTTTACTTGGTTTGGTGAGGATTGATTGAACATTTTTTTGGTCTTGTTTAAATCATAGAGGTAGGATTTTAAGTAGTTAAGTGTTGTTAAACATTATTTGATGCTTAGTAATTTATCTGGTTTTAAAACTGTTTCAGCAAAATATTATTACAAGTTCCTATAGCAAACATTGTCAAAACCTTGAGGCTTTTTGGGATTTAAACAACTAGTTAGGGGTGATCTAAACTTGGGCAGCCTGCCTTGTGCTTCAGTGATCTGTTCCATCACGAAGAGGGTAGTTACACAGCGCTCTGTGCACTTGACACATGCAAATGCTAAATACAGTAGCAGCATGAGGTCTCTGTCATTAACAGTAATTTATGTAATGAAAGCCACCTGGCTGTTTTTTATAATTAATTGCTTGTAAATAATAAATTTAAATATAATTTATAGTTTTCTAAATTTGATTACTGTATAGGCCCAACAACAAAACTAAAACAATTGGCAATCCCATAATTGAGTTCCATGACTTTTAAAAGGAGATGCATATATATATATATATATATATATATATATAAATGTATAGATACACACACATAAAAGTATAGATGTACCTATACATATATATCTCCCTTTAGGAAATATTTTCACTAAGGAATATATCCATTTAAATATATCAGGTGAAATGTCAGGTGAAAACATTTTTTGGAGGGGAGTGGGGAATGGTAAGAATGTAATCAAGTCCTGCTAGGTTTTTTTGAGTTGTCATGCTATTTTAAAATAGTCTCCCTGATTTATTTTTTATAGTATTAGTTCAGTCAGCCTCGTGAAAGTATTTATACACATAATTTAAGACATAGAAGAAAGTGTACCTACTTAACGATAATGTCATAAAACCGTTTTGAAAAAAAAAGTTTTTTCCCTATTTTGTAAACTTTCAACTATGTTTGGAGAAGAAATTATATATGCGAGAAAAGTACTTAAGTATATATGATGATGTGTTATATGCTGTGGTGATAATAAGCAGCTTCGCTTAATAGGTTTGCTAATAAGCACAATATCCCTGATTTAAGAAGGTTTTGTATTTGTTTACATGGCCACATATATTGGCTACCAAAGTATCATTTTTTTCTGATTTATTGGAAAATACCGGTGATTTATGTGACTTAAAAAGAAAGGGGGCTTTGGAGCCCTGTCATCTGTACTTCTCTTTCATTAAAAAAGAAAGGAAAGAAACAAGGAAGAAGGAAGGAAGAAGATAATTTATGGCTTTATGTTTAATACTTCCCTCAGCAACTGTTTACTAACAGTTATATTTTCTCAGAACTTTAGGAATGTGTTTTTTAAATTAATGTCTCTTTTCTAAATGTATTTCACTAAAAGCTTTATCCTTCAAATATCTATATTGTTATTTTGTAGTATAGTGGTGAAATTACTATCAATGACAATTTATGAAATGTGTAGACACTTTTTTAAAGGACCAATAAATTAAAGAAGAATTTGCAGCTTTGAGCTACAAACTTTATAAAATAGATTCTCCTCCATATGTGACCAGCAGCATTTTTCCTTCACCATGATTTAGTAAAGTTGAGATAAATCAATGATGCTCTATTAGTTAGTTGGACTTAAACATATTTTTTTAGGGGTTCTTTTTGTTCTTTGTAGAAATTCAAGTAGATCATGAACATAGTTCTGTTAAATAGCAGATTGCATGTCGCCTGCTTACGAGATCGAGAGGGTCAAGTCAATGTGGGGCCTGCGCTAGCTGGGATTGTCTCTAAGGAATAAAAATCATGGCTTCTGAGTGTGGTCAGGGTGTGATCACCATTCATCGCCTCAACAACAGACATCGGACTTGTTCACTGCTTGGTTTCCAAGGTCTAATAATCCCCCAAGAATTTAGAATGTTGTTGACTGTCCCCATTTACATCACTGAAGAAAGCAGCTTTGCAACAGGTGCAGCTGTATACTAATTGTAGGGTGTGCTTAATCTGTCCAGAAGGGAGAGTGACTCCAAATTTGGTATCTTAAAGAGTGGAGTGACCTTTTAAAGTCCCAGGATGAGAATTGCCAACAATTGCAACAGGCTAATTATACCCACAAGGAGTTGTGAAGTGCTTTTAAGTTTTCCTATACACCTAGAAGTTCAGTGAACGGCTTGAAGTCATTAACATATGACAGATGCACTCCCTTTTCAAGGGCTCCTATGATAAGTTTTGATTGTAGAAGTGGGAATTTGACCCTAGCTTATCACTTGTTTCATTAGCTTGCTTGAGGACAAGGACTTTTTTTTTTTTTTTGACGTGAGTGTTATCTTACCCATGTTCCAGAATTCCATCCGCCTCCTTCTCTCTGCTGATAGGAAGTCACGGTGATAACCTTGATGCTGGTTTTTCCAACGCGTATTGTCCATTGTGCGGCGTCACATATGTTTTATGTATAAGGACAAAGAATGTTAATATGCTTTACCCATCATATATTTTGTATAATATTATTGCAGCTTATCCAAACCTGGGTATTTCAGAGTTTTTAATTACATTATTTTAGAGATACTGACTTTATGTGGTTTCTGTTCTTTTTTTTATGGAAAATATACAAATACACTTTTTGGCTTCTAAAGAAAGACAAAGTCCGACTTCTACATCTCCGTGAAATTGACTTTTTTTGAGGTTGGTGAGAATAGGGAAAAGAAGTTTTGGGTTTTGTCCTGGGGGCCTCTGTACACATATGGAGGAAAGCATAGCATGCTTCCCAAAGAATGAACAAATGATAGAGGTACCCACCCTCCCCACGAGAAGATGTGGAAACGGGGCATGGGAGGGCCTCCTGCAGTAAACCCTGTGACCCCAGCACTTAGATGAAATTGCTTTTTATTATCTGGTTGGAAAATCATCTAAAATAAGCCATACAGGATTAAGGTTAAAAAGCTTCTGAGTAAAACCAGTCTTGGGTAATCTAATTCCCTCTCACAGTATCTCTGTATTTACCTGCTTAGGATGCCTGTTTCAATTCCTTAATAGACTCAAGACTTAAACTTTATTTTAAAATATTTTCTGTTAAATTAAAATCTCTCTTTATAGAAGTCACTATTCCCTTAACCTCTAAGGGTTATTCGTAAATTTTGTATTCCCAACAGGCATAATCATATTTAGCTGTGTTCCTGTCAATTACCTGCAAGCTCTTTTTGTATAATTAGGGGATGGTTAATTTACTCTAAGTAAGGTTGCCACCTGTCTAGGGATTAACCCAAACAGGTTGGAAGTCACAGAGAGACTTTTGAGTTTGGGTTGAAAGCAGTAGGAATTGATTTCTTAACTCTCTCCTGCCATTTTGGTGGCATTTTCTGGGTTAATCAGTGGTAATGGTAACAACAGGTGTTTTCCTGGTCCCTGTATTCACTAGGTTGATAAACTGTGCTGTTAAAATTATAGGTGTCTGCAAATCTGTGAACAGGAGGTATAATACTTGGTACTCATTGAAAATGCACTAGAAGGATCTTCTGCACATTTTCATTGTTTCTACTGTTACCTGATCAGATTGTCCGATGGGTGGGAAGTGGCATCCCTAAATGCGGATAGTTAAGAGGACAAGAATTGTGTCCAGTGGAATTATTATAATCTTACTGGTGTTTCAGGGAAATGAAACATGAAGAACGTTAATCATATAGTTCATAGAAGAATTTGGGGACATAATTTTATAGTATTTAAAATAAGCTGTGGGAAAAATTTAATAGTTTTAATGAACATGCGTTGCTTGCAAGGCTCCCATACAGTATGGAAAATCAAATGCTTTCCGTCATGTGACTAATGCGTATGTGACTACATTCCATCCAGGGCCTGGGTCCTCCTAGGAGACCAACTTCTTTGAGATTGATCTAGATTTATTTTCTCTTTTTCCTTTCTTGCTTTCTAATTTGAAATTAAATCATTATATGTTGTATAAATATTTTTGAATTTTTCTCATTGAGATATAATTCATATACCATAACACCCTTTTAAAGTGTACAAATCCATACTTTAAAACCATTACTGTTAGTATTCACAAAGTTGTGCAACCATCACCGTTATCTTAATTCCAAAACATTTCATCAATCCCAAAAGAAACTAAGTAGCCATTAGCAGTCACTTCCCATTCCCATTCCTTCTCACACCAGCCCTGTGCAAACCACAAATCTGCAATCCCTCTGTAGATTTCCTATCTGAACATTTTATTTAAGTATTATCATACAATATGACTGGCTTCTTTAACGTAGCATGATTGTTTTTAAGGTTCATTCATATTGTTGAATTCTTTTTTATTGTTGAATAATCCATTATATGACTACGCCACATTTTGTTGATCCATTCATCGTGAGTTTGTGGATAATTGGTCATTTCCACTTTTTGACTGTTATGAATAATGTTTCAGTGAACATTTGTGTGAAAGTTTTTGTGTGGACATATGCTTTTATTTCTCCTGAGTAGATACCTAGGCACAGAATATCTGAGTGATATGGCTTACCATTTTGAGACTCTATCAAACTGTTTATAAGGGTCTGCATCATTTTATATTCCTGTAAGGAATATAAACAAGGTTCTGATTTCTCAGCATCCTTGCCAACAGTTGTATATTTTGCCATCCTAGTGAATGTGAAGTGGTATCTCATTGTGGTTTTGATTTCCATTTCCTCAATGAGTAATGATATTGGGAGTGTTTTCATATGCTTATTGGTTCTTGTGTATCTTCTTTGAAGATTTATCTATTCACATTCCTTGCTCATTCAGGTTGTCTTTTTTATTTATTATTATTGATTTGTAAGTGTACTTTACATATTCTGGATACACATCTCTTATCAGGTACATGATTTGCAAGTATTTTGTCCTTGTCTGTTGGTTCTCTTTTTATGTTCCTGATGGTATCCTTGTGTTATCCTTTTAAAGGGGTTTTACTTCAAGCAGGAAGATATTAGAAAGTCAATATAGAAATATCTGTAACCTTCTTGTAAGGAAAACATTATTGCTTTGTTATGAAGTTCTTTTTGTTTGATAAACATACTGTTTTGGTGAAGTTGTTTTTCTTCAGATAATATGTTAAATAGAAAAAACATTGTCAGTCTCTTCAATAGCTTAAAGGTCAGACATTTTAATATTTTTCTTTTGAAGTTATGCACATAAATATATCTGATCACATCATCTAAATTGAGAATCTGATACGAACTATGTTTAGTAAAGTGCTAAAAATAAAAAACAATTGTGCAAATCAATACAAATGTAAATTTTTAAATAATATCTATTTATAAAGAATCAGGGCCTTATCAAGTTGAAATTAAAAAAAAAAACTTGAACTGAGTTCCATTGTTTTTACAATGTAATTCATCTGGTATGATTTATGAAATGTATACTTTTATGTGAGCATTGGGAAGAGTGTATGGCCTTTCCTGGTCCACAAGAGCCAGGCCTGCAGATCTGGACCTGACAGGTGTGGCTTCCTAAGCCATGACGGCATGGCCCTGGGCAAGTCACTTCCTCTCTTGGAGCTCCAGTTTGTCCCCATGGATAGCAGGAACCCCTGCTTTTCACACAGGGATGCTGTGAAGATAAATGTGGGCTGTGGAAAAGCTTTTAAGAGAGATGTAGTGCCAAGGTAATGTCCTGCCAATCTGGAGGCTGGTGTTTTTGTAAAGCTGTGAAAGGAAACTTTTGACAGTCTCTGGGAGAGAAATTAAATTAGAGTTTACCCCTTGTGCAGCTCTCTCTGTGACCACACTAGCTCTCTGACTTTTCAGAGCAGGGAGTGCACCCAAGAGCTACTCTGGCTGACTAGCATCTCGGGGGGTCTGAAAGGCTGAATGCATGCTGAAGTCGTTTATAAGCAACATTTAGGCAACAGTTCACAAACTGTAATATGGGAAATTTTCAGCCAGTAAGAAGGTATTTGCATTAAAAACAAAACAGATGACAACTGCATCAAAGCACAGGGATAATTGCATGTTGAAATGATATTTGACTAAAACAAGGGGGCATGTAGAAAGCCACTTGGAATTGCGGGATTGTGGAGAACCAGCTAATTGCTTGCTCCTCTTGTCACTTTGCTTCTTTTAAGTGACTTAAGCAAGGTAGACTCTTAAATTGTGCCTTTATAAATCTTTTCATTTGTGTAATGTGAAAATTATAAATGTGTGATTACCAGTCTCTTTATCCAGCCTCAGTTGGATAGTACATTGTCTCCTTTGGACAGTTAATGAGATGCTGGCTTTTGTGCTGTTTATCCTGGGAAATAAATGAATAACTTTCTTTGACGTCTCCTTTTGCCACATTTTCTTTGATTTGGATTGGTGCTTGTGTAACCGTATGTGAGTGTGTGTGGGGGGTGGGTATGTATTTATTTTTGCTTTCTGTGTATGGATAATGGGAATATATGATCTTGTTTTCATCTGATTCCGTTTTGCATACACTGAGGTACCTGCTGTCTTCAACGACCACCCCCTCAAGAAAATTATGTATCTAGAATTGGTGACCTGTTTTTAAGAGAACTTATAAAATCTTTCTAAATGAAAAATCATTCCAGCAGTGTCTAATATTGGCAATTTTGCTCTGTCTGCTTTTAGAACTTATTGGCCAACCAGGTCAGACATTATTAAAGTTCAAGAGATCCGGTGGGAAAAGTAATGGTTTTGTGCTACTATGAATTTTAAATGTTGCCATTTTCATGTGTTACAGCATCATCTGTTCTCACATGGCACTAAAAATGTATAGAAGTTTTAGACCAAATTCAGGGTCAAGGTTAGGAGAGTGATGATGCCTCTGACTCATTCTCCTAGAATTATGTTACCCAAATTATCTGCATACCATTTTGTACCAGGATGCTTTTTTCTAGTCATTTGAAAGAACTTACTGTAAGAAGATTTTCTTTTCTTTCTTTTTTTTTTTTTTTTTTTTTTGTGTGTGTGTCGTCACTTCTTGGAAATTTATACAGATATGGTTGGAGAATCTTTACTCACCGTACTGATAGGTATTCACTATATTGAAATATTGGGGAGTGCTTCATTTCTGGGAATAACTGTGTTTTGTGCCTCACAAAAGCAATGCCTTTTAAATATAAAAGCCTTGGGGAGGCTGACTCCTGCGCAACATACTGTTTTGAGAGTCTGCTGTCCAGCACCTGGGAGTGTGTCAACAAACAGGTGCTTGCTAGCTATTTGCTGAATTACTGCATAAATGAACTGACTGCCTAACAGGAGTGGCTTCTAAATGTGTAGTTAGTTAATGTACAAAATGACTGGATTTAATGAAATGAAGAGAGACTGAGATTTACACGAAATCATCATGGTTTAGGTGAATGAATCCAGGGATACCTACTTCTCATGAAAGGAAATGTCCATGTTTCATAAAATCAGTTGCTTTTAAATTTTCTCAATATTATTATTATCTTAGAAGAGAAGAGGAAAAAAAATTGTGTTTTGAGAATCAAGTACTTAATTTCTGTGGCACCTCGCTGGCTCAGTCAATACAGCATGTGACTCTTGATCCCAGGGTCATGAGTTCAAACCCCATGTTGGGTATGGAGCCTAAAAAAATAATAAGTAAAAATTTTTAAAAAGACTTGATTTTTTAAAAAATATACTTATTTTCCAAAGATGGTAAATATTATACTATTCAATGATAAGAGGATTATGCCTGAACTAAAAACAGAGAAGCCTTTACCTTCTGTCAAATGAATAACAAGTCATTTATTTTGGTGGCATTTCCAACCCTAAAGTCTATTGCCCTCCAATGGTGTTTAAGAAATGAAATTCATTATGATAATGATTAGAGAGTGCTCTCAAAGGAATATATAGCAAGAGTTTAAAATGACTTGGGTTTATTAAACCAGAGTTAGAAGAATCAAGGCAGGGGTGCCTGGGTGGCGCAGTCGTTAAGTGTCTGCCTTCGGCTCAGGGCGTGATCCCGGGGTCCTGGGATCGAGCCCCACATCGGGCTCCATGCTTCGCGCTGGGAGCCTGCTTCTTCCTCTCCCACTCCCCCTGCTTGTGTTCCCTCTCTTGCTGGCTGTCTCTCTCTCTCTCTCTCTGTCAAATAAATAAATAAATAAAATCTTTAAAAAAAAAAAAAAGAAGCAGAATCAAGGCAGCTTTGAAGCAGGGAGTTAATTTTTAGCCACGTGCAGTGTGGATTATTAGAGCAGCTTCGTTTGTGAATCTTGAGTTCACTTGTGGAGTGCTGTGCTCATGGCAGAAATTGTTGTTTTCTCCCGATATCTGTTCTTCCCTATTTCATATTGACAGGGTCCTGGTTTTAACCAGGCATTCAACTTCCCGGAATAGAAGCTCCCTCACAACCTGCATGGCCATGGGACCGAGTTCTGGCTGTTGTGAAGTATGTGCAAGTTTCAGGAGCCTTCCTTAAAAGACAGTCCCTTCTCTCTTCTTCACATTCTTTTCCTTCTTGCCTTCTGGATGCCACTCTTAACCGTAGGGGAGGGCTGCACCCTAGAGATGATGGAGTGTTGAGCTGGATGCTAGCCTGAATACCGAGGATTTTCCTGGATCAGAATTACTGTGCTGGAAGAGGCAGATTTCTTCCTTGTTTAATCCATAGTTATTTTGGGTTTTCTATCCCTTGCAGCTGAACCTCACCCCATCTGATGCAAAGGTAGAGATGCTGCGTTTTACCAGATTGGAATCCTGGGTATAAGGTCAGTGGGTCAGACCAAGTTGCTCCCCATATTCAGAGCTCTTTCAAAGGCCATGCCTTGCTGATTGCAGCTGAGTCCGCTTTGCAGTAAGGTTAGCACTTTATAATACCCAGCTTCTCTACTTGCCTGGTTCTGGATTTGGTCTCATTGAGTGAAGGCTCAGACATGGCTTTTACAGATTTCCTGCAATGGCTCATTTGCGTGATTTACCTGTCTATTGTAAAGGTAGAGAGTTGGGTTAGGGTGGGGTAATTGATTATATAAGCAACAGGTCACAGTGCTCTTTTCAGGTGTCCTTATGCACAGTCTGGGCATGAACATTGTTTCCCTGAAATCATTGATCTCACTGTTGGTACCGCTTTAAAAAAATAATGACTGGTATGAACTTTGTGATATTGTAGTCCTCTTCTCACAGTGACTGCAAAGCCTAAATCAGATTCCATGTTTCTTTTGTATTTGGTATGGCCAGAATTTCTAGGCCTTAAAAATTAATTTGGAGCACTTAGTTTCTTATTTTTCTTATAAAGCTTGAAATTGCTTGATTTGAAGCACCACAGTTTTTGGAAACAAAAAGTCTTCCCCTTTACCAGTGTTATCTCTGTCATGTGTTCACATGTTGTCTTTTTTTTTTTTTTTTTAATTCTATTTACTTATTTGAGAGAGAGAGAGGGAGAGAGAGCAGGAGCTGGGGGGGGGGGTGCGGCAGGCAGAGAGAAGCTGACGCCCCGCTGAGCAGGGAGCCCCATGCAGGGCTAGATCCCAGGACCCCGGGATCATGACCTGAGCCGAAGGCAGACATTTAACCGACTGAGCCACCCAGGCGTCCCAACGTTGTCTTAATGAATATTTGTTCTATGTTCTGTGTGCTGCTGTATTTTTGCATTTTCCCTTACAGTGGATATGTGTGTTGGTGTGGAAGTATGCACATATCAAAGAATCAGATGAGGAGGCTTATTCTTTTAGGTCATCCTCTGAAAGATTAGTATGTGTAAGATCTTGTGCTTAAGTGTTGGTGATGTAAAATTTAAAAGATGTAAAGATAGAAAGAACCTCTGCCTTAAAGAACTCAGAGTCTAAAGAAGAAAAGCAATGAAGACAGGAAGAATACTTTAAATTAAAACTCAACATGAAACTTATTTATGGGGTCAGTAAATCCAGAAGTCTGAAAGGTTTCATGAGCTCTTAGACCAAAGCAATTCTGTTGAGAGCTGTTGAACAGCAGTGCTAGTGCCCCCAACAGCCGGTGAAAGAGCCTTCTAGGTACATTTTCGAATGCTTAAAATTCAGATTTTTAAGAACACAGGCTTTCTCAGCTGGGTTTGTTTGCTTGTTTGCCTTTTAGTTTGAAGCCACATGGTTTCCTCTGGTTTTCTTCCTGGGACATTGTGTTATTGTCAGAATTCTGGTACAGTTCAGGTTTAATGTAGTCATTTTGGAAACTGCCAGATTATCCTCCTTCATATTTTTGTTCTAAAAACAATTCTGAAGGAGAACATTTGCCTTTGCAGTGTCTCAGCTGTGTTTAACATTGGGCCAGTGAGAGGATATAAAGAGAAACCATCAGAAAAGGAAAATGAGTGTACAGGAAAATGTGAGAAGCAGCGTATTATAGACTAACTTCATCTCATTGTCTGGAATGAAGATGACGCCACTCTCTTAGCCATCAGGATGAGAGCCATGTCTTAGACGTGGTGGAAAGGTGAACTGGAAGGAGCTGCATCTCCAGGACTTGAAGTTACAAGATTGAGTTTTGAGAGGCTCAATCCTCTAGGAACTAGATGCTTCTCTGTATGTTTTGGTAATTTTTCTGAGCCTACATTTTCTAATCTGCATATAGTAAAGTTACTCTTGCCCAACTGATACCTAGTATTATTTTAAGACTATATATATGAAATTACAAAGTACTATATGTATTGTTTTAGTTTATGGGGAAAAATTTTATTTTTAAAAAATTACTTTTGTTCCCCTCCCTCCCCCCCATTTAGAGGGACGAATTCCTTGGTGTTAGCTTTTCAAAATTGTGGAAAATGTGATATCTGTTATAATATTTAGGAAAAGGTTTTGTTGGCTGACCTAACAAGTTCAGATTCAGGTGTGTTTTGTTTTGTTTTTCTTCAAGGGCTTTTAATAGAATTACTTTGGTCTAAAAATTCATGATAGACTAAATGAAATCCTTCAGTCTGCTGGATTTAGTGAGACCATAAATTAGCCTCATGGTGAATGTCTCTTTCTTTTTCCGTTTTCATTTGACACAATTCATTGAAATGATGACTACCCATAAGTGGTTAGAATTTTATGTGTGGGAAAGTTGAAGAGAAAAACTTTTGAAAAAAAGGTGTTCGTTTCTTTCTTCATAGTGTCACCTGCATTTGATCCTTTTCAGTGTGCTTATAGATTTCAGTATGTTACCAAATGTGTGTATCTTAGAACTGAAAGTTTATATTCAAGTGGATTTTTCAGCATTTTTACTGTCACTTGTAGGGCAAAGCTGGGCATGATCCAGTTTTCCTCAGGGGAATGGAGTAGGCTTGTGGGATGTGTGGGGACAATGGACCTGCCTATAGATGTCCTCTCCCCCTTTAAATGGTCTAGAACAAGTTGGGAGCAAACAGAGCAGGTGTTGTGAAGTAGAGAGAGGCTCGTGTAGGGACCTCTGTCATAGGGAGCAGGACCGAACATTCAGGCTGGCCAAGGGATGGGACTTAAGTTCCTATCAAGAGCAAATTCTCCAGCAATCATAATACTGGAGAGGTTTGTAAAAACAGGATCCCCATTACATGAAAAGTCTGGGAAGCAAATTTTACCTCAGTGATTTGTAGGCTGAGTCTGAAGAACTAAGAGCCAGTGTAGCAGCAAATGGGACTTAACCTAAGGTACTGAAGGTACTCACATTCTTCCTCCTTGATGTTAGGGTGTGTCTGGAAGTTGTGGGTCGACCCCAGGATGAGGCCACGTAGCTCTAGGAAGAACCAGGTACGGCAGGCACTTGCCCAGGTGGGCGCCGTCTTGAGTTACCACGGCACTTATGTCAGGGAAGGCCAGCTTTCTGGCTTCCTCTGATCTGGGAAGGGGGTGCAAGGCTCTGAAGCTCATTTTGATGCTGAGAAGAGACTTTAAGCTTCTAATAGCAAAATACTGAGGCACACAACTCTTTGGTGCTGCTTGTGCACTGGGCACATCAAGATTTGGGAAGAATCGTATACAATATAAGTGGCAATTCTGTAGAATAAAGGGCATCTGCTGTTATGTTTTTTGGTTGAATGGTGTTTTTTGGGAACATACATGAAATGCGGTCACATTTTTAGGATATTGTATACATAGCAAGGAAAGGTATATTTTCCTCTCTGAATTTTAATTTCTTATGTAAATAAGATTAAAACCATAAAAAAGAATAAAGAAAAATAAAGAAATCACCTGTAGCCCCAAACTTACACATTTTTTACAATTACGTCTTCTTTTATAGACCTTGAACATATGCTTACTTAAAGCTTAATTATAAATATAGTATAAATATACCTTTATATATAATTTTTATAATAATTTTTTAATAAAAAAATTATAGCTAAAGATATATTCATTTAAAGTCACCAGTCGCACATTAACTTTACTGGGTTGATGAATTCAGATCTGCTGAGTTGAACTTAATGGAAAAAAGGTGGAAGTTTGTGATGCAGGATACATTTTTTATTGTTGTTGAAACTAGGTTGTTTTGCAACTACGAGTCATGTGATGTTAGAGTACTGGTTCTTGAAAGTAATTTTATTTCTTGGTTTCCATATTAAGAACATAGGATTTGAGGCCAAACTAGCTATGTCCACGTGCTGGCTCTGTTAATTTGGAGAAGATACTTCACCCCTCCCCCTCAGTTTCTAATATACTACTACTTCTATTATTTTAGTGATGATAAAGAAAGCAGAGCTTGATACCTAAGAAGTTCTTCAACATCACTGTTATCTTTGTCATCATCATCACATGATCACCAAGAGAGTAGGTATTTGTTGAGTATTCTACTCTTTATTAGGCTGATGGAGTTCAACAGAAGTGGGAAAAAGTTACAAACAGGATATTCTAGCAGAAGTTAGTGTATAGGAAGCGTAATTGTGTTGTGCATAGTCATAGTGACTGAAGTCCATCTCTGTTCATCTTCTAGTTTCCCTGAAGACACACAGAGAAGTAGGGAAGGCACTTACAGCCATTTAAAATTGGTTTTATTGGAGTGAATGACATTAAGTGCTGAGATTAACTGCCAAAAGGATTTGATTGTGAATTAAGAATAAAAGGCTTGTGGTTAAGAGTTAAAATTTTGTGTTTAATAAGAGAAGAGCTTAATGCATTTTAAGGCATTCCATTTGTTGTTTTAATATTCTCAGCATTTATTATTAAAGTGGGGTGGTTGTGGACTAATTATAGTCCATATCATGATGATGATGATGTTTTTAGAGAAGACTGAAAATCTACATTTTTTTTTCCAAGCTAATGCAGTAGGGGAAATATAACATCTGAGGCTTCAAATAGTTTGTTTGACCTCATAGGATCACTGGTGAGGCTATGTAAAAGCACCAAGTTTTCAGGAACTTACTTTTATGCAAAGTCCTGCATTTTTTTTTGTTGTTGTTGTTAAATTCTTAAATGAAAAACATCAGTTTGGCAATTGGAGGAGTAGAGAATAAAAAACAGGAAAAGAGTATGAAATTATTAATGCCATTATGTTAATATAACTGAAAATTTATTTAGGAAGAAAGTGGTAAAGGTGACAGTGTGATTTTTATAAATTGTAACAATTATAAAGTGAATTTGGCCAATCATTTTTACTGATTTTATATAAGGTCTCTGTGACTTATTAAATTAAGAAAGGTTAGGAGTGCAGACCACATACTTCTGTACAGAAAAAAGAATAAGAAAATGTTTAAATGGCTTTAAACAATATTCTAAACTTTTTTACCCTGTGGAAAGCCTACAAAAGCAATTATGTTTGTTAGCTATAGACTAGTAGCTTTATGGTCACAGAATTTTAGCCTGAAGATGTTCGTTCCTTCATTTATGATGATGCAGAGTTGGCAGAATGACTTGGTAAAATTTTATTTTAAGGTGAATACTTGAGAAAGGAAAATTAATTTATTTGCTTTTGATAAACAGCTGTTTTAAAAAAAACTGAAGTGGATCAGAATCAGTAATCTTTTTAGCAGTGGATATTACTGAGCAAAATTTAGCACTGTTATTTGGTATTATTTTAGGTCTAAGGCTTTTGCAGAAGAAAAGCCAAATGACACGGTGGTATAGAAAGATAACAATTATTGATTAGTGGTTATAGTTACCTCATCCCATTCATGGTACTAATATCATAGATTGCTTACCGCATTACACTGAGTGTTGTTTGTCAGAGAAGTGATTTTGTCACTGTAATAAAAATTGATACTATTGTTTTTTGGTATCTCATTTTGTATTTTGAACCCTTTTGACAAATGCCCTTCTGAATCTAACCTCATTTTAAGTATAAGGATTACCTTTATTTTCCACAACATCAGCCACCGTGTTAAAAATCTTAAGAGCCAAACCAATCGTTCAATTTGAAGTTGCTACAAGGAAGTGGAGCCCTTTTAGTTCCTCATGGCCTGCTTGTCTCTTTTCCTGGGATAATTTAATTCAAGCTGGAGATCTCCTAAAAAAACAAAAAACAAACAAACAAAAACAACAAACACCCCTCTTTCGACACTTGACTAATTGTTAGCTTGAATATTATTATATGTGCATATATTTTTACATGTAAATATACAAATTTTTTAAAATCAACTTTTCAGGTAAGATTCTGGTGGCTCTTTTATTAAACATCTGTCTTCAGTCTTGTATCAAAAAAATAAGGTAATTTGAGGGAGACTGGGATTTCAGCAGTGAAACAGTTGTGGTATTAGACCCAAGAGGTGATTATTTAACCTCTACTGGGGGACGTGGTACCTTATAACCACAGGTGAATGAAAGGAGTTAATTATTTTCCTTCATGTTCTCACCCTGTGGTCTGATTACTTTAAATGGTTAGAAGTCTTAATAAACAATTTAATCACTCTAGCTATTGACCTAGACTAGACCTGTTATGTTAGGCCCACAAAGAAATGTCTAATGTCAACATGATTACAAGTCATTATTATTAGGACTAAGGCACACAATTTTTTTGATAAACTATACTTAAAAGTTTTAGGGCTGTAAGCAGAGAGAAATTTAATAAATGTAAACCTTGAAGTTGTAGAGTTGATAAAAATCGTAAAATTTTTAAGATGAAAATGGTTTCTAAAGTCATAACTCTATGTACCGTTGATGAAACTAAGACTTAGAAACATTAAGTGATTTTTCACAATTACGCTTTAAGCACTTCCAGAATAAAAACAATTGTTCCTATTGGTACTTCCTTGTCAGTACAGCTTTTGATGCTCCCCATTGTTTAAAAAATAGTTGTGGAATACATAAAGATGTCTATCAGAAATTTGTAGGAGAAAACTAGTATTCTGAAGGACAGCAAAATGGTCCTAAATCAGGGGAAATGACACATTACCTGGAAAAATGATCATTTTCCATATTGTAGGCTCATGTTTAAATTTTTGCCTTTGTGCTGGAAAAAAAGAACTGTCGTGGAGGAAAAACTTCATAATTTTGATTTCCCATTCATCACATGGTTTGGTGGTGAGAAGTGGGGACTTTGTGGGTTTTGGATCTCCTGGTCATATAATATATGTTCTAGCATATTTTATTTTTTATTTGTATTTATGATTTAGCCTATACACATCAGTCATAGATACATTATAGTTACTGAAATAACAAAAATATGTGATATTCTCATCTGTTAAAATGACATAAACAAAGTATTACTCCATTAAGTCCTGCTTGTAGTGCAACTTATTTTTTCCTTGATTTACCTGTACCTGTAAAATAACATTTTCTATAACGTTGAGTAAGTCATTTCATCTCTATTATCTTTACTTTTGTCTTTTCTAAAATGAGAGGGTGGGGTTAAAAATCCTATGATATTTCATTTCTTGGCATACTCTTTTCACTAAAGTAACTTGATTCAATAGTGATAATATGTTCTACATGAGTATCCTGAGCCCAGTTATTACTCTAAAGAGTGAAAGTTCTCCCAAGTAGAATAAAGAGAGAACATTCCAGACTCCATAAAGAACATGGTAATTTATAGTGATGTGGTGAGATTAAGCTATAAACTGCTTGGGGGTTTGAAGGTGGGGAAGAGTGTGAGAAGTTAGAAAGAAGGGACCTCAAGTGTGCATTGCTGAGGAGTTCAAACTTCGTTATATAGGTAGTTGACACCTCTTGGGATTTTCAGGCCCAAAGGGGAACATAATTAGATGTATATTTTAGAAGCGTTGTTGGTAAATTGGAGGTTGGATTAAAGGGTATAGAGAGCTGAAGCGAGGGAAGCGATTCAGGAAGGTCTTTAGCAGTTGAGGGGAGTAGGGACAGATGTGAACAACTTTTGATGATAGAATTAATGAGACTTGATGACTTGTTAGATGTTTCAGGGGTGAAGGGGATGGGAGAATCAGGAGTGACTAGAGATTTTTAGCTCAGGCATCTGTGTTTATAAAAATAATTGATTTAAGGGAAATTGGATCTGAAACTCATTGCTGGGAAAGTGGGTGGTGGTAAATTTAATTTTAAGATAACTTGTAGCCAAAGAGGCGAAAAGTCCCATAAGGAGCCATAAAATTGAGACTGATTCTGAGTAGAGATGGAGGCTGGAAATAATACATTTGGGAGTTATGGAAGTCGTTACGGAACATAGCCGGAAGTGCCTTCACCTGCATGAGCATGTAAGATGAAAAGAGAAGAGGTTTAAGAGATGTCCCTGGGAAACTGCAGAGAAGAGGATATGGAGACAGTGGAAGAGAGAAAGAGATGGTTAGCAGGGTAGGAGGAAAATTGTTAGAAAACAGTGCCCTGAAATGCTGGGTAGGAGGAAGGTTATTAGAAAATAGTGCCCTGGAATTCATGAGAGGAACAATTTTTAAGAAAAGAGGGATAGGAAGTGCAAAGTGTTGCCATGAGGTCAGCTAGGATAAGAAATATGTCTTTGGGGTTTGGTGATAAGGAGGTCTCTGTGACCTTTGTGTCCGTTAAGGAGTGAGGGCAGAAGTGAGATTGCTGTGGGGTGGAGGCTGAATAGAATTTATAGAATCAAAGTGCTTCTAGATAAAGACATTAGATCCTGAAGAGAATCAGTGAGGGACAATAGTTTGAAAGGTAGTCAGGTTGTGGCTCATGAAGACAGGAGCATGCTTGGAAATAAATGAAGAAAGTGGTGAAAGAGATACTACCTAATACTCTATGTAGAGTTGGAAGTAAGATGAATTTTAATCAACAAGGGAAAGATTATAAATATAGGCTATTGTTATTCATCTATCATTATCTCTCTCTCTCTGTCTTTCTCTCCATTCATGATAAAATTACCACAAGCTTAATTTGAGCATTTCTTATAATGTAGCTTAATCTGATTTATTAAACAAGGAAAAAAAAAAACAGAAGAAATCATTGTAGGAAGAATTGAGAAACACCTCTTACAAATGTATCTAGTATTTATATATTGTGTTGAAGTTATTGGGATTGCTTTAGAGGAAAATGACCAGACCTTTAGTTTTGCACAAGAAATTGAGTTTTTGTCGCCCAGGCTTCTTATTCTTTATCTAATTTATGTTATGGCTCTTTCTAAAAGTTAATATTTAAATTTAATTAGAAAGGAAAGGAATCTAGGTACTTAAGACTAACTAAATTAGAACATTTGAAATAGGGTAGACTTAGAGCAGAAAAGAATCTTAAAGATCAGTTTATCCAACTCCTCTTCAGTTCTTCCTTCTTGATTCTCTTATTACATTTCTTTTCCTTTTTTATTTTGTGTGCTAGGATCTCCAGTTTCCTAGAATCTCCTAGAATAAAATCAGTCCCTTTCTCTTTTCTCCCTAATATCTAATCTGTGCAATAAATTTCTCCTAGCTGTTGGTATTACCACTATCATTGCTAAATTTTATCTATTTTTGTTATTTCCATCATGATTTCTTCTTTAATTTATGAGTTAGTTTGAAATGCATTTCTTTAATTTCTGAAAATAAGGGCTTTAGGGGACTATTTACCCTTTTATGAGATGTTATCAAGCCCAGAGCAGAACTTTTGACAGCTTTATAGGGCTAGAAGACAAGGTTTAAGAATCAGGGCCCAGCAAAGGTGGGTGCTCATGTAAATGTCCCAAGCTTTGAGATAGGACCCTGAAGGGCCATACCCTAGGAGTAAATATGAACTGACAGTAAGACAGCTCTACATGTCAGCTTGAGGTTCACCTCATTGGCCCCCAAAATTAATACTGAAATTGGACTAAGCTGATTCTAGACTTCTAGTACTCCCAGAATCAAATCAGAATTATCTCTGGAGAAAGATAACATTTTAGTTTTCAAATTATTTATAAAGCAGTTTTTCAAGTAGAATGACATATAGTGAAAGATAGTTACATAAGTAGACATAACAACATGAATGAAAGCTAGTAGAAGCTGTAGAAATAGACTTAAAGGGTCTCTACTTATTGGAACGCTAACAGAATTTTTATAATTTTACTTTATTCAAGGAGTTAGAAAGAATATTGAAGCATGTTACAGGGAACTTATTTGAAAAATAATCAAATAGAAAGTCTACAAGTGGAAAATACAAAAACCGAATTTCAAAGGATTTAACAGTAAATTAGACATTATTGAAGAGGGGATTAGTGAACTGGAAGATAGAACAGAAGAAAATACCCGGAATATAACATAGAATAGCAAAGAATAACAAAAAGGTGGAACATTTGAAGACAGAGTAAGAGTTAGAGGTTATAGGAAGGGGAGGCTCAGTACTCTTATTTAGAGTCTCAGGAGGAGGGAGAGTGCTAAAGCAATGTTGGAGGAAATAATGATTAAGAATATTCCCAAAATGATGAATGATATTCAGCCATATATTTAAGAAGTCCAACAGATTCTAAGCAAAAAGGGAAATAAATACTATCGTTAAAAATCCTAAAAACTAAAGATAAAAAAAAAATCCTGAAACTAGGTAGAGAAATAAGACACTGAAAGAATTATCATTGAAAGAATCAAAATTTGACATCACCTACACATCTGTACTGATGGATTTATTAAAAGAAAGTTATTCCAGATGTAAGAGTGGAGAAGGAAGGAAGGGCAGTGATACCATATATATGTTGGTATATCTGAATGAACAGAGACTATATAAAGCAATAGCAATGCCTTATGACTGTAGGATATATGCAGAATGAAAATAATGCCCATAATATCTTATGTTGCAGGAGGGGAGAACCGTGGATAGTGTTGTGAAGTTTCTGTATTTTCCATGCAACAGTTAATCACTAATTAATAATAAATTATGATCATTTGAGGAGGCATGTGATTATGTAGGACAATCATTAAAGGAATGGTATAACTTGTAAAGAATATACAACTTGCAAATTGCCAGTGTTCAATAATGAAGAATAAGTATTAAGCCAATTGAAACTAAGACAAGAAAGGAGAGGGGGGCGGGGGGGGGGATTGGGGCGCCTGGGTGGCACAATGGTTGGGCGTCTGCCTTCGGCTCAGGGCATGATCCGGGCGTTATGGGATCGAGCCCCACATCAGGCTCCTCCGCTATGAGCCTGCTTCTTCCTCTCCCACTCCCCCTGCTTGTGTTCCCTCTCTCTCTGGCTGTCTCTATCTCTGTCGAATAAATAAATAAAATCTTTAAAAAAAAAAAAAAAGAAAGGAGAGGGGGGAATGTAAAGTGGGTAAGACAATTAGCATTTAGTAAGATGATTGATTTAATTCTAAATATATCAGTAATTAAATTAAATATACATTGTTTAGCCACAATAATCAAAACAATGTAGGATCTGTATAAAGATAAATATATCAGTTAATGGAACAGATTAGAAAGTCCCAAAATAGACCTTCAGGTATTTGGTTTCCTCAGAGGCAATAGTGATAATTCAGGGGGCACATGGTGTGTGGTCAATGAGATATTTGTATGAAACTAAGAAAAACAAACTGCAACTCCTATCTCCTATCAATGTACAGATTTAATTCAAGATACATCATAGGCCTCAATGTTAGAGCTAACACTATTTAGCTTCTAAAAGAAAGCATATGAAAATAGTTTCATGACTATAGGTAGGCGAAGATTTCTTAGAAGAGACACAGAAAGTATGAGTAATCAAATTAAAGAATTGATGAATTGAATGCCATCAAAATGAAAAGCTTCTGCACTTCAAAAGATACCATAAAGAAAATGAAAAGGCGAGCTATGGACTAAGCACTAAGCCATGTGACAAGGATGATTAGCAATGGGGACTTCCCTTTAAAGTTGGTGGAATTTTAAAGTTGTTGCAAACACTTTGAAAAATTGTTTGACAGTATCTACTGATGCTAGAGATGGACCCAAACTTTCACTCCCACATCTATACTCCTTAGAAATGTGTGCACGTGTGCATCAAGAGGTCTGCAGGATTGTTCACTGCAGCATTATTTTCATTAGCAAAAGACTGAAAACCATTCAGATGTCCGTCAACAATAGAAGAGATAAATGTGGTACCTACTTATACAATAGGATACACTGCATAACACCAAGGAAGACTTAGCTGTGCTTAAATTAGCATGGATGACTTTCACAGACATACTGTCCCACGAAGGGGCCAGATACAGAAGAGCACACTGCGTGGTTCCATTAATGTGAAGTTTGCACACAGGCAAAGCACACCTATACACCTTAGTGATACTTATTTGGGTGGTAAAACTATAAAGAAGAGTAAGACAGAGATGAGCATAGAGATCAGGTTTGTTTGTGAGCGGAAAGGGTTGGTGAGTGAGTAGCGTGCTTTTTGGGATGCTAGCAGTGTTCTCTTTGTTTATTCTATGTGGCTCTATGTGGTTTCATCTTTTATATATTCATTGGCTGAACATTTGTTCTGGTTTTTTTTTCTTATGTGTCTTATTCACAAAAAAAATAGTTTAACAAGAGTTAATATGGCATAGATAAATGTTAATATCTTACATAATGAAGACATGTGACAAAAAAGTACGTTAAAAACATAATTTTTAAAATGTTTATGTGTGTGCATAGTCACGCACACGCACACGCACACTCACAGCAGACACAGAATAAAAACCCAGGAAGGTTATATGCCAGAATGCTAACAATGGGCATCTCTGCACTTTACACAGACTATATACTATTTCATAACTAGGAAACTCTTCATTAAATATTATTTAATTAACACTTGTAGAGGGTGTTGTCCTCTATAGAGAAGACTGGGTTATTTATACTTTGTTGTTCAGGGAAGAATTTAAATCTGCTTTGTATGCAGTAAATAGCATTTTGAGCAAAAGACATATATGCAGTCACATAGAGACACTTGAGGCAATGATGTGGTTATTAACAAAATATACCTTACTGCAGTGGGAATAATGGAAACGATCCAGCAATTTTTTAATCCTAGATTGTTTCTTGAAGTCAATAGTTCCTTTATCTTTCAACACAAAAAAGAAGAGCATTTTTATGTAGCTAGTTAAAGGAAAACTGTAATTTGTTTTTTGGGTTTTTTTTTTTTAAGGGAATATTGTCTAAAGCCACAGAATTTGCTCAAAACATCCGTGGCTTCAATTTCCTATTAAAAAAGCAACAGTGCCTACCTTGCAGGGGTGTCTGGAGTGTAATGTGATACCATATAAACGCTCAAGCAGGGGTATTAGTACACATGACATGTAGAACTGATTTCTGGGAACTGTTGGAAAGGCAGATTGGCACTGAGATGAAGAGTTTGGGTTTGGGAGTTGGACCAGGATTTTGATTCCCTGTTCCACAAATAAGCAGTTGTGTGTATTACTTAACTTCTCTTCCTTCATTTCCACATCTTTAAAATAAGGAAGATAATAGTACCTACCTCAGGGGATTGTTGTGGGGGTAAAACAAAGTGCCCAGTGTAGTTTCTAGGACAAAGTAAATATCCATATAAATTTTAGCTCTTGTAGAGCTGTTTTATTCGTGACTTCAGGTTACCAGCAAGATTAGTTAAGAGCCTGAGACAATTACTCTTTTTTCATATATGTAACACCTGTAGTCTTTCAAAAATTTTCTTTTTGATAATTGATTATTGCTAAGCTTAATGCTGCCATCTGTATACTAATTTATGGGAATATTTGCTATGATTGGTCATAGAATATGGTCTGCAACCTTGGTATAAAGTTGAAAGTTGGGAAGAGAGGAAATTGGGGCGTGGGTAGGTAGAATGCATAAATATTTCTCTATTTCTTGAATTTAACTATTTTTCTCCTTCTGTATGCTCCTCCCCTCACCCCCAGTATCAGAGTATCAGTAATCTCTCTCCAGATTCTTTCCATTTTTGCATTATATGTTCCTGAAAAAAAAAAAAGTGGTATTTTTTGTACCAAGTCTTGCTATCTTATTAAATTTCATTTTGATTTTAGAAGGGGAAAAAGGGTCTCCATTTGAAATTCGTGTGCAGGTGTATAGGAAGGTGCAATGAGGGGGGGCAGGTGTATTGCTGTCATAGAAGACCTTCCTTGACAAGTACTCTGAATCATTAACCACATACAGCCAGTGTTCCACTGCGTTCTTTCACAGACTTAGAGGATTGCGCCTCGTAACCATGAGGTCTTCAAGTCTCTTTCTTTGTAGGAATATCCTGCTTCATCTCCCTTTGAATTGTTTACTGCTTTCTGAGTCCCAGAAATAATATTTATTTTGCTCAAAGAATTTTGAGCTCAGTAAAGTGTAGACATTTAAGCTTCCCAGATTCTGTAGCAAAAGGAGCTTGGAAATTAAATAATGGTATTTACTTTTTTATGGTCTTTTTCAGAGGTTGGGTACTTGAGAAGAGGAAGAACATAAAATGTGTGGTATCTTATTCCTTAAGATTCCTTTTTTTTTTTTTTTCTATAAGTCTCCACCTGGGAACGTGAGGACTTCCCCCTTATATGAAAGTTGAATTGCAACTAGGACTGTGCTGAGTCCTGCAGTACTCATGAACCCCTCTGATGTTCATTTTCTCTAATATCCTTCAGGTCACTGAATATCTTAGCTGGACAGATCTGGGGACATGTTGAATTAAATATTGAATGGGGAGCTGGTATATCACCTTTTCATATATCGGGTTTGAAGAGTCCTGAATGCAATGTAAAGTGAGAGTAAATAGTACCCTGTAAGAATTTAAAATCTATATGGAAAAATCATATACACACCCCCCAATTTATGATCTCTGGGCACATCAATTTAGTGACACAGTGACAGGCAGAGGAACAACTTTAAGGAAGCCAAATACAGTAACTTCCAGCTAAGAAGAGAATTAGAAAGTACAAAAATGGACAGTCCTTTCCAGGTAGCACATTGCATACACGTGCCATCATGATGGAGTACCTTTTCTCCTCCTCCCTCTATCATGTCTCCTATTTCCAGGACACATAGAAACCGGAGTGGGTTTATTTCTTCTTTCTGAAGGTTAAGAAAAAAGGCATATATTATTACTCAGAAGAAGTATGGAACATGGTCAGTTCAGTTCGTGGTTGCTTGAGCAGCTCAACAATGTTCTCAAGGCCCCGGGCTCTTTCCCTCTTCTGTGCCACCATCCTCATTGTGTTGGCTCTGACCTCATGCTTGCTTCGCCACTGCTGCAGTATGACTGCTCCTGCTCCGTGTAGCCACTCACATGACTTGGGCAAGGTTTTGCATAGCCATTCTAGGGGTCCCCCAGCTTGCTCTTCTTTTTTCAGAAAGCTGCAGGATAAGGTGCTTAATCTGGGAGGGTAGCATGGTAAAAAAAGACAAAACTGATTTTTGAAGAGGTTTTAATAATGTATCTTGGTCATTTGTGCAAAATAAGTGACTCTTTTTTTTTTTTTAAGATTATTTATTTATTTGACAGAGAGAGCCAGTGAGAGAGGGAACACAAGCAGGGGGAGTGGGAGAGGAAGAAGCAGGCTCATAGCGGAGGAGCCTGATGTGGGGCTCGATCCCATAACGCCGGGATCACGCCCTGAGCCGAAGGCAGGCGCTTAACCGCTGTGCCACCCAGGCGCCCCTAAGTGACTCTGTTTTTGAACATGTAAATCTAAAACACATATACGCTAAGTGACACATCTAGGCTCCAAAGCCAGTGTAGTCTTGAAATATGTGAGGATTCAGAGTGTGATTTGCTTCACTAGATCCCTAAAAAATACATTGGTACTTGACAGTGTTCTAATTTTTGCTTTTTCGGTTGCACATACATGTTGAAAGTTTCCTCTAAGTTGGTTACTTAGTTTCTTCTTTTCTTTTCTTTTCTTTCTTTCTTTCTTTCTTTCTTTCTTTCTTTCTTTCTTTCTTTCTTTCTTCTTTTCTTTTCTTTTCTTTTCTTTCTTTTTTCTTTTCTTTCTTTCTTTCTTTCTTTCTTTTCTTTCTTCCTTCCTTCCTTCCTTCCTTCCTTCCTTCCTTTCTTTCTTTCTTTCTTTCTTTCTTTCTTTCTTTCTTTCTTTCTTTCTTTCATGATGGTATATTTCCCCCTACCCATGACCTCAGGACGGTATAGATGCACAGTGAGTACTGCCGACTGATTGACTGTGGTGTCCAAGATAGACTTTTCAGTTACTCATGTCCTTTTCTCCCCTCTTCTTTAGCTGAAAACCATATTCCTTGTGAACCTGGTGATTGTTGAATTTATACCAAAACTTCTGCACTCTTAGCCAATCAGATCCAACACTGGGAGGCTGCTGTGGGGGAAGGGCAAACGTGGTAAGCTCTTCAGAGCTGTACCCTTGAAGACTATGATTGCTCTAACCTCTACTTGCCTCCTTCCCTTTGGAATATCTTCTCAGGATTAACACTCCAGAGGAAAATAACAAATGATATACGCTGGAGTCAATGCCTTGGTTACACTAATACTTCCCTGCTCTTTACGGTGTGAGTCTTCTATAAGCTTAGCAGGCACAACCCAGCTTGGTTGACAAATAAACTGGCAGAGGACATTCAGCTCTCTACAGCTTTGTCTAGTCAACCAAACCCAAAGGATTTTGGACCCAGGTCTGGCAGTCTTTTTTACTATGCTAAGTATGTTATTTGCTCTCTTTATGTCTAGGCCAGTTTTTACCTCCTCCTGGAATCTCCTCTCTAACCCCATTGGCCGTTGGTTACTCCATAGGCTCTGTCCACAGTTGATGCTGAATTGACTTCTAAACAGTTTAAAGATAGCTTCCTGGCTAAACACATTATCTCATCCTCCGTTTTTACAGTACTCTCAACTGTTGACCAACTTCTCACTCTGAAACTGTTTATTCCTGAACTTATTTCTCCAGCTGTCTCTTACTCTCCCATTCTGGGCGTCCACAGTTACACTCTTGTTTTATTCACAGTTTTGTTTCCTCCTTATTAGTCATTGGTCCCCAACTTGCCCATTACAAGCACATTTATTTCCATCATATTTTCTGACCTTGGAGACTGACATTTTGTCTATCATTAAATGGCTGACCTAAATATATTTTGCTGTACAATGAGGAGGGGGTCTATTTACTGCACATAAATATTTCATGTATTGACTTATTCAGTATGGAAGGATCTGGGCTTAATTTTGCCATTTTTTTTTTCAGACGCTGGTTGTCAGAAACCCTACTGGGGTATCTGATTTCATATGAAGTTCAGGCAAGCCAGAAATAATAGGAAGATTTTATGTGTAAAATTAGCTCTTTCAAAGGTAGCTTCCATTTTTAAAGGGAAACTGAAAAAATTGGACTATAGTGAGTTTATAATTGTTTTAAAATTTTTATTCAATCTCAGTGCCTTTGAGTTATTAAAGCAATTCTTTAGTAATGATTGATTTTCCTTGCTAAACTTTTACAGTGTTTGTGGTTTTTTTTAACCTATTTTTTTGTAGTCTGATGAGAATGGAAAGGGTTTTGAAGCCAAATTGGTGATGGTGTGCAGATGACAACACAGTGGCAACGAGTAAAGAAATATGGTGTCTTGTTTTTATTTCACACTCTCCAAATTACCTGTGATGAGCTTAAGAGGTTTCATTCACGCATAGAAAAATTTTAATTATTCATAGTGCTTTGGTGCACCATAAAAGTCAAATTATTAACATTGTAATTTGTTCAGATAGCATTTGGTAGGAAAATATATCAGAAATAATTAATTGTTCTCAAGATATGATAAGGTAGAGATATCTACAGAGGGCAATCAAAAAGAGTAGCAGTAGGATATTGATTGCTTTTTAGAGAAAAAAAAAATTCCGTTCTATTTCTAAACGTTCACAGTTGTGAGAGGCACATTCCCACTTGGGAAGAGTGTTTTCCAGGTTGTTTCGCTGCCAGGTGTTTGACATTGTGTGGCGTCTTGGATGCATAAGGCTTCTGGCCATCTTTGGGAATGACATACTCCCAGGACCTCGGCTTTCTGCTGTGAAAGCCTCTCTTTTCAAAGCCCGCTAGTGTCAGTAGGAATGTTCCAGTGGTCTCGCGGTGCTACTTCTAGGGAAGACCAGAGTTTTCCCCCCTGACTCTGAGATAGCTGCAGAAGAGGATACCTGTCCGCTAACAAACTAAATTTAGAATGCTGCCAGTGAGTGAACCGCATGTTCTCCACTGGTTCTGGGATTTGACTCTTATCATTTATTAATGGAAATAAACCTTGCCTCCTCTTGGTCTGTTTTAACATAACTGCACGCTACAGACGTGATTTATAATCATTCTAAAGTTTAAAAAACGTCCAGATTGTGTGATCGTTTGCTCCAAGGCCATCCATATTTTTCCCTTTCCCTTTTTCTGTCTCCTTGACCTAGCAGCAGGAAGCCTTTGTTGGAGGTGTTCATCTGGAACAACTTTTCCACACTTGTTTTCATGTTCTGTTAGATTACAGGGCAGCAGGCCCACCTTTGAAGCTCCTTTCTCTTTTGTTTCTTTGCCGTGCACTCCAGTAATTAACTTTGTCCTTCTTTTATTTGTTCCAGTCAATCGCAGGCCACTCTGCTGAGCATCTTCTCCCAGGAGTACCAGGTTAGAAGTTTTCTCCTTTGTGAGGGTTGACAGGTGCCTAATTGAATGATGAATGTCCCTTTATTTCTTTGTAATTGAACTGCCAGCTCTCTGATTGGGTTGGAGGATGTTCTCCTTTCCACATCAAGCACCGCCTGCGTCTCAGTGGAGGCCTGCCAAGCCTACCCATCCATCTGTCTAATAACATCTAGCCTTTGCTTATTTGGTGGACCTGTAATAAATTATGCTAAACCATTATTATTCTGACAATAATAATTTCCCTGTGTTGCGTGGTTCCATGTGCTAAATGTTTGCTGACTTGCACTGTCAGTGCTGCTTTCCATTGCTGACAGAGATGATGATAAATGACCATTGCTGGAGTGGCAGAAGGCAAGAGAGGCAGAAAATGGAGTCATTTATCATGAGATGACAGGTGTCAGTCAAGTGGCAAGTCTCTATGGAATTACTTTTTGTAGTTTTCAAATAAGTTGTTTTTAAGCAATGTTCTTCCTGGTTAAAAATGGCAATTGGCTTGTAAAACTAGAGTGCAGAGGACTTAGATGGAATTGAATTGAGGGAAAATTAATACAAAGGTTGAAAGAGGGAACAAGTTTTTCTTTGCCCTCTGCAACCCTAAGCAAACTTATTTAGATTCAATTACTATGACCCTGTTGGCTTTTACATATATACTGTACCTTGAGGTGCAGGCTGAAGACGTCCTGGCCAGGCAGTAGAGGTTAGAATGCATAGATTCATAGAGTAGAAGGAAAAAAGACCTACCACCACCCAAATCCCCAAACTATTATCCGCCTTGCCCTGTGTGCTAGATATTGGGATGAGGAGATGTGTCATTCTGTTCTTGGACCTGATGCGTGACACGACATAAAGATCTTTTTTTGTTTTGTTTCAGAAACATATTAAAAGAACACATGCCAAACATCATACTTCAGAAGCGATCGAAAGTTATTATCAGAGGTATGACCTGCCTGCCCCACTAGAGGGTATCATAGTACCTATTAATTGTAATAATAATTATGAATAAATTAGGTTACTAAATTAATTGTCTATATAACATTCAGGGCATTGTGATATAAGTCTTACTTGAGACTTCAGGTATATTTTTTGATGATTTCTCAAATGGTTTGTTTAGAAAATATGGTGAGACTATCTTGATTGTGTGTATGCATCCTATGTGGGAAATCCTTACAGTATTATGAAATCTCAGTTGGCTACTTTAAACTTATTGTAAGTGCACATCTTGTATAGACGCATGTTAATACACACATGTATCTACATACATGTGTGGAAGTTCTCGAATCAAGTTTTATTTCTTTAGATCAACAAGATGAAAAATACGTTAGAAAATAAGATTGAATTTGGTTCACTTCTATTTTGCATCATAGGTATTGGGTTTGCCATTTTAGAGATGGAAAAAAAAAAGACATGTCAAGTAAGGACATACGGAGATAGGTAATAATAGACAACTGTCACATTTTAAATGGGGTTTTGTATTTTAAAAAGAAAATCTCGGTATTAAATCAACAACATAGTGTCCAGGGGATATTTTAATTTCAGCCTAATTTATTACAAATAGTTTTCAACCTCTGTTCTAAAACAGAATGTTTAAAGTAGCTCTTCTAAAAAAAATTCTCAAAATGTTATTGTCTTTGTAATATGACTGAATAATTTATAACTGTAAATGGTAATGGTTTGCATTAGCATTGTTGGTTGGTTTCTTAAATATTTCAAGGACATATTGGAAAGGAAAACTGTCTGAAATATGCTCTTAAATTATTACACCTAAGATTGACAGATCAACGTTTCTGTGGTGAGAGTGACACTGCCGATTTTAGATGAATGATTTTTATGCACGAATATTTTATGAATGAAATGAGTATCTAGAGTAAATATCGGTATTGTGTTTCTGTAAAGTCATTTTTTAAGAATTGAGAAGTGTTTATTGAAAAGAAACGTTACTGAAGTTAGCCTTTTAAAAAATTATACACTGTGCCATGTATAATAAGAGATGCGTTCAGTTTTCAGTAGTAACGTCTGTTAAAGATACACACACCACATAAGCACTCACACTTTTGTGTCTAGGAGAATTCCCCTCTAAACAAGTCTTTGTAGAATCTGAATTGATTTTTTCGAAAGTTATAGTTCTTCGGTGACATCAATATTTGAATGAAAGTTATAATGTAAATCAATCATGAAAAATGAAGAATGGCTCACAAAGTGCTATGAAGTCAACAATAGCGTTGGAATCCAGACCCTCCAAAGAAAGACTGAAAAACTACTTACCTGTCAAAAAGTACATTTTTGTTTGTAAAAATGATTGTCTTAGGCCATCATATAAAAGTTTGGTTCTATGTCCGGTCTTTAAAGCCTTGGTAACATAGGCAGTAGAAAATAGAGCCTTTCCTAGAAATTTGGAGATCTACTTAACGGGCTGTGGGACTGCCCCCTGACAGTCATTTTCATTGTTGTTTAAAGGCTATTTTAATTAGATGATTTCTAAGACCTCTCAGTGCTGCTTTTTAAAATTTAGTTTCATTTGAAAGTATATTTATTTACTGAGGTATGAACGTACTTTATTGGATTATTTGAGTAGGTCAAGCCAGAAATAAAATTCTTTCCTGTCAATACGGTTACTTAATGATGAACATTTGGGTGAGCAATAATGAGACTACAGAAATATATACACATATATTTATATATATTTATAAATTTATTTAAATGTGAGACTCTCAGTTGTTTTGAGGAGTCATAACATTTTGAAGCAAAAATGTGAAGTTAGGCTGTAATGGACAGACTAATAAGAAAGGAGTCTCACCAGTTTCTCCCTTGACCATTCTGCTCCCTGGCTTTCTGCCCTGCGCTCTGTGCTTGGAGATGGGCCACATTGTTACCTTTCACGTGGATTGACCACACAGCCTCTTGTGAACATGCTGGTTTAATGTCCTTGTATTCTCTAAGGTACATTGGCCATAAGAGAGTTTTGTTTTCCAGCTGATAATAATAAAGGCAAATTGTATTATATCAAAATATATGTAAGCAGTTTGACAATGTTAATACTTTTTAAAAATTCTTTTTCTTTTATAAACGTAATACTTGCATATTGTGGAAATTAAGCACACTTGTGATGGTATAGGAAGGAATGCATGTTCACCCGTAATTGTAGCAGCCACTGATAACCACTGTGGTATTTTTCATTCTAGTCTTTTGTTAATCCATTTTTATATAGATGAGGTCATACTATATATACTATTGTGAATCCTGAATTTTATACTTGGAAAAATGTGTATGACATCATATCACTTTGTAGAAAGCTTTTTGTAAACATTTTATTGATTGCATTATTTCATCGTATAGAAGTACCATAATTTACTGAATTATAACTCTGTTGAACATATATGTTTCCAATGTTGTAATATAAAAATAATACTATGATAAACATTTTGGTATGTAAGTATTTGCATTTTGGATTGGTTTTTTAAGATTTCTATATATATAATTACTGGTGCAAATAATGAGCATTTAAAAATTTTATTATATGTTGCCAAATTACTGTCTAGAAAGGTTATAATGGTTTCCCCCTAGCGCTGTCAGAGAATTCCTGTGTCTCTGCATTCTTGCTAGTGTTGAGATGATCGCAATTCAGAATTCAAAGTCTGTATTTATAAACCATATAGTCCACTGTGTGATTCCATCGTGGTTAACTGAAAGTTCAAAGTATCCAAATATCAGCTGAAAATGTTTTCTCAAGCTCTTGAATTATTGAGGACATTTCCTCACACTTCTTCATGTTGTGTATGTGCAGATACAGCTTGAGTGTTCATTTTGAAAACAACTCTATTCTTTCCCCCTGTAGTAATGGCATTTTATTTCCAAACAGGAAACATACGTGGTAAAATTTATTTAGGTCCATCCCGACTGTTGCAAGGGACATGTATGCACACGCACAGACACATTCACACGTGGTCAGATTTGCAAATCCCCATCAATAGCAAGGTTTGGAAATGTTGTCTCCCATCTTTTGCCTTCTTCCAACGCATACTGTTTGAGGGCCAGCTTTATTAGCTTTAGAGAATCAGATCAATTGAGTTTCATTCAGATGTTCACATGGAAAAAGGTTAGCTCAAATATGTTATTGATATTGCATGACAAAATTAGTTTCTGAAAATTTGAACCACTTTTTTGTTTAATTAGCACAATTTACTTTGCGCTTACTGTGTCCCATCTACCAAGCTAGGAATCAAGTATACAAATGTAAGTAAGACATGGTACCTGTCCTCAACTGCTCTGTTTTAGTGGGAAGACAACCCACTAAACATGGAGATGGGCTCCAGAAATTTTAAAGGTAGAATCAACAAACGTGGTATTCAGCTGTAAACTTAGAATAGAATTTTGGTAGGTTTTTGAAGTTCTACCATTATAATTATTGTGAAAATAATAAAGATCAAATAACCTTGCCTTTAATATTTTAAATCAGAGGTACCGTGGTGGCTTAGTCAGTTAAGCATATGCCTTCAGCTCAGGTCATGATCCAGGGTCCTGGGATCAGCCCCCCAGAAGGCTCCCTGCTCAGCGTGGAAGTCTGCTTCTCCCTCTGCCCCTCCCCCACCTGTGCTCACGAGCACGCACTCTCTCTCTCAAATAAATAAATAAAATCTTCAAAAAATATTTTAAATCAGTACATATTATTTTAATCTTAGATGCTAATAAATCTTTCACACTCAAAAAAACATAAAATGGACTTTCCATGAAGATCTTTTAAGGATGGTTTCACCCACAAGGTAAACATTTCTTAGTCCTCCTGTGGCAAAGCTGAGGATGACACATAGCTTCTGTGCAAAGTAGCTTTAATTTACAAATAGGTATTAGGAAGATGGCACAGGTCACCTTAATGTAGTATCCATAATCACATCCTTAGAGCTGTTATAATTCAGATCTTTGCTAAGGGTCTGTTGGATGTAGGGTCAGCATTCATTTGGGTAGGCCTCTCCCAAAGAGCTTCCAAGTCCGATTGGAGAGAAACAAACTATTGTAAATATATGGAAAGTCTACACTGCAGGTTTGCACAAGATGTTTTGAGGATGCAGAGAAGGGTAGCATTAGGAATTTCTGATCATGTCCTCACTGAATATTTTCTGTAATTCGTATGCTCCTTTGATTGCATTTCTAAAATTTGAATAAAACTAATCTGTCCCTTGGTATAGAAGACAAAGTTCCCAAAAAGGAAAACTTAACAACTTCAAATTAATTTTCACTTAATTTCTTTTCCCCAGCACTTCTGAAGTGTTACAGAATATAGTTAGGAAACAAATTGGAGAATAAATATATTCAGAATCAGGTCTACCCTTTTCAACATTTGAAGGCCCCTCAGTCGACCTTGGGAGATGGGGTTCCGTGTCAGAGCTTCACTGTTCACCAGCTAAGAGAGCCCAGATGGGTTTCATCAGTACCCTGGGGTTTTGTTTCTTGGCAACTAGGCAGCTTTTAACAAGCTCATAATTAGGAATTTCCACTGTATTAAGTACGAACATGTTTCTATATAGATATAGTGGGTTATTGTTTGACTATCTCCTGTTCTTTAAACTTAGTAGAGGTGCTCCATTGGTTAATGGTTAATGCAACATTTACGTGAAACCATGGAGTTTTGAGCCCCAACGACAGTTCTCTGGCATAGGCAGTGGTCTGAGGTCTAGCTACTCTTTTTCATTATTTCCAGTTAGCTCTCAAAACTCTTCTCTGGTCACACTAGAGCCTTTCCTGGTCCTCACACACCCCGGGCACATTCCTGACATTTGTGCTTACTGTTCTTTTGCTGGGAATGGTCTTCCTCCCATGGCTCACCATTTGCCTTCTTATGGGCCTCGACCCACGTGTCACTGCCTTAGAGATGGCTTCCCGACCAACCCGTCTGAGCTTCCATTTTACCGTAGAGTGTATCATGATATTATGTATGTATTTCTGTTTTTATTGTCTCTCCACTGCAATATCATCTCTGTGATGGCAGGAATCATGGAAGATCTGTTCGGGGCTTCTCCTTCAGAACCTGGAATAGGTCCAGTGCAAGTTAGCACTCAGAAATGTTTGTGGGATAAGTGAATGTTGAGTAGAAAGTTGTGAAGATATCCTAATACAGTATAGGCTTAACTAATCTGACCTGGAGTCTGAACCCTTTACAAATGTGCATGTTTGGTGGCTTTGAACACAGGATTAGTTAGTCAAACTTGACCAAATGGATTGGTTGTTTCCGGAGCAGCCCTGTCAGTGCAATGGAAATGTTGTGAGTTGATGTGAGGTTCTGAGCTAAGCTGGTTCCCAGGGGCCTTTCTCTAAACCACACTTGCCTTTTTTTTTTTTTCTTTTCTTCTGAGAGTGCTTATTTCTCAATTAGATTCCTAAACGGTTTTTTCAAGGAGGTCCCTAATATACAGAAAATGAACTTATTATAATTACTTTGAAGGTGTAATGATCCTGAGACTTCCTACCTTGACTAATTTACATTTTTCCACTTTGTTCATAGGAAAAATCATACATTTTTGTAATCATGTTTGTGAAATAATATAATTTAATATCTGCTTGTGGTAGTTATATGGAAGACCTCATCTGTTGACTTTGATTTTTACTATGAAACAAATATTGTTAATTTACTCGCTCAAACAGCATGCTCTATAGAAAACATCCATATTGAATGTCTTTTCTTGATCAGTATGGCTTTTAAAAGTTATGATATCAGTCATTTATTAAAGAAAAAAAATATATATGTATGATGCAATCACCTATTATAAGCCAAAAGTTGTTTTAGGCATAATAAATTGAATAAAATACAATTCCTCTACCCTCATCAGGCTTTCAACCTTGCATTGGGAAATGGGTTTGAGGTGGACAAGTAAGTAGGCATATAAAATATGCTGCTGTGTTAAGTGATGGAGATATTCACAAGGTGCTTATCAGTTGCACCTTGGGACACCTAACTTACCCCTGGCTTGTGTTGGATTGAAGAAAGTCATATGTAAGCTGAATCACGAGTTCTCCAGGTAAAGGTTGGAGTGCAGAACAGTGATTACAGATGAGACTGGCCGAGGACAATAGGTGGGAACCAGATTATGAAGAAATTTATAAGAGGTATTAAGTGGTTATATTTGAGCCTTGAGATTTAATGTGGGACTGTGAAATGTTTTGAGGAGAATGGCACATTCAAATTTTTGCTTTAAAAAAATCACTTTGGCTTCCATGTCTGGAATGGATCTGGGGAGGGGTTTTTTTTTGTTGCTTTTTTATAGCTGGATTAGGGAATGAGGAAGGATGGAGGTTATGATAGAAATCCAGGGCAGATAAGATGATGGCTTGTGTTGCCTGACAAGGTGTGCTGACCCACCGATGACAAGTCTGCTCCATTTGTTTCTTAATAAGGTGTCAACCAGTGGATGCTTTTTTTCAAACCCGAAGAGTAAACTTATTTCCTTTGCATAAGGTGGTTGTGGTGTAGATGAAGCCTGGTGATAGGGCTAGTTCTTTTCAAAATCACTTCCATCTTCCCGGAAGGGAAGGGAGCCCGTTGTGCTCATACCTCACTCCCCTAACTTCAGTTAGTAAGTTGCCAGTGGTTTTGAGGTAAGTTGTTCTTGTTTTCCTTTTCCCTTGCTTTCCTATGACAGTAGCATACTTTAACTAGAGTTGAGCGTGGCATTTGCCCAGGAGAAATGTGTACTCACAGGGGATGCTGACAAGTCTATGCTGGCCTTTTCTTGTCACTGCATTACCACTTGGCTTTGTCTGTCTAGGTACCTGAATGGAGTGGGGAGAAATGGAGCGGCCCCAGTGCTCCTGGAGCTGGCCAATGAGGTAATGTTATTGTTATTATTTTATTTAAACCTGCATAAAACCTAAGGGGCCTCTCTAGAGTAGCTTTGCTTAGAATTATAATTAACCTTAAAGAAAGAGGTTTTGAGGTGCATTAGACATTTAAATTGCTCCCTGGTCTCTTTGTAGTTTTAATAATTGGACAAAGAACTTCATATATTAATAAATCAGTTAACATAATTAGTCTGCTTCTTTTAAGGCAAATGTATAAACAGCTTCTTGGTTTCTTATTTTGTGGGAAATTTCAACCAAACAACTCAGGACATGCTCCTCTTTGGATGTGTTGTCTTAATTTAGTGTGAGAAATACCCATGTTAAGTAAAGAGACGTATGCCAAGAAACCTATGCTATTATAAAAATGAAGAGAGAAATCGTATACTTAAAAATGTAATGTTTACTTGATATATTTTTTTGTTAGCAAACTTTTATTATGATAAAAGATACTTGCCTTTTAGAAAAGTCTGTCTATATGAAGAAGCATACTGCTCTTAGTAACACCAAGTATTAAGTGATTTATTGAACTTATTTGTTAACTCTGATCTGCTTCTGTTTGGGGAAACAAATAATAGTCTTGCATTTAAAAAAGGAAACCCTAAAGAGTT